>NC_141755.1:78632610-79232610 GCF_982258835.1 Parasteatoda tepidariorum
TTTTTTCTTTTTAAGATTTGGTTAAAGAATCAGTATGGTTCATTTTTTTTTAATTTGAAAATCTCTTTTGATGAGTTTAAACAATCGTATCATTTCAATCTTGTGTGATTTTGGCTCTATCGGGCCTCCATGTTCGGTATTCCCGAGCCTTTATCGTTATCTACACTGTAAAAAATTCCGGATCGAATTATGATAAAAAGCACTGGCACCTCGTGAGCAGCATTCATAAAATACAATTTACTGCAAAATCCTTTTTTACCATAAAATTTTATACATAATTTTTAGAGCAATATTATGTAATTACTGGGATTTTACTACAAACATTTCTGTAAATATTACGACATAGCAAATGTCTTGTTGCGTGAAATTATTTGTGGTAAAACTGGATTTTACGGTGAAATGTACAGCTACTTTAAGACACATTTTTCATAATTTGATCTGAAATTTTGTAAAGTGTATTGCTCAATTCAAAAAGTCTCGTTATCTGAGGAGTATGAAACAGTTAAAGAGCTCTTTGCTCATTGTTAAAAAATCGAAGAAAGTTACGTCATCTGTTATTTTTATATTTCCATCTAATGTTCTGACTAATTACGAAAATTATAAAGATAAACGTCTAAACATATTGCAAAAATAACAGCCTGAAAAATTCTTAATTGGATGGCAACACTTTCGTTATAAGGAGAACATTTTGAATGCTATTTAACGCTTCGATTGCATATTTTGTAATAAGGAAAAATTCGATGCAGGGAGACTTCCTTGTAGCGAGATTCAACACACTACTTGATTTAAAACATATGTTTAACTTGTTCTAAGTTTTGATAAATAATGATTTCATTAAACAATGGAATATGATTTTTTTAAAATGAATTTCATTAAAATGTAAGATTCCCCTCGCTCATCCTCCCCTTTAAGGAAAAAAAAATGTCTTTTACTCTAATGAGGCGCACACTACTGAGGTTGCCTCGTAGGAAAGTGCCTTAAAGATACTTATCTTTCTCTCAGACAAAATGCAAATGATAATGAAACTTGTTCTTATCTGATAATTTCAATTTGCAGACGATTATGTAGGAAAATGGTGTAACTAAAAGAACATTTGCTAATGTTTCCGAATGGTTTAAAATGCTGATGAGAAAAAATTTATTTTCTATATGAAATCATAAGGGGATAGTTTACCAAAAAACGACTAAAAACGAGCCTCCATTCCGAAAAAACTTTCCCTATCGATTTAGTTACGTTCGATTGTGTAAAAGTGTAAATGATAATGAAACGAAATGTATTTCCATAATAGTTGTCGTAGCTAGCGGTAAGTGAGATGTAAAAGATAATGTAAGGTGGTTGGAAGATAATTATAACAGTTTTTAATTACATTATATGCAAGGTGTTCCACAATCACTAACCTTAAGATATATTTTTAGAATATTTGTTTCAAAAATGCAGTAAAAAATGCACATATTAATATGTGAAATTAATACTTATGCTAGGGAAAAAAAACGTTGTCAAAACTTGACAAATCGTTAATAAGAAATACGAGATTAAAACCTATCTAGTGGGTGAAGAAAGAAGAGAAGAAATAAAAGTGATCCCTAGAAACACTTCAATGTTTCAGCCGACAATCAAAGTGGTTTTAATTTTTTAAAGTCTTACTTTCATTAACCTCATTACGGCCCATGATATCATATATGAAATGAGCATTTCAGACTCTATCAGTTTAAAATAACACTGACGTATTCTCAATACTGTACACTCATATTGCGTATCGTATTAGTACGCATAAGCTTGCGGTCTTGGGGAAGCGCTTTTTTCTCCATTTATCTGTCCTAAAAGGATTAATATTGACAATGAAAATTTTTTTCGCTTTAATTTTAATATAGGAATTTTAAATATTAATATTGGAATCTGAATGCATTTGGCGATAAACAATTGAACAGTAAATGTTAGAAAACCTGTCTTTTATAAGTAAATTAAAGCGCCAAGAATGTGAAAACCAAGACTCGTAGTATTTAAAATTTATAGATTTTGCCAGTTGGAAGCCAACGTAAGAGAAGTAAAGGATTCTTTATTTCCCACTACCAACGGATGAACTTAGAATTTCATTAACAGTGTAGTTCGAAAGAAAATAAAAAAAAGCCACAATTTAAATCTCTTACACTTAGGGGGCAAAGCTGTAATTTGAATTAACAAAGACAGGCATGGAGACATGTAGAACACAAACAAACTAATTATGTATCGAAGCTGCTAGATACTCAAAATAAAAATATATCACGGTTACAATAAAATGCATAAGAAAATAATAAATTTAAGTTAAGTACAAGAAGTAGACGAGAAAAAATTATATTTCAACCAATTGGGTACTTGCACTCCAAGAAGAAGAAGACAACCAAAGACCATGCATGTGACCTATGACGTCAGCACCAGCTAATCTTTATCAGCAATATGGAGTATTAAAGTTGAGCTAAGTCTCTCTACATAACTTAAAACATTAATTAACGTTGAGTTAATTAAATAGAGAGCCGTATAGCAAATCAAATTTGTTGAAATATAATTATTTCTTGTCTACTTCTTTTACTTAACTTAAATTAATTATTTGTTCATGTATTTAATTGTAACTGTCATATATTTTTGTTTTGTGTACCTGGCAACTTCGATGCGTAATAAGTTTGTTTGTGTTCTACATGGCTTCGTGCCTGTCTTTGTGTTATTATATAGTGGTAGAATTGAAATATTTGTGAAAGAATATAGGCTGTGTTACTTAAGAGAATTGGTACTTGACAGGCTTGGCTTCCTCAAAGTACAATAAAAAGAACAGTTGTTAGCGTAAACAATTGCCACGTTTCAATAACCAATCAGGATCGAGATACCCACACTACGTCACTTGCAGGTATCCCATTCGATGTGCGATACGGTTCAGTATTCAATCAACTTCACGTTAATTATTACTCTGACTTATATGGAGAAACTTAGCTCAACTTTAATACTTCATTTTACTTTTAAATGATCAGTTGGAGCTGACGTCATAGGTCACATGTTTCGGTATTGTGATCTTCTTCTTGAAGTGCAAGTACCCAATTATCAAAATCCAATGAATAATTCCTAATTTTTGAAACATTTTATGAGCTCAGATAATGCAGCGTTGGGATCACTTTTTAAGTGATATAAAAAATTAGATCAGAAAAGTTTTTTATTTTCACAAAACTGTGGCGTTTTCATTTTGACGTCTTATATCATTTTTAAAATTAGCATAGAGGGCTCTGGCTATAAATAGGCTTAACTTGATTAACAGTTATGGATAAGTGTTGCTAACTCGCAGTAGTTATAAAAATAGCATATTATTCACAAAAACGCATTTTCATTTACTAAGACAGGTTTTAAAATTAGATGTAAAAACTATTACACACTCTGGAAGAAAAATACGTTGCGTATTTGTTTTTAGTTCTAAACTCATATGGAAAATCGGGCATTTGTAATTTGAGAAGAAATGAAGTGATTATGCTAACCGTGTGATCTAAATCAGATTTCATTAGATACCAGTAAGCGACGTCACACTTGTGTGTCGATCCTGATTGGTTTCTGAATCAACAATAAATGCTGCGATTTACCTACTTGCAGGTATCCAATTGAGGGCGTCGCGAGAGATATCGTTTTACTGAGCATCAAGTAATCTTGGACACTTGACAACACTCCAAATTTGTGGGGAAAAAATCCTAGCAGAAAAATAACTTAGGTCCTCATTGGATCAATATTCACGAATTTTGGTTCAACAAGTGTTCAAAAGGCATTTATTTCTTCGATATTGGCCCTATATAGAATTACCCGATTCACCCGATATTGTAAACCCTCTCTAGAACCAATATCTGTCCTATATAGAATTGGCAGATTCGCCCGATATTTCATTATTCAACCAATATAGGTATTATATTGGCCATTCAAGGACCAATATTAAAAATCTAGACATTCCAATATTGGTTTCTTCGGTGCATATTCTAATACAGGGGTTTCCAACTGGCGGTCCGCTGCTTTTTTTGTGGCCGGTGAACTAAAATATATTAGTTTTAATTTTTTTTGCTGACAATTTTCGTAAAAAATCTATAAGGGTTTAAAATACTTTTCTTGTTTAAGAAAAAGAAAAAACTAATTTTTTCGTTTCTGTGAAATTTAACATACCAACGGTGCAAAACAAACTTATTTCGCAGGTTTTGCATCCAAGAAAATATTTATTCAAATACAAAAATTATCGTGTATGTTGCTCTCTTTTTTAATCTAAATTCCTTGAATTGAAAATCGAAAATGATTGGAACTCATCAAACTGGAACTCATAATAGAACTCTTGAATGGAACTCATAAAAACAGAATTTGTTTGAGTGCTGCAGAAAATAGAAGTAGAAAGAAATTGGAAGACAATTATAAACACTTCCTCCTGACAGTAAAACAGTATTTGATGTTTTTTACTTCTCCTTCCTCACTAGTGATTCGGCATATTTCAGTGTTTAGTTTAATATTCATTTAAAATTAACATTGAAATTAATGTGTGGCCCCAATAGGTTTACTTTTTAACGTCACTTCTTAGAAAAGATTTAAGAAATATACATTATAGGTGGGGGTCATTAAGCAATATTTTGCAGTTTTTGTTGAATTTTTATTATTCCAAATTGGAAATTCAAAAAGATTTCTTAAGAGTTTGCCTAAATAAAACAAATACTTGATTTAACTCAGCTTAGAGAAGAAAAATATTCTAAAGACACAAGATATTTAAAACAATTTATAAATAAATAAACTAAAGACATTTTAAGAAGTTGAAGTTAATACATTCAGTCATTTGTACCATTATTTACCTGAATGTGAAATACTTAAGAAAGTATATCAGAAATCACTTTAAAGTGTAATTAGGCTCATTTAAAAAAGTTAAAAGTGTGAAAAAAGTTAAATGCTTTTATAAATGTCACCTTCATATTAGCCTTGTCATGGATATTAGGAACGCTACATTACACATCTTAAGAGGGTAAATTTACGAACTTCAGTTTTATTTCGTTAAATACTTCCTTTATTATGACGCGAGGGATTTACATAAATTGGGGGGAACAGAACTTGGAAAGTTTTTTTGGTTTGTTTTTTTCATTTCAGATTTCTGAGTAAGCCTGTTTGAAATGTTTAATGTGTTACACTTTCAGATATTTCTGACAGATGAACTTTTTTTCCCAAACTGTTATTTTTTTGTTTCTTCTTTAAATGAAGGTAAAAATGAATATAATTTTAGAGACGTTTGACTGAATTTGTTTTAAATATCGAGATAAAGGAATATAAAAATTAAAAATAACTGGGAAAATGAAAAGTGCAAGAAAAATCAAAACTTCTTTTTCTCACTTTTAATGTTTCGTTAAATTTCAGTTGAACTCAAAGAGATGTTTTTGGTTGGGTAAAATAATAATTACAGGTAAAGAGTTTGTGCGTTTTGATTAAAACTATAATTAACAGAATCAATTACCAACTAAAAAATTACTTAAATTAAGGCGTAAAATTATAGGCAAAGTTTGAGATAATTGCAAATTTTTCTTCGTTTTAATATCATATTTTGCTCTTCTCGGTGACTTTACGTTATTACATTAAGCAAAACAGGTTTTTATTAGTTCATCCCATAAAAATAAAGATTGACTATATTTATTTGGAATGATGCTGTTGCTCGAAGTCAACTCATGAACCTACTACAATCAATTTTCTTCGGTACGTATCCCTTTCGAGGGACTGTAAAAGAAACTCTTTCTACAGTATCTGTATTAAAACTGTACAGTATTAATGCAGTTTTAGCATATACCAAAATATAATATAATAACGCACTGTGTCTATATTAGTATACTGTAGCCGACCGGACTGTGTAGTAGTCAAGGAGCTGACCTTGTTTCGAATCCCGGGCTAGGCATGAATGTTCTTTCATTCTCTACACTAGCTCTCCAAAAGGCCTGGTTTCTTAGGGCAGGTCGGCTTTACAAAACGTTAGCTTGAAGCGAGGGCTAACCCCTGATTGGTCAATTTGTGAGTTAGACAGCATACATCATCGAACGCTTCGCTTGAACGTCGACTGACGTCCGAATCAACTGCAGTTGGATTATAACGCAACGTTAACGACAGAAGCAATGGCGGTCCAACATCCAACAGAGCATTGAAAGCAGACAAGATTTTGATTTTGATTTTAACATTAAACATAGCTTCTTCATTTGGCTAAGCTATAATGTGTCTTTTCTTGGACAAAGTCACTATTTGTTCTCTAAAGGCCTGTTTAAACGATCTTGGACAGAGATTGATTGATATTGATGGAAACTTGTTCTGCTTTGAGCTTGGATCGAGCAAACAATCATCCAAGTGCTTGGTCCAACTTCTTGGACGATAGTAGAGCATGTTCTACTTTCCGTCCAAGTTTTTTCTCCCTTAAACAATCAGCGTCTTAGGTTTTGTGACGTCAACAAGCAGGCAGCAAATTATGTCATTTTATTGCCTGTTTTCGTATATTTTAGTCCAAATAAATTGATCTGTTGCGGTTTATTTGTGTTATTATGATGTTATTTGAATTTATTTAGTAAATTTAAACTTATGTAAGTATTATTTTATAATGTTGAATATGAACAATGCACATGCGCAAATTTTTCTTTCGACGAATCAGTGACATTCAAGAACTTGGATAGTGTCGACGAATCATCCAATTTCTTGGACAGAGAAATTCCTCCAATTTCTCGGATTCAAGAACTTGGACCGTGTAAACAGGCCTTAAAGCATTGTTCGACAATAGCAAAATTAATACTAATTCAAAATGAATATTTGCTTACGTTATAAACGCAAGCGCAATGCGAGATAATGTCTGGTTGGACCGACTGCTCACGCTGAGAACGCTAACAAACCAGTATTTTGTTGGCGTCTGCGGTACGTCAACTTCCCGCTGACGCCCAGAGAAGGCGCTTGTCTTAAGAAACCAGGCCTTTACTGTGGGAGTAACGTTGGCCTACCTAATATGATGGCCCTGAAAGAGTGATCAAGAAATCTGCTCTACTGATACCTGAAAGACGAGTGTCAATCGAGTGGGCATGGGGAAAAAAAGTATATTTGGGACTTATTAAAACTGCACCAATTACTATCGTACCAGTAGTGCCTATTACCAAAATTAATTAAGCATCATTGTCATAAAAATATGCAATAGTACGGCGATTTTTTTCGTTTCTCCTTAACGGTTTGTGCTCCTAAACAATCCAGTGTTTGTTCGCCTTTTTTTTAGCCTTTATTTGTGCTTTATTCACCTAGTTTGGATACATCCAATTCTTCAATAATAATGTAAACTAAACTAAACTCAGTGGCGTGATAGCCCATAGATGGCCAAGGCCTACTGTGCCCATCTCAGTCTTCTTGACTTTGCGCTCTGGGGTGCAGGAGCAGATGTTCCGGTTAGGTGGTCAGCCAAACGCGAAACCCCCAGTGTTTAGTTTCCAAGCTTTCCCAAGCAAGTGTTAGTTGGTGCTCATTTATCGACGCATCATGAATCAACCTTGCCCGGCCGAGGATCGAATCCAGAACCTGTGGCACGGGAGCGCGAAGCGCTACCACTCAACCACCGGGCGTCCAATAACAACGTAACATTAGAAAAATAAATGTATAAGAAAACAATAGAATATTTAAATACAATATTTTCAAATAGAGTCGATATTGATATATTAATAAATGAGTAGATATCCTGATAGAATTAACAGTTTTAATCACAACAGTTCTTTCATTTCTCCAGAACAAAAGAACTTAAATTTTTTTTCTTTAAGTTGATAGATGCCAAGACTGATAGGAAAACGCAGGAGAGAGCAGGAAATTCTAATTCCTGTTTTCATTTTTTTCCCTTCCAAGCTCACTATCTATCCATCACTGGCATGTCAACTGTATCCTCAAATGCTATACATAAGAGACACATATGCAATGGCGGCCAGCAGCAGGATCCCTGAAACAGCACCTCAAGCAAAAAAGAAAAACTTCTCCTGACAATAGCTAAGAACGGAACTCATTTTTTTCCTCTCCATCATTAAAGCGCTTTAAATAAAATAAAAATGAAATCCCAAATTACTTATGGATCCAAACCTTCATTTTCATTCCACAATAAACTCATTCGTCTCTTTAACCCGCCCGAACGTCGTTCTTTATTGTATTTCATTACTTATTTTTTTTTATTTCGAAAAGAGGGAGGAAAAAAAAAGGGAAAAATGTCCGACGCGTATGCTGTGACAGTGGTGATCCGTCAAAAGAAGAGGGCATACGTCTTTTGAAGGTGGGGGTGCTGCGATGTGCGCATGCGCAGAAAGGTTCCCCTTTCTTTCCCTTGTCCCTTCAATGCGCGTCAATCAATCACAACCTTCCAGTTTTCAACCATCAGTCACGCGTGGCCTGGTCGAGCTACTATTTGCAGCGGTCTTCCCCCTTGAGAAATTATTAGAACGAACATAAAAAGATGCCAAATTCGTAGCAAAAATGCGCCATGTTTGTTCCATCTTTACTGATGTAAGAAATATTTAGCACAAAGAAATGCAAAAAATTTATAATAAGTATTAAAAAAATTAATTAGCACGCATAAAGGCAAAAAAAAATGCTTACAGCATTTTAAAGCAAAAAATTAATTAGCACATATTAACACAGAAAAATATTTGAAACACGTAAGCAGAAGAAATAAATAGTACACAAAAAAAAAATAAATGGCACTTTTAAAATCAGAGAAATAATTCACTTAAATAGACGCATTAAAACAGCAGACATTTAAAAAAGGCATCACAAAGACACAGAAATTATTAGAACGAACATAAAATGATGACAATTCGTAGCAAAAATGCGCCATGTTTGTTCCATCTAACACGTTTGCAGATGTTATAAATATTTAACACAAAGAAATGCGAAAAATTAATAAGTATTAAAAAAAAATAGTTAGTCGGCATAAAGGAAAAAAAATGCTTACAGCATTTTAACGCAAAAAGTTAATTAGCACATAATAACACAGAAAAATATTTGAAACACGTAAACAGAAAAAATAATTAGTACACAAAAAAAAATTGTACTTTTAAAAATCAGAGAAATAATTCACTTAAATAAACACATTAAAACAGCAAACATTTAGAAAAGACTTAAATAATTATCACAAGGACACAGAAACGATAACCGGCATAAACAGTTGTTCGAAACGACAGCCCTCAACATATACTTTTGGAATCCATGTCAGAAATGGAGTATAAAAAATATGTACATCAGAAGTAGCAAATTGATATTTAGGCTAAATAGGGAATCTGCCTTGTTTGTTTAATCTTATTCCAATGTGTTACAAATAATCATCTTTCAACTCCTCTCTGTATTCTTCGACAATCAAACAGATTTTTAAATTTTCAGTAATGATTCGATAGGATTTCAGGACGCTTTGTTTGTTGAACCTTGCTTAAATTTTACTCCACGAGCATTTTTTTTAAACTTCAAATTTGAAAATCATTCTAAAAAATACATATTAAGGGTGGTAATTATAAAACTCCCTGAATAAAAAATAAAGTGTAAATAACATTAGGGAATAAATTTGCTTTTGGATTTATATAAATGCATGATCTTGCTTTATTCTTATGTGAGGATTTTAAATCTGAAATCAATTTTGCTCCTATGGCTAAAAAATTTTTAATAGCATTTTTAGTCTATTTTTTGTCGAAATATCCAAGTTTTCAAGAAACAGGCAGGGGCATAAATTTTGCGACAAACTTCTATTTGGATTAGGGTATATTAGGATTAAAATTGCATAGGAACCCATGGTCCGAAATAACGTCATATACCGGTATGAGAGCTTGCCTATTATGAACTGTTTCTTTTTATGTTTCTGAACTATTATGTGGCTTGCACTGTTTCTTTTCGTGCTTCTGAACTGTTATGTGCTTTGCACTGTTTCTTTGTGTACATTTCCGGACATGGGTTCCTATGAAATTTTAACCCTGATGATGTGTCCTAACTCCCGTAGAAGTTTATCGCAGTTGTTTATGCAACCTCCTGTTATATATGATGTTTTTAAACTTGTGCATTTCAAACCGATTCCAGATTTGAAATCAGCAATACGAAACTATCTAAAATCTGTTAAAAAATCTCATGAAAAAATTATTTTCCCCTGCGTAATATTACCAATAAGTAAACAAAAAAAAATATTTTTAGTGAAATATTAGCAATAAGTAAACAAAAAAATTTATTTTTAGTGAAATATAACGACAAAAATTGTTTTACACTAAGGAACTATTTAGAACCATAGTTCCATGCGAATTTGCTGCAATCATTCGATAATTATTCTTGGATAGTTATACTCGTATACGATAGTTATTAGGTTATGTGCAATTTTCTCCTTGTACTATACTCTTTCCCGTCTTTGCTGCTTTTCCATGAGAAAGCGGTTTGATACCTATGAACTTAAAGGCCTGATCCAAGTTCTTGGACAAAAATTGATTGATATTGATGGAAACTTGTTTTGCTTTGAGCTTGGATCGTGTAAACGATCATCCAAGTACTTGGTCCAAGTCCTAGGACGGACGATAGTAGAGCATGTTCTACTTAGCATCCAAATTTTTTCTCCCTTAACCAATCAGCGTCTTAGGTTTTGTGACGTCAACAAGCAGGCATCACATTATGTCACTTTTTTTGCCTGTTTTCCTGTATTTTAGTCCAAATAAATTGATCTGTTACGTTTTATTTGTGTTATGATTTTATTTGAATATATCTAGTGATTTTAAACTTATGTAAGTATTATTTTATTATGTTCAATATGAACATTGCTCATGCGCAAGTTTTTCTTCCAATCAATCAGTGACATTCAAGAACTTGGATGGTGTCCACGAATCATCCAATTTCTTGGACAGAGAAATTCCTCCAATTTCTCTGATTCAAGAACGTGGACCGTATAAACAGGCCTTAAGAGGCTTCTACCCTCACCGTCTTTGATTCTAGTTCAAATTTTTAATTTGTGTTTTCCCGATATTTTTTGTACTTAAATTTTTGATGATATAATAATATTAGCAGCACAATACTTCTTAAAATAGGTAAAAAGTAAAGGGATCATCATCAGATTAAAAGAAACAGCATTTGATAATTTTTGAAATTTCTATGAATTTTTTCCCCTCAAAATTTTAAAGCAATAAAATGATTATTTTCAGTAAATAATTTAAAAGTACACATTTCACAGTCTTTAAATTTTTTAAAAATCTGATCTTATTGCAGTTTAAACTGATGAAAAGCGATTCGGATGACACTGAAAATTTCCCTTTGTGTTAATTGTATAAAAACAAAGACAGTTTACAAAAAATCTAAAAACTAACAACTGCTTACTATTTAAATATCTTTCAAAAACTGTTGATTGCAGAATTGTATTGGCATAATTTTGTGAGAAAATGTGAGAATGACGAATCTAATATGCAAACGAATACGAAACTGTAACGAATCTAATCTAACAATTCTGTCTCAAATTCTGATTG
This sequence comes from Parasteatoda tepidariorum, assembly GCF_982258835.1. Taxonomy (NCBI): domain Eukaryota; kingdom Metazoa; phylum Arthropoda; class Arachnida; order Araneae; family Theridiidae; genus Parasteatoda; species Parasteatoda tepidariorum. Next base: position 78,644,100 of record NC_141755.1, read on the forward strand.
GGTGATGGACTTATATTTTCATGCATCGAAAAATAGTTCTAAATGGAGTAAACATCCATTATCAGCTTATTTGTTACAGTTAAATTAAAAGAATTAAAAACATATTTAGAATTTTCCCTCCCCGTCTCCACCCTTTTGACAGTTGAATTCGGCCATAAGAGAAAGGGTCTTTTAAGGATCAAAAGGGTTAATCACTTGTAAGAAACTTCGAGACCAACTTAAAGAGAATTGCAACTAAGAGTAGGATTCAATTGAGTCAAGAGAATGATATTAATTGAGATGCGATGGGTTACCGTGGGAGGTTTTCGTGGTTCTCCTCTCCATGTAACGCAAATGCGGGTTAGTCTTAGCAAAAAGTCCTCCACGAAGGCAAATTTCTCCCAATACTTGATCCAGGAGTTCCCCTGTCTTCTGGATGGGTTCAAAATTACAAGGCTACGGAGATGAACATTAGTAGTCGTAAATCCAAAAATTAGGTCGACTGTTTCAACAATGCTAATAAAATAAAATAAAATATTATTAGTTTAAATAACAAAACAATCAAAGAAAATAAATTTAAAACTGTGCTCAGGAGAAGGATCTAACCAACATGAAGCAAGAAAAGGATACAACGATTTATTTAGGCGAAGTCAAGCGAAAGTTGAGAAGACAATTAAAGGACATAAACATGTAAATATATTAATTGAACACATAAAAATTCAATTGATTGAAATCAGGAGATAAATGTAAGTGCAAAACGAGAAGTGAGCTATCAAGAGAATAGTGCAACAGAGAAAGAAGAGGTTTATTTTTAACTCTTGCTTTATATTATTTTTTCAGAAAAAAAACCATCCCGAACTAGTTACTTTAAAATAACTTATGACTCAAAATAATCTATTAGAGATCTATGACTCAAAATGATGTTATTATAGTTATGACTCAAATTATATTAATGCAAAAGCTTTAGAGAAAAATCAAGAAGAAGATGTAAAGACAATCAAGATAAAAGTACACATGCTAGCAAGAGAATTCAAAAGAAAGACAGCAAAGAAAGGCGTGAATGCAATCAAGGGAATTCGAGAGTAAGGTGTAAATGCAATCGCGAAAAATGCGAAAAAGTGTGAATGCCAGAAAAAAAATGAGAGAAAAATATGAATACTACCTTGAAAATTGTGAATGCAATAAAAAAAAGCTAGAGCAAAGGGAGAAATATAATCAAAACAGAAGTGTGAATGTAAACAAAAGAATTCAATATAGTATGATAGCAATCAAGAAAAATTAAGAAAAATATGTAATACAATCAGGAAAAGTTAAGCGAAAGGTGTGAATGCTATCAGGAGAAAGCTGAGAGGTAATCAATAAAAATTAAAAGCAAGGTCGGAATATAATCAAGGGATAATTTGATGAATGCAACCAAAGGGAATTCAACTATCTGTGGTAGCATTAAGAGAAAATAAAAGAAAGGTTTCAAGAGAAAGTTGCGAATATAATGAAGAAAAAGAAAAGCAAGAGTAAAAGGAGGAAATATAATGAAGAGAGAAGTGTGAATGCAAACAAGAGAATTCAACTAAGTGTGATTGTAATCAAGAAAAATTAAGAGTAAGCTGTGAATTCACTTAAGAGAAATCAAAAGAAAAGTGTGAATGCAATCAAGAAAAATGAAGACAAAGATATAATGCTATGAAGAAAAAAAAATAAAGAGAAATATGTGAACGCTATCAAGAGAAAAATGTGAATGCAATAAAGAAAAATCAAGAGTGAGGTGAGGGCGTAATCAAGAGAAAAGTGCGAATGCAACCGAGAGAATTCGACCAAATGCGGTAGCAGCAAGGAAAATTAAGAGAAAAACGAGAATGCAATCAAGAGAAATTAAGAGAAAAATGAGAATACCAGCAAGAAAATCAAGAGAATAAGGAGAATGCAATCAAGAAAATTAAAAGAATGAGGAGAATGCGATCAAGAAAAATTACGAAAAAAATCTGACTGCAATCAAGGAAAAAATGAGTGAGTGTTATCAAGAGAAATAAAAGAAAAGGCGTGAATGTAGTAAAAAATGGTGGGACTCAAAAAAGTACTTTTGTGACCAAACATGGTTCCTTTGATAGAATAGTGTTAGAACTGACACCAAATATCAGAAAGTGTCGCGACCATGACGTGTCACGTTTAAGGTTTTGTTATTCTCGGAATCCTCATTTTTCAAATTGTCCTCTTTTCTTCACTGCCAGAAGGACATAGCCGGAAATGCGTACACTTCAAAATCCAGAGCGAAAGACATCACTTGAATTTTTATGTATACACACTGCCTCTGTCATCTTTATACTAGAGGCTCAACGCCACGTCTCAAACATTTTAATATACGCTCGCCGTGATTTATAAGTCCCTGTCTTTATGTACAGTTTCTATCCCCCCCCCCCTTCTTTTTTTTTCTTCCTTCAAAGAAAACTGTATTGATGTCTTGATGGCGACGTGCTTTTGGCGAGCAAAGTTATCAAACATCTACCATTTTCTTTTGAAGTTGTCAAAGAAAATGTCAAAATGATATTAATATGAAAACTACAACTCAGATAAATGGTTATTCGTTTGTTGTAGGTCAATGCGGATGTGGATATTAATTAATAAACCTTTATTTGATATCCATTCAATTTTGAGATTATCATTCAATGATTTGTTTTTAATCAATGTTCGAGAAGTCATTTTTTTACGGCATATAAAGGGATGACAAACGAAGGAAGAATTTTAATATAATCAGAGATAAATGAGCCAATTCATTTATTTTTCATTAATAAATCATTTACGTGTTTGAAAACAAATCAAGTAACTGCACGATAGGATTTCCTTATACCGATTAGTAGGGAAATGCATTTTTTTTTTTTTTTTTTGATAAATGATTCAAGTCAATTTAGAATAAAATATTTAAATAACAACATTCAACTTTGCTACAAACTGTTTTACTATTCTACAACATTAAGTTAAATGATACGAAATCTTTATCTATATCTATATATTTATGGATTCAAAAAAATAATAATAATAAAAATTAAGATGGTACTTAAAACATAAAAAAAATCGCTAGAGGATGAAAATACGAAGAGGATGAAGACTCATTGTTAAAATATGTTTAGTGATAGCTTAATAAATTTGAGAAAATGTAATTTAAAATCAATATTATATTATATAAAACCCTAATGCGTATATATCTAAATAGGTAGATTGTTAAAAAACCGATAAATTTTCTTCTTCATGTTGGCAACAAAATACTGAAATATCAAGCGAGTGAGCAGTCATAAGCACAAGAAGCAAGACAGCATCTAAATAACTACATCTACTAAAGGCAGCATCAACATTGAATTCAGGCTTAAACTGTTTCCATTTAGTCATGACTTTTCAATTACCATAGCTTTAAATCATGTCTTACTTATGGTGATACATTTTATTCATTATTTAATAACGGACTAAAAATTTACAGTTGTGTTTGTATATTATACGAGAGAAATGCAGCTATTATTCCATTTCGGGAGATCGTTAAAAAAATCGCCTAACTGTTATTGACGCCAATGAAGACTAATTGATTAGGGTAACAGGAGAACTCTGAGGCTTTTTGTGTTCAACTTTAGGACCTCAGGCCAAAGTGATATCTTAATTCCTGCTGAAATGAAGATATCTTTAAAGGTACCTTAAAACTGATATCTTAATTCATGCTGAAATAATTTATTCTAAAAATTAAGAAATATTTCCATCAGGGCTCGAAAATTCACCCGTCCGCCCGTCCTCGGTGGTCAAAAATTCCCTGCGGTCAACAAATATCTCGAATCCGGCGTCCGCGCGGACGGCCATTTTCCCGTTAATATTCGTGATACATTTTCAATTTTTGTTATCTTACAAGAGTCTAGCACCTCACTTCTAAAATGACCCTCTAATCTAGAAATACAGCAACATACTGCGCTTGGTGGAATTGATGTTTTCTCTGTCTGGGAGTACTGCAGTCGTTGAACGAAGCTTTTCAGCAATGAGCTTACAAAAAAAACGCATTACGTACTGGTCTTGAACAAGAAGCGTTAAACGCAATTATGAACATTCACCTAAATGGAAAGCCCCTTTCAGATTTCTGTGCAGAAACCTCTTTAAATCATTGCCATGATTGTGGAACTGGCAAACGTCATATTTGTTTCATTTAAAAAGCGAAGTACCCTCGGATAAATTGACATTCCAGATAACTTGACCTTTGTCATTTAAATTATTTCATAAAAGAAATAAATTATTTCATAAAAGAAATACTAGGTTTTACTATTAGTAACTATTTGTAATCCTAGAAACTACTAATTCATTGTGCAATTTATATAAATGGTTGTAATAAATAAGAGAAAATTATATTTTTATTTAATTAGAAGCTACGGGTTAGTTTCAAAGGAGGACGGGTACATTGTTGGACAAGCCATCCTCGGGACGGGTAAAATTTCTGACTTTCTTCGAGCCCTGATTTCCATACTACTGTGGTACGAGGTTTTTACGACCCGCAAAATTGTAATATTACTGAAATGCATATAAATCAAAGGTTTCACAGGATACGCATGTTGCATACTTTCAAAACTTCAGTCCTAAACAGTATCAGCATACATATCAGGCTAGACTGAGATACAAAAGTACCCAATGAGTGTATGAGGCGAGAGCGAATTAATTCGTAAACTTGTGCTAGAAAGTTCGATTCAATTTCATAAATACTGTAGTATAGTAAACGTATTTAAAAAGAGAGTTTCAATTACTCTCTCTACAACAGTCGTTACTTTCTGAGCCTTGAGCTCTCCTGAATTTAATTTGACCGAATTAAGCAGTAGACAACGCATGATTTTTTTCTTTTTCATTCTGAGACGTAATAAAGTTAACTGTTAACCGATCTTATAACTAAAACGTAAATACTTACCACTCTTTCGTTTAATGCCAAGAAAAACCACTTTTCATGCCTGGATAGAAACTGAGGTTTCCTTTTCTTCTTTGAACAAGTAGGACTCATTCCGAAATATAGCAGACTGAACTTTCGTTTCTGACTGCAAAGATAGAGCAAAATGTTTACATTGGAAACGAAACAGTTATAAGACTCCTCCCATCACGCGTTGTCCATTACTTGCGTACCAAATGTTAATTTTACAAAATTAATTAACAAAAATTGAAGTGAGGCTTTTATAAAGTTTTTCCTCAGAGTATCAAAACTAATAAGGACTATTTTTTGCTACAATTTGTCACCAATAAGAATAAGGAATGCGTTTTTTTTAAATTCATATAATTTTTTTGTATGATTTCATATTTCCAATCTATTTTCTTTATTTGATTATCAAGATCATGAACTATTTATTTATTAACTGAAAACTTTATCCTGAAAATATCCACGGTCAACTATACTTGCCGCTTCTAGGATTAGAACTTCTAAACATAATTAAATATTTTTAAAATTGTTTTTCTTAATCATTATTTGTGTTCTTAAATTAGTTATTTAATATTTAAAAACTTAATCGCTGGAGCGTTCATTGTTGTGATGTCAATTGCAGGTCATATATTCTGAACTTTACCAAATATGTTCAAAATTGATGCTGTAATTTATTACATTAATTTTTACTGTCTTTGTCTTCCGACTAATTTTCCACCTTATTAAATAAAGCAGTTTATTTTATTTCATTTAGGCCTTATAATGGAGTGCTTAGAGTGGGTGTAAAATTCTTATTAGTCCTTAATAATCGTTGGGCTTAGCTTGCAATCGGGACTCATACTTTAATTTAAAACCAGGAGGCAGTTTTAGCGTTTTTGAATTTTGCTTACGGTTGATGTTTGTTGAATTTGCATAATGTAAGCATTTAACATAGAAGACTGGGTTAGCGGCTTAAACATGGAATCGCCGCCAAATTTAAAAATTTTGATGTAAACATCAAAATTGAATAATTTGTTGTTTAAGAATATGGAATTTCGATTTACTTTTAAAATATCATGTTTGGAGAATATGTCGCAAGACTCACGAAATGTCAATTATGACTCTTAGAGAATCATGCTAGTGCTGAAGTTGAAGGAGAAATTACGTTGTGAATATCACATTCTCTAAATGGGAACTCTGATATTTGTCATAAGAGCATAAGACGTTGTTGACGTTGACCTTCAGGAAGTTATTGCATTTAGAATATCACATTTGGAGAAAATTACGAAGGAGTCTCTAAATTATAAATATGGAGTTAAAAGATGTTGGACATTTAGAGAGAAATCACGTTTACAGAATGTCACACAAGACTCTCTAAATGGGAAATAGGACATATTTGTCATATAGCGTTGACCTTTAGAAAGCCATCGCGTTTAGACTCAATCGAGTTTCGTAAGACTCAATAAAGTTATTATGAGCAATCACATTAGACGTTATGCTAAAGTTTCTAAATGGTAAATTTGACGTTTATAGATATTTTGACATTTAAAGAAAAATCACATTTGGGATAGCAAGTTTAGAGAATGTTTTCAAGACCCTTGTAAAGCTAAAAAGGATGTGTAGACAGTCTTGCTAATGTTAACGCTTAAAAAGTTATTGAATACCAGCAAGCAAAATTCATTGTATAATACTTTATATTTTTCACAACCGTCGTTGAACAGCAGACTCAATTCTGAGTTTACGACTACCAATTTTCAACTCCGTAACCTTATAACTTTGAACCCTATCTAGAAGAAAAGGGAACTCCTGGATCAAGCAAGGGCATAAATTTGTCTCCGTGGAGGACTTTTTGTTTGAACTTACTCGCAAGTACGGTACATGGAGAGGAAAACCACGAAAATCTCCCATGGTTAACCCGACGGCAAGGGGACTCTAACTCATGATCCATCTACCACTGAGGATATTTTACGTCAGCGATGTAGTAAGTGGGGGGCGGTTGCTGAGTTCGTATCGAGCATCCATTACTGGAATTTGATCCTGGTCACATCATTGAGAGGCGAGTGCTCAACTCACTGAGCCACCACGACCCAAGCAACGTCATTATTATAACCGTCGTTGAACAGCCGACCCAATTTTGGGTTTACGACTACTAATGTTCAACTCCGTAGCCTTGTAATTTTGAACCAATCCAGACGACAAGGAAACTCCTGGATCGGTACCCCCAGAGGTATGATTTGTTATGGAAACATGGAGGACTTTGAGACTCGACAGATTTAACGTGCATCAGTCCTCATTTACTACACGGGGAATCTTCGGCCGGCGGGGATCGAACCCAAGACCACTTGGACATGGTCCCAGTGTCCTACTAACCAGGCTATCCCGGCCCAATCAAAGTCATTGTAGGTATGAATCTTGGTTAGCTGTTGTACGCGGCATTTGCTTATGTTAGCAACTGTTCTTTCCATTCTATTTCGACAAAGACTAGCTCATCAATTCAATATGCGATCTGAAATCGATTATCGTATCTTGCGATAATCTCGTAAATAAGGAATTCTTGTAAATTAAGGAAATATATAACTAATACTTAGCAAAACCAAAAGAGGTTAAATTTTTTTTCTATTGAGGAAAAGGAGCTGATAGTAAAACAAGCCTATCAGCTGTAACATTAACCGGCCATCTTGTTTCTAAACAACCAGCTGTCGCGAGTTCTAAGGTCAGGTGGTTGTATATCAGCGATCTTCTTCTCAAGGTGAGAGTATCCCATTACGTTTATAATATTATGTGTAAGAAATGTCACGCAAGACTTTCCAGGTGAGAAATATAACGCTTAGTGAGCTATGTTGACGTTGACATTTAATAAGTGTAGTATGTAGTGTTTAAAATATCACACTTAGAGAATGTTGAGCAAGGACCTCTACATAGTAAATATGGCGTTTAGAGAGTTATGTTGACGTTGATATTCAGAAAGTTATCCCTTATGGAATGTTAAGAGAATGTCCCGCAAGATTCACTAACTTGTAGTGTAATATTTAGAGAACCATGCTGACATCGAACTGTTAGCTAAGAGCTTAAAGCAATAAACTAAAGTTAGAAAATTTTGATTAAAAAAAGTTTAATATAGTAAAAATAAAAGGAATTCAAATCTTTCCAATATTATTTATTCTAGCTAATCCTAACAACAACAAAAATTAAATAAATTATGTTTTTTTTCCATTCAAACTAAAATGATTATCGTGACTGGTAGAAGAAAAAAAACATGCAACCAATATTTAATATTACTTACAACAAACATTTACTGGAAAGAATTTCGACAGTAAAGCATAATTTAATGGAAAAAATATATTTTAACACATATGAACGGTAGGGTAATTAAAATGAGCCAAGGGAAAAAAAATTATCCTCACGCATATATCACCATTTCGAATAGGCATTCTTACGAGTTTCAAATTCCCTTTCAACAAACAAAAGACAAAGATTTTCGAAGAAATTACTTGTGAGTAAAAGAAAAACAAAATAAAATAAACTTAAAATATGAATAAACACCTTCGCCACTGCTAGAAAATCCACTCGCCCTAATTCGCTCTAAATTCTCGCCGTTTCTAAACAACCTTGCATTCTCTGACAATTTAACCCACTGAAAAAAAGAGACTAGTCAGTAATTCAGTATTAGCAATATGCCAAGCCGCCAAGACTTATAAATCAATGTCTTAACTCCCTACACCACCCAACTCCTAACTTTGAAACCTTCCTCAAAAAGCACACAGAAGCGCGGATTTTTGTGCAAAGCAGTATTAAAGAGGGCCAACTGTATTATAGCGAGCGTAACATAAAGCGCTCACTAAATCAATTTTATGTTCAGATGCTGCCTCGTCTCTTATTTCTGGAGGGGGACTTAAAAGTTCGAAAAGACGAGAAAACAAAAAGGAAAAAAAAATTAAGTTTTTCAAAGATCATAATAATTGTTACGGTTTCGGGTAATTTATGGAAATATGTTGTGTCCTTAAAAGTCCTGGAGTTATTTTTTTTATTTGTTATTTTTACACTCGCTTATTTATTTTTAAGCTTGTGTTTTGTTTCGGGTTTATACCCCGTTTGGAAGGTGTTATATTTTAAAACAATCGTTCAGTGTTGCAGTGATGGCAATAAATACCGAAGGCAATAATTTTTTATTACGTGGCGCTTGGCTCTTTTTTTTCCCCCTTCTTCGCCAAGGGTTGCCCTGTCAGAAAATAAGCGAACGGAGTCTGTTTTATTCGCGTATTTAAATGAGAGAGCAGCGTATAGGTAAATTTAGCACTTCAATAAATAGTTCATCACGTAATAATCATTATTTATATTCCAGTGTAACGGGAACCAGTTGACAAATCAAAGAATTATGATAGAGCCTTTTCAAGGAGACCACGCCGGTTCAAATTTATGCGCCAAGGCATTAAAATTTTAGTTTCTGAAAAGCTAGTCAAGCTTTTCGACGATTTATACCTCTATATAATTCTTTTCTTTTGGTATAACTCGCTTCTTTATTAAGCAGTAATTTTCTTAACTGTCTGGGGGTTATTTTCATTTAAAAATATGATTCTCATCACAGCTAAGTCGTGCGCCTAGTGTTATTCTATGCGTTGTCTAAATCTTCGAGTGATATATTATAATGCATAATTTGAAAATATTTTAAAACAAATTATGGTTTTTAAATATTTTTCAGCAAACAGCATTATTTCATTGTGTACATTTTAATACAAATTAGAATTTATAACCTAGCAAACGTTATATGTATAATAATTTCTTTTAACTAAGTGATATTTCAGGAAAATTTTTGTGCTAAAGAAACAAACTTAAAAAAATGTTTTAGCTAAAAAGAAATAACTATATAAAAAACATATTTGCTTTATCAAAATGTTCTTTGATTTTTATTAAAATAAATTTTTTTAAAGCAATTTTTGTAATAATTTTTTAAATAAAGAAAATAAATAAATATTAGCTTGTTATTTTGTAAAAATATGTATCATTTAACTTTGTTCAGAAATTCAGAGGAAGACTTAAGGTACTTATCAGTAATGGGGAGGGGTCTAAAATTTTTTATTCCGTACCATAGTATTAGTATGTTAGATGGCTATTACCACCGCAACTATTATACCTACTACATCTACTACCACAAAGCTAGTAGCTTATTACCTATTACTGCAATTAATTAAGCATCACTGACGTCATTAAGAGTTGACGTTATTAATTTCTGGATCTTCGAGATAGATACGTTCCAAATTTCAATATAAATTTCTTATTTTCTAAGTGTCTAAACAATCCGCGGACGAGTGTCTTATTACTGAAAATAATTATTAATTTTTAAGCAAATTCTTTAAATAAATTGGTTTACTATGAAAAAAAAAAGTTTTACAAAATTCCATCAAGAAGGTATCCTAACTGATCAAAACTGAACAACGGTTTAAAAATAATTGAGTGAAGAAAAACGGACGTAGATAAAAATGTTCTGTTTGCTCTCAAATTTTAAAAATTTGTTACAAATTTCACCAACAGATGTCGTTTCTAACTGAGAAAAACTATTAAAAAATGCTTAAAAGGACACTATTTAAAAAACAACGTCATTCTCTCTGCGAAGAAAACTCATAACGGTTTGTATAAATGTTTCAGTTGAATTCGGCAGAGCAGAATACATTGTCTTCGAGTTTTGCAGTCATAACAGCGTCATCTGTTGAGAAACGTTTTAACTATTTTCAAAATTCGATAGGAATAACTCACTGGTTTCCAAATAGAACGAACAAATCATACATTTTTAACCATATTCCATTTTTTTAAAATTTATTTTAAAACCATCTGCCAATTTTCGGACACCAGGAAACAAACTATAGTAAAATTATATGAAGATATTAAAATATTACATAATATGTCTTTTCACTTATTCCTCAATTTCCGTTGTTGATTAAATAGTTCTAGAGGGTATTTCAAGTTTTAAATTCCAGTTTAATTACCCAAATTGCATTTTTTAAAAATTTTAAAACATTAGGGAGACCGGAAAGTAACGTCGTTTCGGCGCATTTGATATTCGTTATCAAGATTTTAGTTTTAATCAATTATATATTCACCCTCGTTAGCAACAACCTTTCAATACCGGATCGAAAAAAAGGAATTGGTTTTTAAGACTAACGAATATTTAATATTAGTTCGTATCAATATTGCTCATAGTTTTATTTAAAAAAGTACCAAACAAATAGATATAGATTCCATTGATAGGAATAGTCATAATTATGAAGAATTTATTCTAAAAGCGTCATGCAGTTTTCATAATTTAGAAGTTATTCTAAAATTCATAATTTAGAAGTTATTCTATCAATTTCACCCAAATTTTTTATTTGACATTTAAAATAGCTTAAAATGCCATAAAAATTTTAGTACCTTACAGTTTAAAAATTGTTCACCCTTCAATAAATATTTAAAAGTAATGAAAAAATATTAAAAATTATTTTTTACGTACTTTGGACAAACTAAATTTATAATTGTGTGTAAAAATGTTTTGTAGGTGGCATGTGAAATTAATTAAAAAGAGAGCTAAACTTTCAACCGCTCTCTTGACTAAACTATTAAGACCATATTTATTCCAAGTTAAGAGAAAGAACATTTTTGCATCTAATTTTGCAGTTTAATTAATAATTACCCTTATTTGGGAAGCACTTGATTCGTGAAAATCCGATCATCAGAGCAAAAGTGATTCAGTGTCTTTTTTATTTTGTGTACAGTCAAAAATTGTTTTAATTGTAGAAAATGAATTAAATTGAAGTCAAATATCATTGCACCAGTTCAAGTTTTACAGGATTATTCCGTCAATATGTACAGAATGTCATATTTATAACGTCCGTCAATAATTACAGAATGTCAATGTGTTAACCTAATACAAATTAATACTTCGTTTTAACAACTAACTATTATTTATTTTAACAATTTCTATGGTTTTCCTTCATCATCGAAAATATTCTGTATGATAATTAACTTCGTTACACGACTCTCTTCCGCTTCCCTGGCGAGATTTGAGGGGCTTGTCAAAAATTTGACAGCCAAGGGAAACAGCTGTTGTCACTGATGTTAAAAAATGTGATTAGATTGACAACATGCCAATAGATGGCAGCACTACGCTTCTCTTGGAGGAGTTTAGGAAGGAAGAGATGCACCGGTTTATTTGTTTTCTTGTCAATCATCAGCTCTTAAATGAAGAGAATTTTTGCATTCATTTTTACTTTTCTGAATAAAATGAACTGAAAATAAAAAAAGTTTAATTTAATTTGACATTCCGGAGACATGAGTTGGAAAAAATTTAATTTAGGATCGTGTAACTTGAAGAGCTTTATTTTATTTTTGTACGTCTTTTATAAATTTACTCATTTCATAATTCCAAAGACAGCAATTTTGGAAAATGAAACTAAAAGTGATCACAATAGAAAGTTTTTTTCAAACTTTCTGATTTGTAATTATACTTGAAGAAAATTTCACTCCTGATACTGTATACAATTTGTTACATTATGAATATGATAATGAATATTTATCATAATCATATTGTAACGATTATAAATATTTAACTAATAATATTTAGGTGATATGTAACAAAGATTTATTCTTAAAAAATATGACGGCTCTTTTTTTGTACAAAATTCAATGTAAATAATCTTTGTACATTGAAAATAAAGTATATTTACTAGTTTTAGGGAATCTAACTGAATTAGTGTTTAAATAAATATATAATCTGTAACTTAAAGCATACAAAATAACTCAACAATAAAAATAATCATGTGCAGCGCATTTTATAAATGTATTCAATTTTGGGTTTAAAAATTATGAGGAATGATTCTTCTATTGTAAGGACAAAATACGTAAAAAAAAAGCAAAGAGTATAATATATTATAACGAATATAAATTAACAATTTCCCTGTGATAAAGATGGATATGAGTTAAGATTTCGCTAAATTATTAGAAATGTTAAGTGAAAGGGATTAAAAGATTTAAAAATTAAAACAAAAATATTCAAATCTAGCTTGCCATCGCTGAACTTTTCTTTATTTTAAACTTGATGCAGCTAAGAATGAGTATTTAAGAAAACAAACACTACTTGAAATACGTATATGAAAAACGAGTATAGCTAAAAAGGTTAGTTGAAAAAAATAAACATAGCTTGAAAAATTGCATTTGAACAAAAAAGAAGTTTGAACTGCGCATTTAAGAAAATGAATATTTGCTGGAAAGGTTTATTTGAGGAAAAAATGACATAACTTAAAATGTATGTTTATGACAATTGACATAACTTGAAATGTATATTTAAGAAAACTGACTTTTGAAATGTATGTTTAAGAGAACTGACATAACTTGAAATGTATGTTTAAGAGAATTGACATAGCTTGAAATGTATGTTTAAAAGAATTGACTTTTGAAATGTATGTTTAAGAGAATTTACGTAGCTCGAAATGTATGTCAAAGAGAATTGACATAGCCTGAAATGTATGTTTAAGAGAACTGACATAACTTGAAATGTATGTTTAAGAGAACAGACATAGCTCGAAAAACGGTGAAGGTTAAGAGATGATATAGTTTCCAACGCAAGTTAAGGATGTTTGACTCAGTGTGATATGTATATTTTCAATATTACCCGCAGAAAAAGAATTCGAGAGAACTGCACACATTTAAAGTTTGTTAGATAAAAACTTATATTAAGAAAGACGTCATTACGAGTTTATTTCGATTCAATAATTAACTCTTGAAAAATGCAATTAAACAGAAATTTAAAAAACGGCTTAAGTCCTATGTCATTTTTCTATGCTACGTAATTTTTGCTTAATAATTTTTTTCGAAGCCAGAAAAAGTTTAAGCATGTCTAGGTAGTTGGAAGGCAAGGTGCGGAGAACGATGAGTACTACCAGTATCTGCTTCCCAATCTGAACTGTGAGAGTGCAGCACATGCATGCATCAGTATTGTCTTCGGATCGGCATAAAAGCAGAATACCATACTTCGCTAATAGCCCATTAGTGGGACGATGTTATCAAGCAAATCAAACTAAAAACCATTTCCTTAAGAGTGTTTTTCAAAGGTCTTTTGAAAAGGAAAAGGAATTAAAAAAAAAAAAAAAAACGTAGTTTTAATGTTAAATGCCACGAACTTGAATCAAAACTATAATTTTAAACTACATATACAATTCTGCTTTATGAACAGACGCATGTCTTAAATTTTAAAAAAAAAAATGTAAAGTTTTTACCAATGCCCACTGTTATGAATTTTTTTTCTACCAAAATTTAAATTAGTAGAAAAAATGAGTAATTTTAAATTTTTGTTGATTTTTAAGAACTCAGATAATGCAGCTTCGAAAAACATGAGTTAAAAAAACGAATAACCTCTCATTTTTGTTAATTTTTATAAATCTAGATAAGTCAGCGTTGGGGTAACTTTTTTGCTGTAAAAAATTAAATCATAATAGCTTTTTTATTTTCGCAGAATTTCGACTTTTCTTAATATTGATAATTTGCACCACCTTTTATAATTAACATAGAAGTCAATGGCTAAACAGGATCAAAACCTTACCTAACAGTCAAGAATACCTCTAATAAACTCGCAACTATTTTAAAAATTGAATGCTATTCGCTAAAATGCGTTTTGTCATGTGAGGACAGAGCCCCTGAAAAACAGCCACACATTTCGAGACAGGAGTCGAAAATAAAAACTTCACCGACGTTCTATTGCACCCACAAAACAGTCATCATCCATAAAACATCCTCTCTCTGTATTTTTTTGCTTTCCCAATATATTCTTCCCAACAGCCATGCAAGCAGTAGCTTCAGGGAGTGAACAAACCCCCCAGTAATATGAAATTAATAAGAAAATTCCATTGAAATCTATGTTTACCGTCCACTGAATGCAGACCAATCCCCCAATCTTCCATGATCCAGATGGTGTGTCACAAAAGAAAGATTCAACCAAACAGATTCATCAGAATTAGCAGTATGACACCATAGAGTAGGGGATGAAATTTTCTATTTTTATATCATTGCTTCTCTCTCTCTCTATGATATTGCAGAGGGGGGGGGAGGAAGATTAAGCCCCACTTCAGAATCGAACCCCTTGTCAGCGATGATCAATGAGGAATTGGGGAGACGATGTGACAAGTTGTCCCCAAAGTTATTGCCACTTATTTCTACGTGGCATCACTTGCTTTTATGACTAGGTCATTTTTAGTTACCCTTCCTTACCCTCAAAAATATCCCCCTTCTGGCGTGCCTTTTTTTGAAAATTTTTTGACATAATTATTCAGTCAATGATTGGATAAAGCTAGGATTCATTTCAATGGATTTATTTTTACGTTAAGGCACACAACCAAACGTGTTCTTATAAGGGAGGCAAAACATTTGAACCTCTTCTGGCATGATTTGTTTTATTTAGTTATCATGTATAGTTAGTCTTATAGTTAGATAAAGCTAACAATTTTTTCAATGGATTTATTTTTACTAGAAGTTTCACATCCAAATGTGTCTTAATGTAAAAAACTCAAAAGATTCTAACAATCTTCTTCATGCATGAATTATATACATATAACATATATACACACACATAAATTGTTCAGCTTATGGTAAGATAAAGCTAAGATTTATTTCGATAGACTTAGTTCTAACAGATGTTATACAACCGAATATGTGTCAATGGAAAAAAAAAGCAAAACATTCCATTCAGGCATGACTTCTTTTAAATATAATTATTCAGTCTATGGTTAGGTAAAGCTAAGATTTATTTTAATGGATTTATTTTAACCCGAAGTTACACAACCAAAAATGTGTCAATGCAAAAAACGCAAAAATTTCTTATATCTACATTTAGACACGACTTTTTTATATCAGTTTATGGTTAGGTAAAGCTAAGATTTATTTCGTGAGATTTATTTTTAAAAGAAAATACGCAATTGAATGTGCGTCAATTCAAAAAACGCAAAAGAATCTTATATTCCAGGTTCTTCAGGCATGATTTTTTTACATAATTAATCAGTCTAAGGTTAGGTAAATCTAAAATTTGTTTCGATGGATTTAATTTTACCGGAAGTCATCCAACTGAATGGGCCAATACAAGAAAAAGCAAAACACTCTATTATTGAAATTACCAATCTAAACCTAATAAAATTACAATCTTAAACAGGTGCGACTAATTTCCAAGTAACAGTTAAAATGCTAACATTAAACATACACAAAATTTTATGTTCATGAAGAATTGAAAATTACTAGCATTCCACAATTACGACAAATACTTTTTAATAAAATATTTTTTCTGCAATATTAAAAGCAAAAGGCTTAAACGGAAGAAATTTTATTTATTTCTGGTATCAATATGGAAAAGCAAAAAACGATCTTCGTTTCCTTCTTACACTTTTCAACTTTTATTTTATGAAACAATGTGTGGGCGACCACCAGCAAAGTTATATTTTTATCAACAAAAGAAGGTCTATTTTCAGTTATTTTAAAAATTTTGCCATGCATTTCATAATGATATGCTGTTTATTAACCACATATCTTCCTTGCCCACTTATTTCCAGTCTTGACAACTTACAATTAAAATCAACACTCGCTGTTATCAATGCTGATTAAAAAGTATTGCACTTTTCTTTCATACAAAACTTGTTACCATTTTGAAACATGTTGATCAACAATTCATGTCACAGACATTTCTGCTTTAGATGAGGTACAGAACTATATAATTCAATCCACATTCTATAGGCAAAAGATGTTTACTCTAGATTTGTATTTTAAATCAAAATATTTACTCAAAATAAAGCAAACATTGGTAAATATGTCTATTTAAATTTTTAATTTTTTTACGTCTATTTTAACTTTTAATATGGATATTTAGTAATAACAGCAATCTCGCTAAAAAGGCAATTCCATCCATTATTATGAACTGTAGTTATAATGGACTTTTACTGTATATAAATAAACTTTCCGCTTATTAAATTGATGCTTTCATACAGAGTGAAGTTCCTTTAAAATATGACAAAACGCTTAAGTAAAAAATTTGATTTAAAAAAAAAAATGCAAACGAAAATCGCTAAAAAACGTTCCATACCTCAAAAATGACGAAATGAACATTTGAGGAGGGGGTTGAGCGAGCGGTTTTCGATAGGATACATTCGAAATCTCTTTCACTCTAGAACATCTCATCTTATTTTCTCCCACATTTACTTCGGAGGGGAAAAAAAAGGCGAATTTCTCCTCTTTTCTTAAGACTCCAGACTTAAAAATTTTTTGATATCTCCAGGATCTCCCACCCTGTCTGTTTAATACCCAGTCTAGAGTATCTCAGATGTCAAATGTCCGTTACCCTTTCGCCCGGGCAAAAAGGGCGGACGGATCAGGAGCACCTGTTTCTTGTCCGCAACCCAAAGAGGGAACTGTCAGAAGAGACCAACCTTTCATTTTATTCAAACCTTCCACAATAAAGATACAAACATATCCAGAGGAATTCGAGTGATTTCTTCTTCTTGCTCTCTGGTCCACCCCTCCAGCAGACATGTGTCGGGGGTGGAGCAGAAGAGTTTTTAAGCAATCTGCAAATGTCATGTCGATTCCAGGCATGTCTTTGTCTTTTGCTTGTCTCAAATATCCAAGATAGAAGATACTTATTCAAGTTCTTGATGCTGTCCGGCTTCTATCGAATTCCTTAAAGCCACTTTAGATGATTGGGTTTGAGGAACGCTAGGTTTCGGATTGTGGTTTGGAAGGGCGATTGGTTTCGATCTAGAATCAGTTGGCTTTCTTTCTTTCTTTCTTTTTTTCAGGTGTCATGCACACCAGTTTCGGATTTGATTTGCTGTGGCATTTGATATGCACAGGTTAGAAGCAGAAAGAAAAAAAAATGAATATAACCCCGAATACTTTGTGGTATTGCACTCGAAATGTAAGAATACATCTGCAAATAAATCCACTCCATTTGCAAGCAAGAAGTAAAAATTATGTGAGTAAGATATCTTATTTTCGGAATTGATCATAAATATTTTAAATGTGTGTAAAAAAACTTTTTATTACAAATTTTACTTTTTATTTTAAAATTTAAGTTTTAGAGAAAAGTAAATTCAAGTTAACCTAGTGCAAACCATGAAGTTTCAAATGCTGAAATTTAAAATCTAAGTTTTAGAGAAAAGTAAATTCAAGTTAACCTAGTGCAAACCATGACGTTTCAAATGCTGAAATAAGATTTTCAAAATGTCAAAATGTAAACAAATTATTGCAGGATTTACCATGTATGGCAACGTTACTTTTAAAAAGTAACGAGTAAAAGTACAAGTATTTTCAAAAAAAGTAAAAAGTTCTTATTTTAAAAAGTAACGAGTAAAAAGTACAAGTAAAAGTACAAGTACTAAACAAAAAAAGTAACGATTTAAAAGTACATTTCTAGGAAATCGAAAATTCAAAGTAACCTAAAATTTTATTGAATAATATTCTTATGTTCTTTAATGTTTTTACAAAATTGTTGTTATTTATTTAATTATTTTTAATTTTGAAAGTTATGGGCATTAATTTATTTTTAAATTCGGAAGAATATTATAATATAATCTTATAATATAATCGTATAATATAATTTTAAAATCAATTAAGATTTTAATATCAAACTTTTTATGGATTTGCACGAAAAAGAAATTTTGTCTATTGATTTTAATTTTCAGTTTATTATTTTTATTTATTTAAATTATCATTGATTTAAAGTTGTTTTACTCTATAGAAACGCGTTTTAAAAGCGCAAACATAAACAAAGCAAACACCCAGCATATATAAGCATTTTCAGATAGCTTTGTGATGTTTGAGCTAGTAAAAAATAATTGAATGTGCAGTATAAGCTGAAACAGAACAGTCTACAGTTTTATTTGTATGCTGAAGTCATGCGAGAAAATCATTTTCCGAACATTTCTGCCTAGTTTTTTTTATTTTTTTTTTATTTTTAACTTGCCGGAAGTGTTACTCATTTAACATTACCCAGTGGGCACCTGTGAACCTAAGTCACGGAGGCGAGCAACATTACCCACGCCACACTGCCGCAAATACCCATTCATAGGGTGGGCCACCTTCACACATCACACAATAGAGAACACAAAACAGAGAGAAACATCCATGCCCAGAGCGGGATTCGAACCCGCAACCATTGGCTTCACAGTCAGGCACGCTGACCGCTCGGCCACCTGGCCGGCATTTCTGCCTAGTGGAATAATAAAAATTTGTAAACGAATTTTAGTATCAGCGGCTAAATTAATACCTTCGAGTTTTGATGAGTTAAAATAGTAATTATAATAGTTTTCAATAGCACAAATAGTTTTGAAGTTCTTAGAGATTTGACTGGGCGTTGCTTGACAAGGTCGGGCATAAGCATAATTTTAGTAAAAAATGAACGAGGTAAAAATGTATTTAGTAAAAAATGTATTAAGACAAAAATGTGAGTTCAAAAAGAAAATTGAAAAACGTAATAACAAAATCCAACATTTTTTATCTAAAATGTAATAAATAAATGCATAAAACTCGAAAATGAATGAAAATAACTTGCTAATTAATATTTTTATTCATTTTGCAAAATAATTGCATTTCGAAAGTGGGGTCACTGAGTCTGCTGCGAGAATTTCTCAGAACGTGCTTAGCCACGCTGAATAAGCGCTCCACGGGAGGTCAAGGTATTTAAACACGAAGTTAACTGTGAATGCATATATATTGCACATTAATTTTATAAATCAAAAAAGCATAAGCATTTTTTTAAATTTAATTTTTTTCTTTCTTTTTTTTCTTTTTGAAAGCTTACCGAGCTTCAGAAAAAAGCAACGATTTCATTCGACATTTCCGTTACAAATACTTGTACTTTTTCCCTAAAAAAGTAACGAAAGTACAAGTAAAAGTACTAAATTTAAAGAGTAACGAAGTATAAGTAAAAGTACGTACTTTTTACTTGTTCCGGCGGCACAAGTAACGAAAGTAAAAGTACTGACATATATGGGATTTACATATCTCTGCGTTATCCTGAATAATGCTGCCTTAACTTTATTTATTTATTTATTTATTTATTTATTGAAATTTTGAAAACATTATTTCAGCGTTTGCACCAGGTATTTGCACCTTCATGGTTTTCAGTGAAATAAATTATATCATAGTAATATTTCTTAATTATTTAAAGTTAGCCTACTCTAAGTTGAAAGCTACCCTAATATAACGTTTTCTGTAAGGTTTCGGAGCCATGCAGTAAAGAAGTTTTACAGACAAATCATTATTAATGTATAAATTATTATTAAAGTATATAAATGTTAATATATACTTATTTTCAATGAAAAATTTCGAAAATATATATATATATATATATATATATATATATATATATATATATATATATATATATATATATATATATATATATATATATATATATATATATATATATATATATATAATTTTATTTTGAGATTGGAGTTATATATTTTTAAGGCATAATACAGCCGTTTAAAATATATAAGCCTGTATACTTTCTTGTAAAAATTTACAAATCTGAAATTTCCTGCTTCTAATTATGAAGTTACCCTAATATAGCCTTTACTGTACGGTTTCAGTGCCATGCAGTAAAAAAGTTTTACAAGTAAATCATGAATGCAAATATAAATATTGACAAAATTTATAAACTTGTTTTGAAATGGGATTTTCTGTATCTGGAAAACTGTATCTCAAAAGAAAGAAAGTGTTGAAAATTTTGGAATGATAGAATTAGCTATATAGATCATTTATAAAAACGGAAAGTTTATAAAAATTGAATGATTTTTTTCAGAGTTAGTATCATTTTTTTCTTCTTTCAAAAAAATGGGTTATTTTCTGTTTATCTGATGTTTGACGAATATATCTGGAAAATTGTCATTCAAGGGCAAGTTAGGCTCCTCAGTAAGTAAGATGACCTCATCTTTTTTTTTTTTTTGCTTTGCGTCTTTTTTTTCCTTGTGTCTTTGATTTTATTTTTAATTTGTGACTTCGATATTTAGTTGAATTTATTTATAAATTAAAATGGGATTATTGGGCAAATCAAGAATGGAAATGACTTAAGATTGGCAATATCGAATTATAATTTTTGGAAAAACATTTTATTTCGGGATTTTTCTTATCCAAATGAAAAAGAAACAGTAAATAAAAAAGTAAACTAAGAACACAGTTTTCCATAACTAAACCTTTCATTTTCAATAGAGAAATAATAATGAAGTAATAAAATTTGTTTTAAATCTAATGCTCACAGTTATTAATTTTTTATTTTAATTTAATTTATTTACTTAGCTATGTGGAATTATCATAAAATTGCGTTAATCGAAAGCGAGTCTAAAATTAAGCGATCTGCTTTATCTTTTTGATTAATTTTTTTAAATTTAAAAATTTTGATTAAAAACAGCTGGTAACTACAAAGGTAAACTACAACAATTGCAGTGGTTTAGATTATTGTCAAAAATAAGTGGAACAGTTTTTTATCCACCCCGGAATGAGTAAATACGCAATGTATTTATTAACAGTTGCGTAGATATTTTTGATATTTAAGTATGTACCAATATGCTTAAAAATAAATATACACGAGAAACAATACCTTTCGCTTCGATAATTTTAATGCACATTCAGGTAGCTCTTTTTTTGGTTGAATATTAATTTTAAACATTTATTTAAAAACATTCTATCCGCACACCCCGCAATATAATAAATGTTTAAACATCAAAAAATTTCCAACAACAATATAAGCTCGTTTAATTAACTTTATTAACTTAAGTATTGATTTTAATATCAAAAGATCTATTACTTAAAGCAATATTTTCCTTTTTCTTCTGACTATATAATACGAAAGATAAACACCAAATGGGGCAACAGAAAAAAAAACTTAAAAAAAGCACTTTCGAAGCCCGTATAGAATTCCCTAAAATCTGTCATTCATTCAAACAATGTCCTACATACAAAACGAGAAGGACTCAACCGCAAGCCTCTCAAGCAGGTTGTCAAACGTCAGGACAGCCAGGAGCTGGCAGAATTCGTCAAGCGGACGAATTCGAAATGACAGTGTCACACAGCTTGTAGAACGTTCCCTGTTCGACGTCATGCCAAACAAAAGCTGGAATGCTTCAATTCTCTCTAACTGTCACCAGGTGGCGCGTCAAGTCGAGAACACATTACTGTAAAAAAAAATTGTTCCAAAGACAGTCACTTCAGTAACAATGCAGATGGAAGGGTCTTCTAACAACGGAAGCGGTTTAGAATTTCAAGAACTTTCTTTTCTGATGTTAATACATCTGAAGAGGTACCTCGTCTATAGAAATGATGCCAGATTTTTAACCTTTCATTCAAATGAAGCTAGTCGGAATCCAACTTAAATAGATGACATGATTACCTCTGTTGAATTTGGAGGGTTAAAAAAAAAGCCATATAGAGCTCACGCATTGAAAATGTCTTCCTTTTTTTTCATTTATTTATTTCTGTGATTAAATCTATTTAAAGCAGAGCTATTTTTCTCACGCTGCGTTTCTTGGCTAATGCAAACCATGCAAAATTTCTATGAAATGGTCGTTACAAACTGTGATCGAATAAAACGCAGGTGATTCCGATTTTTTTTATCGCTTTAATTTTGACAGCTGGAAATATTTGCTAGTAAAATCGTTCACTCTGCGAAAAAAATTTCCATTTCCTTGCAACTATATAACAATTTCATTTTAAAAACTAACTAAACTTTAATACAAATGAATTTTAACCAATTGATTTTCTTGAATTTAGAGAGATAAAAAAGCCACATGATATGTATGCATTTAACATTAAAAACGTCTTTATTTATTTGTTTTATACTTTTAAGCTCATATTCAGATATTTTGCGTAAATTTGAAAAGTTCTGACCTCAAAATTGAAGGGCACCTTAACTTTTGCAATCAATGTTCTCATTTTAAGAGCTAGACAGCACAACCTTTGGATTAACAAAAATTCAAATAAACATAGATTTAAGTTCTATTAATATATCATGCTTATCTTTTGCTTAAATCATTTCAGAAACATTCTATTCATAAGTAAAATGTATTTTATTTCAATATGACGGATATAGTTCAGCCTCCAATAGCACAGTGCCTAAAGCCTCTAGATGTAACCATGTTTAAGCTAAACATTCTCAAGTTGTTCTTTCTTTTTCTCGGTTTTTTATTTTAATCGTAAATCTTCTAAAAATTGTAGGTAATCGTTGCTACGAGACGTGGCAAAATGAAGTCTTCGTTGATTTTCTTTAAATGTGAACTTCAATAATTATTTTAAATTAGAACAGAAAATTGGCAAAATCGTTTGTTCATACATCCACATGTATTTCATATTCTTATTTATAACTATTATTTTTTCTAAAGAATTTAATAAAAAAATACTTATATTTTTTAGTATTTCCCCAGAGCTTTAAATTATCTTCAATTCGATGGAATAAGCAACATGAAATTTGAACTGTTTAAAAATTCATACTAAATTCATCCTAACTTAATTAATAATTAGTCATACATCATACTTTTTTTTAACTCTTTTCTTTTTCTTTTACCCTTTTTTAAATATTCTAAGAAACATGTATCATCATAGATTATAGATTTTTAATTTTTATTTTTAATAAAAATTACTATTAAAAGCAAAAGATATAAAAAGCTTTTAATAAATAATAAGCCATTAGTTAAAAGTAAAAATATTGTATACATTTATACCAAAAGAATAATGAGTGGTCAAATAACTTGGTCGTAAAATATTTTACTTTACTTGGAGTTGCTACTCTGAACCACAGGTTTCAAGAAGCAATGTCCACTAAAAAAAGTTTTACCTTCAAATCACACGGTGATACACCCGGGCAGTAGGAAGGGTGAAAGAGAACTTCCCATTCCAATTTCTGAAGAAAAAGGTTTGGTTACGAAACCAGCATTGTTGTGTATGATTATCTATTTTGCTCTTGATGACATTACAGAATCTAACGTCATGGTATATTATTTGTTTTTCGCACCGATAACTATGTAACTCACCGATAAATAGGTTTCCAACCTTCATTAATGTTGTTTCAAACCTACAATTAAAGAAGAATGATTGTTTACTCAAATCCCTTTTAAGATTATCGACTTTCTTAGACATAACAAATAAATTGCTAATATTTTCTGATAAAAATTGTTTACTTCTTTTGATGTCTTGTCCACAACTACCTTTTTAATTATTTTTATTTTTTTAAAACATTCTCAGTTGTATGTCTGATCGTATCCTTAACAGCAAGTAACCACCTAATATAACAGTATTGCACAATAGTGGTGGATATTGAGCAATACTAATAGATATTTCGAAGGACTTCAGGTCGAAGTCAGCTTTAACCTAGGCTACATGTGAATAGGGTTCTGTTGACCTAGAATACTTCAACGCAAGTAACTTCAAATAAAGGGCAGTATCACCTAAATGAAGGCGCCAATTGTTTTCAAATTATGAAATCAAGAATTGCATTAGAATAAAATGTTTTACCTTTCTCATTATGTTCTCTGTATTTCAGGATTATGTATTGTTCTTATATATATATATATATATATATATATATATATATATATATATATATATATATATATATATATATATATATATATATATATATATATATATATATATATATATATATATATATATATATATATATATATATATATATATATATATATATATTTCAAATACTTTAAGAACTAATGTAAGAATATACTTTTAAAAACAAAAATTGAAAGTTTAGATATGTCAGGATAATTTATATTGAATTCTTTGTCTTTTCGCTTTTTTCCCCATCAAACCACAAAAGTTTCAAGCTTGACATGTTAGAATGTTGTCACGGGGTTATTTATTTAAGCCCTCTGAACTGCGATTTAAAACGAAAGATTAGTTCTACCACCAACGAGTCTCTAAACAAGTGAATTATTCTTCCTTTTCAAGAATAAATCACAAAACGTGCAAAATGCGATTTGTGGGCGTAAAAATTGTCAGCTCAGGGAATTTTTTTATATTTTTTATACTGATGTAATTCCTGCATCGGAAAGAAGAATTTGCAAGCCATCACATCAAGAAAGTGGCACTTTCCTCCATAAAAAACGATTTACGGTGTGTTTTTAGAAAACCTTAAGGTCATATTTTGGAGGTTACCTACAATGTAGCTGAGAACAGAAGAAAAAAAATTCCTCCTCTCCATTACAGTTCAATGACTGAGACCCTAAAATTGAATGACGGATGATTGACGTTACAATGGAATGACCCGACTAAATCATCAATCACTGGATTGATGCCTCTTCTTGCGTCAACGCATTTGATTGATTTCCACCTACTGAATGGTAAAGCAGAGAATGAAGCACATACCCGAGCTTCGAGTTATGACTAAAAATCAAATCTGCTGGATCTAAAAGGATATATGATAGGATTCTTTTCCAACAAAAACTTTTATCTATATATTTTTTTTAAAAAAATTAAGAATTTATTTTATTATTTTATTTTTATTTAAAAAAGAAAAGAAAATCGACGCTGAGGTGGAAGGAAAATTATTAAAGTTTTTTTTTTCCCTTATCGCAAAGTGCGATAATATTTGCACAAGATTCAAAATTCTTTTTTTAAAAATCAAATATTCCTTTCGTTCTCGCATAATGTTAAAAATTTTGAGGAAGAAAAAAAAAACGCTATATTACGTGATTTTTGATTTTATTAATTTATCTCGCCAAAAATTTTAAGTAATTTAATATTTTTTGTCACTTTAGATACTGCACTTAAATGAGATAAAATTTGTTATAAAAAGATATATTTTATAAAATCAAAAATTCTTTTTGTTCTAGTATTGCTGTAAAAATTTTGCAAAAGAAAGAAAAAAAAGAACGTTAAAATGCACGATTTTTGATTTTATTTACTTATTTCGTCATATATTTTTTAAATGATTTAGTATTTTTGTCACCGAGGAAACTATATTTTAACGAATTAAGTTTTACTGTAATTTTTTTTACTGTCATTTAGTGCGATAAAATTTGTATATGATACAAAAAATATAATAAATAAATAAATAAAAAAAAATTTAAAAATCAAACATTTTTCTTATTCACGTATTGCTTGAAAAACTTTGAGGAAGAAAAACTTTAAATTGCAATTTGCGCAATTTTATCGTATTTATTTATTTAACAGAAGCTCAAAATAATTTTATATTTCTCTCACTTGAGAAACAGCATTTAATGAATTAAATTTCACTACATGAGTTAACTTTCACTATTTAATGAGTTAAACTTCACTTTCACTATTTAAAGAGTTAAATTTCGCTTTCACTTATTTTCTTCACAATCGCTAAGTGCTATAAAATTTGCACATGATACAAAAAAGACATTTCAAAAATCAAAAATTCTTTTCGTCCTCGTATTGCGTTGAAAATTTTAAAAATCAGCAATTTAATTTTCTCTTTTGTTTTTTGAGTACTGCAGAGCTTTCCAAGTTTTAAGTCACATAATCACATAATTGGTGAGGGCTTTATTTTTATGAATCTTGTACGGACAACAGCTGAGAAGTTGAAATGTCCAACTTCAACTGCGAAGTTGAGTTACACTCAATTAAAATTTCCCCCAAATACCAGGAAATGTTATGCAACTAAATAAAGGTTAATTTCAAGCAAAGTATTTCTGTTGCTTCATACGAACGATTAAAGTAACAGATACTTTATTATAAATTACATTTTATATTAAAACATAACAGTTATAAAAACAAATTTAAAAAAGCACAGTTCTACAAAATATTGCAATTGCGTAAAAGCATTTTAAGAATAGAGCTAGATATGAATATCATTTCACACACGCACATGCAAACATCGTTATGATTAAGAAATTGTAAAGTAAATATTCATGAACTGAGAAATTATTACATATAAAACATTAATTTGCATGTTTTTTTAATTAACTTTGCAACTTGTCTAAATAAATTTAATTTTGGAATTCATAAATTTAATAAATAATTTATTGATAACACATTACCATCGAACTTTTTAACAGTTTCTTACGTTTTTTT
Organism: Parasteatoda tepidariorum; assembly: GCF_982258835.1. Taxonomy (NCBI): domain Eukaryota; kingdom Metazoa; phylum Arthropoda; class Arachnida; order Araneae; family Theridiidae; genus Parasteatoda; species Parasteatoda tepidariorum. The sequence continues at coordinate 78,671,032 of NC_141755.1, forward strand.
TGCAATAGTGTAGGCAAAAATAGGCTCAAATAAGTCTAATTAAGCTTGTGATAAGTTAGAATCGAAATAATTGTCGCAGTATTAATTAGAGTAAGATTTTTATTTACATAATTATAAATAATTTTAATAAGATAAGAAAACTGTTTGTTAAATTTTAACCTACAAGACCTGATCTAGCCGGAGTCGAGTCAATTTTCACGACTCTTCAAAATTTTCTTCGACTCCAACATCAGTTCAGATGTCAGGTGGTTTCGTAAGGAAATCTTTACTGTTTAAAAAATTACAAAATAACTAAATTTTGTGAGTGGCAAAACGTAAAAAGTTATCCACGCGCAAAATTAAAAAAATATTTGTACGATTTTTTTTCACAGTAAAAATTCTTGTTGCGGTACAGAAAATCTGATATAACACAACTTTTGCTGTAATAATTAAAGTATAATCACTGAATGACTCGAATTAAACAAATATTACAGTGAAAATTTACGGTCAAAATGGATTTGGCAGTAAAATTGATATTACGGATGATGCACTCAAAGTATCGTTACTTTATACCGTAAATTGATCCGGTATTTTTCTAAAGTGTGTCACTCACCAGTCGAACTGATTTTTTTTTACAGATAGTTTGAAATCATACATCAGAGTCGTGATTTTTTTGACAGATAGTTTGAAATCATACATCAGGGTCGTGATTTTTTTGACAGATAGTTTGAAATCATACATCAGAGTCGTGATTTTTTTGACAGATAGTTTGAAATCATACATCAGAGTCGTGATTTTTTTGACAGATAGTTTGAAATCATACATCAGGGTCGTGATTTTTTTGACAGATAGTTTGAAATCATACATCAGAGTCGTGATTTTTTTGACAGATAGTTTGAAATCATACATCAGAGCTGTGATTTTTTTGACAGATAGTTTGAAATCATACATCAGGGTCGTGATTTTTTTACAGATAGTTTGAAATCATACATCAGAGTTGTGATTTTTTTACAGATAGTTTGAAATCATACATCAGAGTTGTGAAATCATACATGAAAATTTATTTTCCCTATTTTAAAAGTAATTATTAAGTTATAAATTATCAAAAACTGCAAATTTTACCTTAAGTCGTTAGCCAAGTTTAATTCAATGCTGAAACGAATAAAAGATTGTGCGATATAAAAGATTACTTTAATTTACCCATAACAGCCAACAATGCTTTTACTTGCTGAATAACACTCTTCAAATTCTTAGTTCTTCATTGTATATATTTAAATGGAATTCACTGTTTCCATTGCGAACTTGATAGGAATTTTGATTTCAATTAAAGAAGTTATAATAAGACATACAGCCGGTACTTTAGTAGAAATATTTCGCAAAATAAAAGCTTCTTATTAAAATAAATAAAACAAAATAATTTATCGATAAAAAAGGAAATATTATAAATATTTCTAATTTCTTGATCAAAGTTAAAACTGAAAGAAGTTTTGAACTTTTTATGTTCGGCAACGGTTTGAACCGCTTTAACATATCAAAGAGCGCAACACTTGTTTCGGTGTTACGAAAAACGACTCCAAGAATTCATTTTGAAAACTATTTCAAAAATGCGTATTGGACTCCCTTAAATTAAGAAAATTTTGTTTTCGAACATTAATGTTGAAAATTATTTCAAAAATGCGTATTGGACTCCCTTAAATTAATAAAATTTTGTTTTCCATCATTAATTAATATTAAAAATTAGTTCGAAAATGCGTATTGGACTCCCTTAAATTAATAAAATTTTGTTTTCGATCATTAATTAATGTTGAAAAGTTGTTAATTTGTTTTGAAAATCACGTAAGTAATATTTAAGTCATTAAACATTCATTCAATGTGGATCTTTTGATTGTAACTTGTTATAAAAATTCTTAATATTCACAGTAAGAAAATATCACCAATGAATGCGGAAGTATTTATTTCAATCGTTCAATATCCCAAGGTGTTTGGACAACCATAAAAAGCAATCCATTTATCGAATTACAGAAATAAGACCCTTGAACCATAGAAATTCGTTATGATTGTCGATACGAAGTGAAGCGAAAAGAGACAACTGATGCCCGGATGACGTTGATAACGAGATCATCGAATTGCTGTCCATCTAGTAATGAAATCGATTGAAAGGATATGACAGTTACAGTTATCGATACCTTATAAGGATGAAGGAACTTTATTTTTGGTTGCCAGAGGAAGAATTTAACTGCATTTTAAATAGTGGAAAGATTAAACTGATTATTATTCTTCCTTGTGTGAGAAACTATCGAGAACACTATGCACTGAGAAAAAATAAGTAGCACAAAAACTACCAGAGTATGGTAAAATTTACCGTGTTTCTGTCTTTATGGCGATACAAAAAAGTTCGGTAATTTTTACCGAAGAGTTTTGGTAATGATTTTGATAGAAATAGCAATAAAATATTGTTTTGTAATAGGTGATAAAATTTGGTAAATGTGGCAAGTTTATCACGATGAATTTAAGCATAAAATCAAAATCATTTATTCGGTTAAAATTACTTTTCAGTTTTATATTTTTTTCTAAATGTGTGCTAAAAAGAACTATAGTTTCGAAAACCATTATTGCTGATAAACAGTTACCATATGAAAGGAGAAATTTACCAAACAAATGACTTAAACACTGTATGTTTTGGTTTTTATTACCAGAAAATTATGACTTCTTTTACCAGAAAAGTCTTTACCATACAGTGTGGTAATTTAACCACAATTTTTTCCTTTGTGCATAGTTGAATTTTACTATCAAAGTGTATTCACCGTTTAAATTTTTTATAACACTAAAAACACTATAACACAAAATATAATTTCTTATAGCACTACAAGTAAAATTATAGTAGTAGTAAAAATTCTGGAATTACGTCAGAAATTCTACAAAAATTTAAAAAAACTAATAACTATTTTGACATTTTATTTCTTTTTAGGTAGAATTTAATAATTATATTTAATAATTTTTTTTTGGACGAATACTGTCATACAACTCAATATTTTTTTTCCTAAGTAAGAAAAATCAGTCTAAAGTACAACATGGTGTTGTATCTAGAACTATTGATTATTACTCTTAATATAACTCACATTTTTAATTCTTTTCTTTTAAGCTTATTAGTTAATTGAATTTAGATATTTATGAAATTAATGTTAAATGTCGTTGTTAGATGATGTTATGTGTAGCCCATATAAGCAACAAAAAAAAAGGATCATAAGCTTTATAGCAGATGTTATTTTGCTGCAATATTTCAAAAATTACTGTTATTAGATATTTGACTTAATATGACTGGTGAAATCTACAGGAAAATATATCTATTTTAATTGGAATAGATGCACATAATTTGGATTGGTCCAAAGTGAGACTGGTTCAAGTAACTTGGGCTAGTGAAAGCTGGTACGTTAACGTTTTATTTTCCAATCAAATAGGAAAAAAAGGTACAAACATTAAGAAAAGTAAAGAAAAAAATGAAACAAACATTATAGGAGTAAATAATAAGAATAAAAAAGATATATAAATGAAAAAAAAATATTAGCACCTTTTTTTATGTAAGTTACTTCTTTGTTGAATAAAAACTTGAAAATTTTAACTACTTAAATATAGGATTTATAAATTTTAACTTTGACTTTCATCTCCATTACTTTATTCATCTTCTTCCTCATTTTATTCCTCTTTATAATCTTAATTATTTCAATTTTATTTTCCTAGTTTTTATTACTCTTAAAAAGAAGTAACTTTCAGTTAACATCCAGCACGTTTACGTGTGTAAGTTCTGCAGTTACCTACAGAGTTTGCACAATGCCTTTAAAACTTAAGCGGAATCCACGTGCGTAATACCACGTGAAAGAACGAGCTCTCTCTAATTTCTACTCTCTTTACCGTATCTTTTACCGAAAATTTTGATAAGAACATGAAATTATTTTAATAAACTCCTTATTATTTAATGGATTAGATGTCGAAATTTGCAGCAATTACTGTAACAAATTTCATAACTGTTTCATATTATCATTTCGAAGTATTCCAGTATACGATAAGTATCAACGATTAACTAGAACCAGTCAACTACCAATAGCGTCGTTAAATGAATCGTTTTTTAACTAACTAAAAACATGTTTTAAGATAGTGTCTTGATAGATTTTGTGAATACTATCTATTTAAGATCTTGCATGCATAATATTTCCAAGATTCAGGACGTGGACGTCTCCCTACTATTAATTTAAGTCAATTACTTAAGCACGAGTGATTTATCTTCGTGCTGGCAACTGAGTATTTAAGTTTGCATTTTTTTTCTGTTACCCATCTTACCAATATTGATAACCAAAACCATAATTTCTAAGAAACAATTCTTCTTAAAAATTAAATTTGGCGTTTGGGGCATTTCCCAACACGTCAAGCGTAACGTTCCATAGGCAGGCTACTCATTTTTGGCAACATTGATGAATCATTTTTTCAAAAGAATTTCCAATTTGATAAGCGGATTCCCGCTAAACACGGGGAGGGAAATCTTCGAAACCTTCCCTTTTCCGCAAAAAAAGGGGATAACTTTAGCATCCATCCATCAATGTTTCAAACACGTCTAGATATACTATTTAAAATTGCGATCCTGCACGGCCAGACGGACAAACATGGAGGGATGTTGTTTATCTGGGGTCCCTAACTACGGTTGCCACCCTCTCTGTAAAAATGATGTTGAGATTCCTGACGATTTCTTTTTTCAGAACCAATACATTATCCGTACTTGGAAGAACGTCCATCAAAATATGCACACGTCGCATCAGTCATGGCTTTAATTACAGACTTAAGATTCGCAGAACTAGTGAACTTCTTTGATTGATTCTTTTGGTGACCTTCGCCAGCAAGCATAAGCAGAATGGGATGTGCAGACATTAAGTTGGTTTGGGTACCTCCCAAATCTGGAATGTTTCCAGGAAGAATATTTTTTTCTTTTTTTCAAAATCTTTGGAGGATATTTACGCGGTGATTTCTTTATTGTTTGCCGAAACCGTGAAAAAGTAATTTGTTATCGTCGCTAGATCATGTGTTTTTGCTAATTTTGTACTTTTTTTTTAAAAAACTGTCTATTGTAAATTATATTTATGGTTTGTGTTTTAAAGAATATGGAGGGAGTTAAATAGAAAGTCAGCGGCATTATTTATGTTTATCGTAGAAAAATCTAGAATCTCGTACACCAATTATTGTTATTACTGTAATTCTCATAAAAAGATTTACTCTAAGGAAAAGTCTAGTTCACTCTACAAAATTTTAGGTTAATATATATATATATATATATATGAAAATTCTAAGAAATTTGCACTCTCATTTTTAAATAATTAACTTTATTAAAACCAACTAAATAAACATTTAACATCTGAAAAATAAATAAAAAATTTAAAAAAAGTTGCACAAACATGTATTTAAATAATTTTTGAAAATACAATATTTTTAGTACTAGCAAGTAAAATTAGAAGTTTAGAAATAAACATTATTATTAAATGCGAAAGAATGCTAATCTAAAATATATGGTTAGTTGAAATTACATAAATATGCAATTTAATTATTTAACACTCGCACTAAACAAGGAAAGTAAATTTAAATAGAGGAATTTTCTATTATTTACAAAATTATATTCGTATCTCCATGAAAAATAATTTACTCTTTATTGCTACTTTAAATAATTATGTATAATTTAATCAAATTATTAATTCATCAATTATTAATAAAATAATTATAATTTAATTTAATAATTATTAATTAATTAAATAATTGTTAGTTAATTAAATAATTATTAATTAATTAATTAATTATTAATTAATTAATGTAAAAATTTTATATTTTTAGAAATTAATTAGTGAAGGAATTTAATTTAAAATTAGATATAATTAAATAAAAAATTTTCTAGATATGTAGCATTATTCTTTGTTTTCCAATTTGGGTGAAATTCAAATTTCTTTTCTTTAAACCTTTACACGAATCCTATTGTTTATGCAACTATGTGATGCAAAAAAGAGGAATGCTTTCAAAAATTAATGTAAGTATAAACTAAAGGTTAAATGAAAAATATACCTAAATAATAAAACTGTAAGAATAAGTCCGTCCATCAACACAGCTAGAGCAATTAGAAATAAAATTAATAAGATAATTTAACTTTGAAAAAAAATTAAAAAAGAGAGGTTAAACCTCATTTAAAAAAAAATCATGAGTGAAGAAATAATGGTTTTAAAAGATATTTTACGATAATTCATAATGAAACTTAGTTGAAACAAAATAAATTTTATAACACTCAAGAATAAACACGAAAGTACTGTTGTTTATATTGATTATGCCATACTAATGTTTAAAAAGTGATACCTATTGCTGATAAATAATACTACTGACTTCACGATAAATTAGAAAATAAAAATAAAGAAAAAAGAGTATTAAACAGAAAATTATGTTACTCTCCCCCTTTTCCAATACTCCATATCCATTTTCATATGATTTAAGTCCATCTATTTTTGGAAGTAGCCTCACGAATGAGTGGTGCTGTCATCTATCCGAGGAATTCTGAACGAAGACCTACTTTCACCCTAGTGGTGCTATTTTTATAAACTACATTTTCAAAAACTACATTCAGCTGATGTTAAAAAAATACTGCATTTTCTTAAAATTCCTGCTAGTTCCAAAATTACTTTACTCTTTTTGTTTTAAATTAAATTTAATATTAAATTACACATGTTCTTCACTCCTTTACGTAAATAAAATATGCATAAAATTATAAAACATCTCTTGTCCTAAAAATGGCGTCATTTAAAAAGGAAGAAATAAATAAATATGACAGTTTGTTGTGAACTGCATAGATAATCTAGATAAATATGTCTTCTTAATGAATTTCTAACTACTTGAGAATTTCATCAACAGATGGAACTGCTGACTGAAAAAAACTGCTAGCTTAAAAAAACTAAGGAAAATGGTGAGCAATGCAAACTACATTGTGACTATCATGTTGGAGTTCAAGAAATTGAGGAGACTTAACCTCCATGACACCCTTGGTCCATGCATGGCGTTTTATCGTGAGAGAGTTTTAAAATAAGGGGGGGGGGGAGTTTTTGTTCCCCCTTATCTACATAGTTCAAGAATCTGCTTCCTCTACATCAAAACTCTACATCAGTTAAACGCACTTCCCAACCTACACTTGACTAAAGTAATTTTTTTGTCCTGATAACCCATTGGTTAGAGAATCGGACCCAGGTTGAGAGGAGCCTGGGTTCAATCCTCGAGTACATGCAATATTCATGCTCGTAAAATCTGTGGAATCGAAAGTTCTATGATCGGTCGTTGAGCAGTATCATGCGTACAGAGATCAGGAGTAAATTTCCTTCCCCTTGATCTATGTTTAAATTAAGAAAGTGGCCTCGCTAATGAGTGGTGCTGCCATCTAACCGTGGAGTTCTGAGCTAAACAACTTTCAAACATTCATTTGCAACAACTTTCAAACAAATGGGAATTTCGAAAGGTTAATCGTGTTAAAAATGTAATACAAAATGGTCTTATCAGCACATTAAATCCAAATTCTGTAGGTGTATTTCAATGGCTAGATAGATGCAAAGCCTCTTTTTTTTTTTTTTTTTACTTCAAGTTTAACAGTTAATAATTCTTAAACTTAAAATCGAATCGTATCCTTTTCTATTCCATCAAATTAATTGTACACTTTTCTACTCTCCCTCGTAATTTTAAATTTCTAAGTCTTTTAGATGTTTTGCAGTAAAGCAAAATGTAACGTAATGTAAAAAAAAAAAAGTGAGAAAAAATTAATGAAAAAGCACTTAAACTGCAGTAGCATTCAAATAATTAGAGTTTCGAAAAAAAAAATCTCATAAACAAACTTAATAAGTCTGCATGGCCCTCTGGGCATTCTGAATTTTAACTTTATAGTTGCATTCCTGCAGCCTGTAGAGCGCGTGCAGTATGGTATTTTTTCCATCAAGTTTAACAGTTAATAATTCTCGAAAAACTATCAAATGTTAATTTTTTTTAATTTCATCGCTATTCTCTGTACAGTTTGCTACACACCTTAATAACTTCAAGCTAAGTGAGTCTTATAGTTTTTGAGGAACAAAGTAAATGTTACGTTAATTAGATAAACCCAAAACAGCGGGGTCGGTGGAGGCTTTTACGATTTTTCAATATATAGAGATACTTATGCAATAAATTTTCAAATTATAATTTTGCATCAATTTTAAAAATATATTTAAATGTTAAAAATTGAAAACATACCTACACATTTCATAATACATAATTCAGAAAAGAAAACATATTCAAATCGTATTAAAATCGTATTCACAATTTTTTTGGACACCTGTGTGTTTAATTTAAGAAAATATTAGTAAAAAATGTGTATATATTTATTCACAATTACAAAATTTTATTAAAACCAATAGAAAACTTTAGACAGCAGAGAAAATTTTTGATTTGCTTTCTTTTATCTATAGCGTATTACGCCATAAATGATAAAATTGCATTTTACAATTGTCTGTTAAAAAATTATTAAAATGAATTAGTAATGTAAAAATCTTGTTTAATAAAGGGTGCTCCATAAAGACAGCCATTAATGTATAGATTTTAAATCCTTTCTAAACATCAGAAAAAGTTTGCACCCTAGTGATTGCATAAGAAAGGACAACACAAAGGATTATCGAAATCTTAGAAATCGCTTCACAAGAAATCGGGACTAAAAATATCAAAATGAGTATGATTTCTGTAGAAAAGAGCAAGGTTTTTATCAGCTTTAATTCGAGACACCTCCAGATATCCTCACGTAATTTTGACATTGTCATCCTGCCTTCCTCACTAGTGATTTGACATATTTTAATAACTTTTTAAGCTTTTCTCCTGTCCTAAATATCAGTTAATGTTGTCTAACAAGTGTAATGTTTTTAATTTATTTGAAAAAGGATTATAAAATTATACCTTAAGGGTTGCCTATAGAAAACACTCTGTATTTATTTCTTTTTTTCTTTTTTTGCAGTCAGATTCGTTAGGCTTGCTAATTTTTTATGCGTATTATTAATCCTATTTTAGACTAAAAAGAAAGCGTGTTTTAATTCCAATTCTAAAGCGAATAACACTTTTATCATATTGCTAACATAGCTTGAAAAATATATTCGGAAAAAAATTAAAATTTTATGAATAAACGTTCTCGAAATTATAAATGAGTAGACAATTGTGGCTATATAGCTATATTTACCTGAAGTTGAAAATTATGCAGTATTGGTAAATTTCTTCGAAAATAATTAAAATGCAATAATGTTAACAACGATTCCAGAAATATTCCTCTTCTAAAATAAAATAAAAAGAAAATAACAATAATAAGAGGAATAAAAAAAAATTTAAATTTTATATGCATAAAATAATAACAAAAACTTGCAATAGTACTAAAATAGTGAATAACCATATAATTCTTTTAATCAAATAACTTTTCAACCAAGAAGAAGTAAAGAGATTGACACATCTCTTCATGAGAAAAACAAGTATCTCCGGATATCCATGGAAAAAGAGAGGCAATAAATGTTTTGATTCTACTATTCACCAGATGGCGCTGTATTTACAATTATTGTCATGGCGCGTGCAATCCATCACAATTTTGCTTTTAACTTTGACAGGTTTGCTTTAAAATGATATGCTACCTCTGTAAGATCTTTAAAAAACAGGTATTTTTCTTGAGTTGGCGATCTTTTCAAGTTTTGACAAGACCTTTTTTTTAACCCGTAATTAGGAGTGCTGGAGAACTGAAATAAAATGATACATATTATTCGATTTACTAACCGTTTAGATCTTTAGTTTCCCTTCTTTCTTTTCTTTCCTTATGTTTCTAGTGTATGGGTATTAGAGCACAAAGATTTTGTTTTGATAACTACATTTGTCGAGATTTGTAAAAAGAAAAAAAAAGTTTTTTTTTTCCTAAAAAAATATGACATTTTTGTCTCAAGTTACATTTCTGAGATACATCTTCGTATTAGTTATGGTTTTTTATTCTGTTTTTCTAAATTTTAATGTTTTAAATTGATTTACAAGAAAGACAGACATTTTTGTCCCAAGTTCTATTTCTAAAGATGCTGGTTTATTTTAATCTTATTCTATTTTTCTAATCTTTTCTATTCTTTTTAACCTTTTCTATTCTTTCTAACCTTTTCTATTCTTTCTAACCTTTTCTACTCTATTTCTCTTTTCTTTTTTATTTAATTTTTCTAAACTATTTTTAAAACTTAATTGATTTAACAGAGAGGCATTTCTTTTATAAGCTTTATATCTAATAAGCATGTTTATTTTAGTTTAGTCTTTTTATTAAATTTTTAGATTTTTTTTTAAAAATTGCTTTATTTGAAAGAAAGACATTATTATTCCAATTTTTATGTCTAAGAATAATGTTTATTTTAATTTTAGGTTTTTATTCTTTTTGTACAAACTGAATTTTCAAAATCAGTTTCAATTGATGTTAAGAAAGTAACTGCCTTTTTTTTAAAATTCTCGCAAACCCCAAAATTATTTTACCCTATTTATTTTTAAATTTTATTTAATAATCTATAATTACATTCGTTCCTCACTTCGTTATTGAAATGAAATGTGCATAAATTATGAAACATCGCTCTACCCAAAAATGACCATTTGAAATGATGGAAGCAATAATCTAGATATGTATGTTTTCTGAAAAAATTGGAAATTAGTTGAGAAGTTCATCAACAGATGGAACTGCTAACTGAAAAAAACTGTAATACAATATTTTCTGAAGAACGTCAAATCTTTCCCACAGAAAGCTTTGCAAAGGCGTCTGCTAAGTTTGTACTCAGACAATAACATGTGACCCTATATTTTTATGCTCTTTCGTTTTCATTTAATTTATATGTATTGTATTTGTTTAAATCGTTGGTTATTTACGGACACATCGCACTAAACAAAAGTAAAGAGTTATCTCCAAATATTTTATTCACAATACACAGTTTCTTCGCTTACTTTTCTATCACTCATTTCCTTTCAATCGTTCTTTTTTTCTCTTTGTTCTTTTTCCTGTTTTCTTCTCTAATTTTTTCTTTACTCATTTTCTTTCCGTTATTCCTCTTTTCCTTTCGATTTTTCCTTCTCTTCGTTCTTTCTTACCTCCTCTTTGTTCCTTCTTTCCTTTCTTCCTTATTTCTCTTTTCTTTTTATCATTATCGAAATTCTGCTTTTTTCTCCCTTTCTCCTTCTGTTCTGTCATTTTCCTTACTTCATTTTTTTCCCTTTCTTCTTTCTTTCTACAATTCCATTCATTCTTTCACTTTATTCCTTATTTCTTTCCTTCTTTTATTTTTTTTTACCTTGTTTTCTTACTTTTTTTTCGATTCCTTTCTTCATTCCTTTTTACTTTTAATTCATTCCTCCCTTTACCTTCCTTTTTTTCTTCCTTCCTTCCTTAAATTATTGTTTTCTGCCTTTCTTTCTATCCTTTCTTTTTTTTCTTTTCTCCCTTCATTATTTTTTTAAAAAAAACTTTTTTTTCCTTACACTCATCTAGCATTTTCGACAAAGCTTACAACGTTTTCTTTGGTATGTTTTGCCCATTACGCAATTCGCCTAACTCGCTCAAACTTTATTAATATTTAGGTAAGAGGAACGAGTTTATCAATTATATCTAGTAATTTTTTTTTTTTTTTTTTTTTTTTTAAGACAAAAGCTATTTCCAAAAATGGAGTACAATTAAAATTGCATATATCTATTTATTTTTCCTCATAATCTTGAGTTTTTTAAAATTTGACGTATGCTCTCTTCATCTCACTACGCATTAATAATAAATTTAAAATAAAAAGAATAAAAAAAAGACACTCTTAAATTTTACCGTAAATATTATTGTATAATTGTTTCAAAAAAATTTCTTTATCAAATGAAAGATAAATGCTATTTAAGCAAGATTTTAAAAACGTTGCTTTTCAATTTTCAATAATTCAAAGTTGAATTGAGGCGAAAATCAAATTACATTGAAAAGTCTTAAGCTTAATATTAAAGGAAATCAAACTGAAATGTCATATTTTCCCAATTAAAACTGCAATCATTCCGATGTAATTATGAAGAAAATAAAATGTTTTTTTTAACAGAATTGATAGAAAAAGCATCAAAAGGTTTTTATATTATTTGATCAATGGAATGGAAGTTAAACAGCACAAGATTTTCAAAAATTTCATCATATCATCACATGAAACATTTTTGACCTACGAATGTGAAACAAAAACTAAATAAAACCGTGTAATTAATTAATTTATTGCAGTTATTATTTCAAAACGGTTAGAATTATAATGAAAGCTTACAGTCATTCTAAGATTTTATTTTATTCTGTCTTCAGATTTTATTCTATCTTCAGATTCCATTCTATCTTCAGGTTTTATTCTGTCTTCATCGCAAGATGGATGAAGAAAAATAAGTTCATCCCCATTATTTCGTCAAAAAGGGAAAACATTTTTTTCTGATAGTCGCACAATTTTACTCCTGTTACATTCGGTTGACCAATTTGCACCTGTTACATATTTTACTCCTATTGCACTTATACTTAACTCTTTTCCAGATTATGTCGTTTTAGCTTTGCTAACAGTGAATAAAGATTTCATAACATAAACAACATAATGAATACACACAGAACTGGATAAACATTTTAATAAAGACTATTTTGAATACTGCTGTATTAGAAAAAGAAATAGAACAACAGAAGAAAATGCGACCTGGGTATTCATATCTGTAGCTATTCAATTTTATCATTTCCAGATTGCAGTGTAAAGTAGGTTTTAATATCAGTAACAACCTTTAATCGCAAAGATCTACAAGCCTTAGAGATGATTGGCAAATAAACCATGCAGTCTTGAAACAATGTTAAATTTCACTATGGTAATTTATGTTGTATGAGGTTCGTAATAAGAAAGTACAAACAACCCTTTCAGATTGAATCTACCTTGCCAATACCTTTACCGATATAAAAATACTCATTAGACTACACTTAGAGATTAGACAGCTCCGAAGAGTCAGGCACATCGACCGGAGGTCTATTGTACCCACTTATTACACTTAGAGGCTATGTTACTCTAAATGAACAAAGATGGAGTTGGCCTATTACTCAAATAGACCTTCACACAACCTTTCAACAAACTTTAAAATTGACTTCTTTTACTTTAGGCCAAAGAATTAGCTAGAATTATTATTTTTTCCTATTATTCCCCCCTCAAGAACATATTCTAATAAATGCCTAGTGTTTTGGTACATTTGGCATCTATATAAATTTAAAAAACTCCTCTGAGTAAATAATATATCGTGGCTAACTCTAAAAAAACGCATTTCTGAATGCTATACATTTTTAACCAGTCTGGAAAAAGCTCTACTTGAAACAAAAATAATATTATTTTTACAGCTCGAAAATAAATTGAAGTGAATTGACTATGAAGGTTGCAGTGGGCGGGTACGTTGCGCCACCTGACAACCTATCCTGAGCTATTCGTCAACGTCAGTCACATCAAACTGCTTCTTTTACTTGATCTGATAAATAGTACGAGTTTCCTCTTCGAAATATAAGGCTTCGCCTTCTGCTATTGGTCCCAGCTGTCCAACGCCAAGTTTGAGATAAATTAACACGGACAGTGTCTCAAATGCTGCCCTTTTGTCTTCCACGCCAACCCTCTTTTTTCTCATCCATTTTAAGACCGCTGTGCCCATCAATTCTAGACATCACTCTTTTGGCTACCCTCCCGAATTTCGAATTCTTTTCAGGACACGTGATTGCATGATACAAGAGGGTTGCATGCTTTGATCTATTTACTTCAGAAAAGAAAAGAACTTTTTTTTCAATGTATCAGTATTTGATTTTATAATCCATTTTACAAGGAGCGTAAGAATTAAAGAATTTAGTAGAAGAGCATGTTAAGATAAAAATATAAAGCAGCCAATTTTCTGGGAATATGAACACGTTATGATCTGTATGGAACATTTATTTCTGTCAAGTTTAATAAGGCGGTCTTCAATATGATTTATAAGCCACTTCCTGGATTTTTTTATACGTTGAAATGTGATTTTTTAAGAATTACACACTTTTGCTGCCAAGTCTAACTCCAAGATTTTGTTTAGGGGAAACAAAGAACGAGGGTCACTTTGCTTCCACTAAGCTCAAATTTTAAGATTTGCTTTTGACATACAATGAAGCCTAATGGATTGCCAGTTAGCTGAGCTATGTTGAATGTTGCTTTTACAAATTAAAACAACGGTGAAAAATAGAATGCAAAAATTTATGAAAACACATAAAAGAAGAGATATAACTCTCAGATGAAGTTTTGGTACCAGAATTTGACTAGCTTATTTGATATAAATTTTAAAAATAAATCTCTTTAGCTTACTGCCTCTATTATCAGACAATGAAGTACCAAGCAGGTAAAAATAATTAAATTCTCCCTTTATAACTTGACTGCTTGTTTAAATTGATTACAAAAGTATTGTCATGCATTAAGACCAACTTGCATAGATTTCACAGTATTAGGTTCTGAACAACAGTTGTCGTACATTCTGTATAACAATGAATCAGAACCCATGAATAGTTTTGTAACTTAACCTTAAAGTCTAAGGATCCACCCGTTTTGTTTCTAGTTTTTCAACGTCTTGAATTGGCCCATTTTACTCCAAAATGAAAGTGTTACAGCTTGCCGATTTCTATGCTACATTGCTTGCAGCGAGGAACTGCACAACCTGGGGGACTAATCAATGAGAGCACATCTAAAATCTTCTCTGAGAGTATGGGATGTAGTAAAATTAGTCCTAGATTTCGAACAAATATCATGTTAGTGTGTGTAACAAGTTTAACCCCTTCCTTCTCGCTCCCGTGAAAATGACGGGGTGAGGTTTCGCCCTCTATTTCTCGCTCCCGTGATATTTCCTGGCTGGAGTGTTCAGTAGTAATGCGCCAATAAGAATAAAACTAATTAATTTCTTTTGCCTGGAAAGCATTTTATTTCTCATTTTACACACCAGATGGCAGTACCAGGATATTTTTTAAGGTAATTGTAGGTAATTAGTTTATTTTAAACTAGATGTCAGCACTAATCAAATACGTGTATAATATGCTTGTATAGAAAAAATAGGCACTTTTATGACCGTTTTCTTGAAAATGAACCAATCATTAAGGGGTTGATCAAAATATCAGGTGCCAGAATGTGAAACTGAGAAGTTATCCCTTAATTGTGGGATCGCACTTTTGTACCTGACTGCTTAAATTAAAACAACCTTCAACATGCAAAAGCCTGTCAAAAAACCAATTGTCACTAACACTGGGAAAGCTGTTAAATCCGAAGACTGAACCATGAAGGTTGTAGAAGACCTGTTGTATATTTACAGGGAAATGTCAGGGCTTGTAAGCGTACAGTGCAGGGAAAAAAACGGACTACCTCGAAAAACTTTTTGTCTAATAATCAGATCTTAGAGACACTGCAACTCTGTATCACGTAAGTCAATTCTCGAGATTTTCCTTTAAGTTTCTCTACGGTTCCCATAGTGAATTGTAACAAGACAGTAGATCGACAATTAGCAAACACATGAATCGTCTTTGAAACAGGGGTTCATAACATCTACAGTAAAGGTAAAACCCATATTTCACTCCAGACATTAACCATAGAAACAAGTAACCACGATATTAATTTTCTATTATAGTTAAGACAAAGTTTCAACGCCGGTAAGCTTGCACCCAATCGGTTATTCTATAGTTCAATACTTTGCGAATTGTATTCCACCGAGCAATGTTGCTTTAAAAAATATAGAAGAAAAATGATGCAGTGAATAACACTGTACAAATTTCCGTCTTTTTTTTTCTAATTCTATATAAACGAAAAATGTTTGGTTCAGATAATATGCTGCATTACGCACTGTTCATTTAGGAAAAAAGCTTCCAAACTTCTTGTGACTTATCGGCTTTCTTGCTTTCTTAATAGATCCAGAGGTTCGATACTTCGTGAAGGTAAATCAGGTTTTAGTCGCCAAATTGGCGATGATCCCAATGTCAGCTAAAGTGCCTCTTTTTTGTAAGTTATTATTATGTGCTGTTAAAATACGTTAAGTCACCTTAGCTAAAATTAAGATTTTTTGGGGTGGCTAAATTGGATTTTTTGCTCGTGATAAACCAAAACTAATTACAAATTCGTTATTTTCAGCCAAAAATAAACAGAAGTACATATTTTCATCTAAAGAGCATTTTTGATATTGCTGAATGTAAATTAAAGAATTTCGAAAAATTTTCTTGAGGTAAAATCACATCACGGTATTTCCAAGATGTCCAGGATCAGCCATAATAATATGTCAAAATTAGAAAATGCGCTACATCACGTCAAAACGTTATGAAAAAACGTTAGAAGCAGCTTACGGTGCCATCTATCTTAAACTTTAAAACTAGAAACCATCGGTGGAATTTGCATAGATAAATTTGCTGCAAAAATTTTTTTTTTTATTTTGACTCTTTTTTTTTGTAAACAATTTTAAAAAAATGTCTAATTTAAGACCATGTGCTTATACCTATGGGATTAATATAACCCCGTCGTAATAATTTTAGCAATATATTTTGAACTTTATACTACAAAGGTTATAAGGCACTAAATTTAAACAAATGGCATTACAGATTTTGATAATTCCGGTCTAACTAAATATATTCTTTTTATCTTATTGAAGTAGACACATTTTGAAAGATATGTTTCCAAAATATTTTAACCCACCGGTGAACCTGTATGTTTTAGACGCGCAGACAACTTCCTGAACCAAACATTAAATAAATAATTGTCATCTCTCCCTACCTGAAAATTATTACCCAGCGAAGTTACTTCAGTTCTATATTACACTTCAAAACGTGTGCTGCATTTGGTTAGCATTCCTAAAATTTCAATGAAGAAAACTCATACTTTAAGTCTTTATTTTATATTAACCCCATACATACTTGCAGCTTCTTGTACCATAATAATCCTTCAAATTTGCTACAAACTTAACAACGTGCTAACATAAACCATATTATCGTACTGCTTAAATGGGATAGCACGATATTATGGTTCACTTTGAGCATAGATATGGCTCGATTTCACACATTCTCAAAGTTGCAACAGATTTGCAACTTTGTTGGCTTTAGGTTACTGATAGTACGGTTTAATGTTTAAATGGTTTTTCCTCAGAGTGAACCGATTCGTCAATATAAGTAGTATTCCAATCATTCGACTGAAATACAAACTGCTTAATATGCATTAAATAAGCGCGTTCAATTTTCCCTCGAGAGGATAAATTTGAAAAAGGCATCTAAAAAGAATACATAAATAAATCACTTTGCCAGTTTCTTGACCTAATTTATGAGTTCTGTCAATAATTATCAAGGAAAAAAAAACATCTTAGACTAATTCTCAGAGAGCTCTATTTCCTTTAATTTTTGTCCAATAAAAAAAATAAGACCTCTCTTTTCATGACGTTTTTCTGTTTGCAATTTCAAACAAATCACTCATCCCTACACCAGTTTGCTTTAAATCCCCATTTTGTCAATTTATGTCCCTCAAAAAGAAAAGGCATCTCTTTTCGCACCTGTCATCCTTATGTCACTAATTTTGAAAACAAATGGTAGCGTTTTAGAATGCCGAAAGAAAAAGATCAAAAATTCGCAGCTAGGAACAAAAACGTGTGTTTTCATTCATAGCAAAAGGTGACATAACTGGGAAACTTGAAGGGCTCGTGATTCAAAACTCGTGTGTTAACGACATTTTCCAGCGCGTCTGTACTAATAGAACAGAGGAAAATGGGCTTTAAGTTTGCGAGTTTTACTAGTTCTGAGACGTGCTCGCCATACATAGAGCATTTCCAACAAAACCTCTGACGTTTATCTAGCCGATGCTGCATACGGGACCTTGTGAGTTATTAGTACCAGGAGTTGAAGATGACCCCATAAAATAAGACCCCCATCCAACTCATCCCAGGCTCCGTAGGTGCCCCCCTGTGACAGACCATATACCCTATTGGACGTCAGGAGCAGATATGGGGGATGGAGTATAAATCATACCTATGGCACACGCGAAATGGGGGAGGGGCTTTGTAGACGAATTGTCGTCGGCTTTACAAGCATAGGCCGCCGCCACATCGCTTTCATTAAGGTGTCGTAATAAATACCACGGCACAATTACATCAACCCACCCCCCACCACCTTGCAATTTTTACTTCAGAGAGATGCTCTTGCGCCTCTGGTTGCTAGGCAACGGACTCCAGCAAGAAACTCAAGTCGACACAAGAGTAGGACAACGGACATATTTATAGGAATAATATCCTGCAACGCCGCGAATTTATGGGCCACGGCCGCTCCGATATATATCAGCAACGGTTGAAACATATCGGGCCCCCACCGGCCGTTATCGGGGCTTTACCGCCCCAGCACGAAATGATATGTGTTGTGTGCGTGTAAATTTCACCCGCCCCATATTTTGCATACGTTGGGTGGTAGACGTCAAGGCTTAATGCTCGAGAACTGTATTTTATATGACGGCTGCAGAGATGGAAGAAAAGGGGGGAACAAATAAGATCATGAGCTATGACTATCCATAATTTTTGAAAGCTCAGACCGCACTGCCTCTTGCCAGATGGAGTCTTTGGAATCGAAGTGATGTGAGTCAGTCGATGCCCAATCCCCCTATTCCGGTAATTCAAATTGTCCTGATTAGGATTATGTATCTTGGATACGAGTTAATTTATTTTATGATTTTTTTGGATTGAAAGGGAATAAGCGCCATATTTCATTCATTTTGGAGTAGGAAGATTGAAAATAGGATTATCAGTTAATTATTTGTCTAAGAAAAAGCAGTGTTATTGAAGAAAGAAGTAAATGTTTTGATAAGCACTTAACAAAACATCTGATTTTATTTCGTCTTTAGTAAACAAATAAAGATAGAAATTATTAATTTATTTTCGAGAATTATATGGTTTGTTTCCGGAAAGGATTCCGTTCAAATAAGTAATAGAATCTTTTGCGTAAAATAGAGGATGGCAATATTCAAATGAAATTAATTTAAAATAATTTTTAAAATAAATTAAAATACGCATGCAAAATAAGTCCGAATAATAAAATGTTTTATAAATAATTCGCAAAACCAGAAAAATCATCATCTACTGAATCTTAATATATAATTGAATTACCAATACGCCTTCTAAATAAGTTCAACAGCTTAAAGTAAAAAGATGTAAAGTAAGTTTGGAAAATCAAGTTTAGAATTTACAGAAATATTAGAAAGCTATTCATAAAATTCTCATTTAAAACCGTCTTGTATATTCCATGCATGACAAGGTCAATTGTATCAATCGATTACGATATTTTCTTAAATCCGCATGAATAAATGACCTGAAGATGTTAGTTTTTATGGAATATTATCAGTCAAAACGAAAACTGTTCTCGAGATAAATGTAAATTATATTTGAATAAAAAAAAATTAAATGGAAAAATTAAATAAAAATGATTAGAAAACAACATTTAAGTTGCTTTTTGGAATTTTATTATACAGTCTGTTACGTTATATGTTACAACTGAAACTATATAATTACATTTCTAAGATAGAAGATATTGTTTTTGAATAATATTACAACAAAATAAAGTGGCCGAGGTGAGTCAAACTGTATACACTGTAAAAAATTTCGGAATAAGTTATGGCAATCAAGGTGCCGGTATTTGTTACTGTAAAATCCATTTTAACCGGCATATGTTATGGAACAAAAAATCCGATATACAGTAATTTTTACAGTAGTAATTGCCGAAAAATCACTGTATTTAAATAAATATTACAGTAAAAATTACGGTAAAATATATTACGTTAAAAATGGATTTTACGAATTATGCACCCAAAATACCAGTATCCCGTATTTTGATCTGTAATTTTCTATAGTGTATGAATTTAAGAGCAAGATTAGAAAAGAAAGCTGCAAACAAGATGTTTCATAAAGATATCCCTTAACATATACTTTATGAATTAATATCAAAAATGAGCACATTGGGGGTGATAAATTAATTTTTAAGCTAGGAAAAAACTAAAACCTTATGAAAATTTTAACGCATTACAATTAATTGCATTTAACAAATGCAAAATAAAATTGATTGCAGGTTGAAACTTGAAGAAGTTTTTAATAATCGTCTCCTATTTGTCTTGTCTTTCAATCAAACAGGTTTCTTTGTGTTTCCAACACAAATCAAATATGATGTATGAGACTCCGATAGTGCTTTTATTCCTCTCTCGCTTAAATTATATTTTTGCTTTTCTTTGCATATTTATCTTTTGATAAAAATTCTGAAAACATCTACTAAAGGCGGTCTTTTCGAAATATCGTGTTCATTCTTCAGACGAAATAGGGTAAATATTGCACCAAAAAAATATTTTGCCTATCCTCCTGTCGGTAGTGAAGAATAAGTGTTTTGAGACTTTGATATAAGACTATGATAGACTTTTATATGAGATTATAATCGACTTTGATATGAGACTATGATAGACTTTTATATGAGATTATAATCGACTTTGATATGAGACTATGATCGACTTTGATATGAGACTAAGATCTACTTTGATATGATACTGTGATCGATTTTGATATGAGACTATGATCTACTTTGTTATGAGACTATGATCGTCTTTGATAAGAGACTGTGATCAAATTTGAGCAAATTATTCGTCGCTGAACAGCCGACCCAATTTTTGGGTTTACGACTACTAATGCTCAACTCCGTAGCCCTTCAATTTTGAACCCAATCCAGAAGACAAGGGAACTCCTTGATCAAGTATAGGGAGAAATTTGCCTTCGTGGAGGACTTTTAGGTAGCACTAACCTGCATTTCTGTGCATGGAGAGGAAAACCACGAAAACCTCTCACGATTAGTTTGACGGCAATGGGACACTAACCCATGATCGTCTATCACTGAGGATATTTTACTTTAGTACAGGGCTCGGTACGATCCGGATGCGGAATTCTTACGAGATTTGAACCCAAGTCATCTCATTCAGATACGAGCTCTCTACCCCATGTGAAACTACTTTTAAAAATTATAATTTATATTTACTTCCATTATTATTTTTCGATAGAATTAAGAACTATTCAAATGAACTATTCGCAGTGGTTAGTTGATTAGCTAGTTGGGAGCTTGATTGATTAATTAAATAGGAAAAAAAAAATTTTGATCGATTTAATTTAGACGTTTTGCACAATTTGATTCAATAGAAGGAATGAATAAAAATAAGGGTTTGAGAGAAATCGTAAATTGAAAGCCAGTGAACTTAACAACCCAGAGAAAAGCCTAAAATGGAATTGTTGAACGATGCAACAGAATATCTAACTACAATAAAAAGTGCAAACTGAAAAAACTTAGGCTAAAACAAAAAAGTTGCTCAACAAGCCAAGAACCACTGCGGGCAGTAGTGCCTTAACGCATACATGGATGATGAAACACTGTTTCCCAGATAATGGAAATCATTGAATGATCATTGATTGATCCTTTCTAGATCAGAAATGAAGATATTGCTTTCCTAGATCATTTTTTAACATTATTCTTTTATAGGTGTTGAAAATTCAACCTTTTATAGTGGATGAGCGACTTTTTTTTATCCTGTTTATGGTTTATGTAATTGTAGTCAGTCTAGGGGTGAGAAGCGTATTGAAGAATGGAGTGCACTATCAGCTTTTTATTCTATTCTTAAATATTGGTAGGCAAGACTGATATTAAGGGCTTAGAGGCTAAATGCTTGTTATTTTTATAAGTATTCAACTCTTCAGTTTTAAAATCTGTTCCAGATTTTTTTTCTTTATTTATAAATAAAAAAAAAATTAAAAAAATTAGGTTACATATCTAAACCAGGGAATGATGTTTTGAGCAAAATTTTTAATATTTTATTTTATAGCCGACGTTGAACAGCCGACCCAATTCTGAGTTTACGACTTTCAATGCTCAACTCAGTAGCCTTGTAATTTTGCCTTGTAATTTTGAACCCTATCCAGAAGACAAGGGAGCTCCTGAATCATGTGTTGCGATAAACTAGGCGGAGGACTTGTTGATGGAACTAACCCGCATTTGAGTTACATGCAGAGGAACAGCACGAGAACCACCAACGGTTAGCCCAATGGCAAGGAGATTCTAAGCCATGATAAGTCTACCACTGAGTCAGCACTATGGTCTGTGCCATTCGGAAACATAATTCGTTTCAACTAGCCACAACTGGGATTCAAACCTGGGTCACCTCATTGGGAGGTGAATGCTCTATCCCCTGACAAACCGCGCCTCTTTCAGTGAAACTTACTTGAATTCACCTTACATTGAAAAGTAAACAGCAAAACCCTTCCACAATTAGTTTGGCAGCAAAGGGACTCAAACCCATAACCACTGGAAATGTTTCTTATTCAAACTGGCAGTTCAAACTACGCGTATTATATAATTTAGCCAATCATTCGAACCACAATGGTTTTCTAGTGAACTGCATATCCCCTATAAATGGATAGCTGTATAAACTACATTCTTTTTCTAAAGTTAAGGAACAAAAACATTTTTGCGAATAATCAAAAAAAATAACGAATCAAATCAAGTGAAATTTTTATGAAAATGCATCTAAGTCTGATAAAAATGTATCAATAAATAAAGGCGCGAACTGAAATTTGCGAGTTAATGGACAAAGCAGCAAGATATTTCCTCAATGCTATATCAAAATGCCAGGTCGATTCACAATAAACTGTTTACGTGGATTTTGGGACATTAAATCTACATTAATTGAAGAGTGAGATTTATTGTCCTAACTCTTCAATTAAAGCAGTTTTCTTGCCCCGGTAGGTTTTTGGAAGCAGGTGGCGAGCAGCAATAGCCATGTAAAGAGCATTTCAGGTATGCACTATGAAAATAAGGTCTGAAAATTTGGTTAGACACTTCTTCCTTTAAATTTTTTTAGGTTTAATATATTCATCCACCAACCCAGCTACACGTGGACGAAATTGTTAATCCATAACTGGCGGCCGTTAGGTGCTCAAAAAAAAAAACAAATCTTACACAGATCTCAGCCTATGCCTAAATAAAATCAAGATGCTTTCATGATAGCTCAAGTGAAAGAGTAGTCCACCTTATCTAGGACATGCAACATCAACCTTGGACACAGGTGCATTGGACTTGTGCTCTTTTAACTGAAGAGTCTTGATTCTGTCTGATCAAAGATTCTGTCTGCCCAATTACAGAAAGAACCAGAAGAAGGAATTCATAGCACTCTGGCGATAGAGTTATTAGGGACTGGGCCATCATGATGTAAACAGAAGTACAGATTTGCATTTTCAAGAAGGCACTATGATTTCATCGAGAAACGCTGCTAAGATCTTAGAATCCTATGCAAGATTACCATTAGGCATTTTTGGTTCGCAGTGCATTTTTATAGTTGACAACACGCTTACAAATAAGGATTAGCTGATCGAGTAATAACTTGATTCCGACTTTGATAGCAAAAATGGAGTGGCCAGTCAGCTCTCCAGACTTTAATTTTGAAGGGTATGTCATAAATGCCCTTGGCAGAGCTATTGCAGTTAACCACCACCTTTACAGTAACTTCTCAGGGTTAGGAACTGCCTTAATGTAGGGGTAGGGTTTATTGTCCAAAATATTTGTGAGCCAAACAAAGAACGTAAGAGACACACAAAGAACGTATATCCAATATTATCCAAAACAGTTTAACGATGCAGTTCGGACGTATAATCAATCTAGTACAAAAGTGTGACGACCAGAGATTTCCCTTCTCCAAAACTTCACTAAAAGGGAACACTTTCAGTTCCATTTTCTCATTGAGGATGGCTCATTGAATGGGTTAAACACCCAAGTATCATTTTGCTGCATAATTCTTTTGGTTATTTTGCTGTGATTTCCATGGGTTTATCAAACTGAGACAAGTGGTCCACTCTCTTACGCATTCCTCCAACAAAATGTTTAAGAACTGAAAACAACTCTTAAACCAACAGAAATCTCTGAGAAAGTTGCTTCTCAGACCACTTTTCCTCTGAAGTCAGAGCACCAGGACCTTGGATTGGTGGGGAAAAAATGGATCTTCGGAGTGCAGAGAAACTCTGGGTCAGGACTTAAGGGGATTCGTAATTTACCAAACATCAAGACGTAAGATCTTCAACAAAATGGAACTCAATGACAGGTATTGCCGAATTTAAATCATAACCTGACGTGGTATAAAAGTCTCGCGGCGTGATATTTTCTCTTTTTTTTCATAAAAAAGAGATATTATGTTTGTGAGGGGGGTAGGCAAGTGACGGCATCATACGTGACAGGCTTATCGCGTTACTGGGTAACAGGAAAAAAAGAGAATAGAAATTGGTGCCATCAATGCCGATATATGCATCCATGAGTTACGAAATTTATATTTTTCGATTAAGGAGAAATATTTATCACCCCATTTGTTTTTTTAAAAAAGGGGGCTAAATAATTGAAGAACAATCATTCGTGTTTGAGATATCGATAGAGGTATCGTGCGTTTGGTATCTATGAAATGCGGTTTCTGAGTTGTATTGTATTGTTTAGCAAAATTTGGAACAAAAAATATTTCAAGTTATTTTTGCAAGAATATATCATTTACTTCTTTAACAAAAATTTTTTCGAGTTGTTTTTTATTCTAATTCTAATATATGTAAATGTATGATTCAATGCGAGGATACTTAAATAATATTTATATTCTGCATCATGTAACGATATGATGGTCTAAAATTCTTTCTCATTTTGATTCGAGCATTCTCAGTAGCCAGTAAATCACGTAGTATAATTCCTAAACCAATACTGATGATCCAGATGTCTTCCGTTGTAATCAGTATAAAATTTGCAAAAGTGGTAAAGTACTTTTACCAACATATCTATTTAGTCTTCTTATAATATTAATTTATCATCGTTTCTTAGTATTATTCTCTGCTATTATTAAGTTTTAAATTTAATTTATTGTTACTAAAAGGTCTTTCGAAGATAACCTATAATATTATTTTATAATGCAACATTTTATTATATACATATTTAATTTTTTTTTAAATTTATGAGCAGTTTATAATTATCAAATGAATTTTATTTACTTTTATAATAAATTTCTCACATTATATTCATATATTTTTCTTCAGTAATTGAGAAAGTTATTTTTTTTTGCCTTGGTGGGGACTACGAAGATATTTTAGATTTAAAAAAATATTGGTGTAGGAAATACCGAGCAATGGAACTTAAGCTTGCAAACAAAGCAATGGATGTTTTTACTGGACAAGTGTTCCCATGAAATTGCTTTTTGGAAAGAAAAAAAAACATCAATGTAGGCAATACCGGGCAATGGCTCTCAAACTCAAACAAAAACCGGGCGTTGGACATCTATAATGGGATTATGATGTATTTCGACCTTTGTGAACCTGCAAAAGAAAAGTAATGATCGACTGCTTTTAGGGAGACAGCTTAAAGTTGAAGGATTAGCGCTGTTCACTTATTGTTTTGCAATCTCGCAACCCGTACAATGCATAAAATATATGCAATAGAAATAATAGAAGACAAATATTGCAAAATTAAAGA
Organism: Parasteatoda tepidariorum; assembly: GCF_982258835.1. Taxonomy (NCBI): domain Eukaryota; kingdom Metazoa; phylum Arthropoda; class Arachnida; order Araneae; family Theridiidae; genus Parasteatoda; species Parasteatoda tepidariorum. The sequence continues at coordinate 78,696,617 of NC_141755.1, forward strand.
AATTTTTTCAACGGGATTCATGTTTACAAAACAGTGTGCTGGAATAATATTAAGCATTCTAGAACAATATAGATTTATAGATTGTTCTAGTATACGTTTGGGAAATGCAGAATCAAACAACAAAAATGATATACTTGATAAAATGAATTTCATTTACTTCAAAATTTGTGAAGTCGTCATGCTTTGAGAGTTCAAAAATAGGCACCCATTCTCAAAACCCACTTTATACCGTCAAAATTTCGTATGTTTTGAAAATATGAAGATGGTAAAAATCGTTATGTCTCAAACTTTAAAAAATAGGCACTCATTTTCAAGACTCGATCTTGATCTCTTCGACAAGTCTGGAGAGTGGGTGCCAATTTTTGAAGGCTCATAATACAGGGTGTTTATAAAGTCCCGGGCCCATTTTGATTTTTAATAACTCATAAAATAATAAAGATAGATTAAAATTAATAACTTAAATGGTTATATAGACTCAAAAAGTTTTATGACCCTCGTCAATGAACTTCCACGTGTGCCCCCTTCTTCACACGGAGAATACCAAGTCGATAGTCAATTTCACGCCAAGTAGCAGCAAGCATGTCGTCATCCACAGAGGCTATTACGGTTGTAATAATGCCTTTAAGGTCATCAATGCTCGACACGATCCTCCTGTAAACATTTTCCTTTATAAATCCCCAAAGAAAAAAGTCCAGCGACGTTATATCAGGTGATCAGGGTGGCCAAGGAAGTGAACCTCCTCGCCCAATCCATCTTCCTGGAAAATGGTCATTCAAAGGACTGCGAACGATGATACCCCAATGAGGTGGTGCACCATCTTGTTGCAAAAAGACATGTGGCCGAAGCTCTTCTAGTTGGGGAAATACGAAGTTTTCCAGCGTCTCTAAGTATACAACTGATGAGCCCGTCTTTTCTGTAAAAAAGAAAGGCACAATGACTCGGTCGTGCATTAGTCCACACCACACATTAACCCTTGGTGAATCCCTTTGTGTCTCACGATATTCAAGGGGGTTTTCAGATCCCCATATGCGCACATTATGGCGATTAACAATACCAGAAACATGAAAGGATACTTCGTTGGAGAACATTATGAGCTTCGGAAAACCGCAGTAGCCTCTGTGGATGCCGACATGCTTGCCGTTGCCTGGCTCTGAAATTGACTATCGACTTGATATTCTTCGTGCGACGAAAGGGGCACACGTGGAAGTTCATTGACAAGGATCATGAAACTTTTTGAGTCTATCTAACCATTTATGTTATTAATTTTAATCTATCTTTATTATTTTATGAGTTTTTAAGCATCAAAATGGGTCCGGGACTTTATAAACACCCTGTATGTCGAATTTTGCAATCTTCATATTTTGTGAAACAAATAAAAATGTTATATTATCAAGTACATCTTTCTGCCTCAGTTTCTCTAGATTAATCATTTAATAAAAATGATGAAATGTACGTCACGGATCATTCACGTACGTACGTCATGCATCACGTATCATTGTTATTAAATGTTTCATTTAATAAAAATGATACGTGAATCATATTCGCAAACATTAAATTCATTCATGCATCATAATGATTGAATACAACTTCAAATACGAAGAAATGAGAAAAATAAACAATTTTTTTCTCTCCACTCATTGACATTGGTTTTGATTTGATTCTTATTCATAATGGTCCACCATTATAATTTTTAAATCCGTCACTTTATCTCATTCATAAATGCATTCTAAAAACTTATGCTGTAAAAAAGCTATATATAACCGGAGAAAATCATTTACAAGGTAATAAGAAAGGAAGTAACTTATAAATCAAATTTAAAAAAAGCATTATTACGGTAATAAGTGTGGCATCATTGTGAACTGCCACAATGATTACCCGTCAATCTGCATTTGAAAATCTGAAACTTTTCTATTTAACGGCGTTTCAATCATCATCTTTTTCGCCAATAAACGGCATTAAAGTGTTCTGACACGCACTTTTCTCATATTTTAAGCCAAGAACTGCTTTGGGAATGCATTGTTACACATCTAAATTCCTTTGAAGTCAGAAAAAATTACGAGTTCATTCTTATTGAACGTCACTTTTTGGCAATATGATGCGTGGGCAGAATTGAAGTGAAGTAAGATTAGGATGATCTTTACTTCTGGTGAAATATCTACTGCGCTTCAAACAAACTATATTTTAAGTTTTGAATACAAACGTAAGAAAACGCTGCGCATTTTTCATTGTGATATAAATTTACTTTTGTTTTTTTTGTATTGCAATTCGGTAAATAATACAATTTTTTACGACTTAAAAATTATTAATTTATATCGAATAATTTATCGTTACAATTTTTAACTTTATGTATAATTTAATATTATAAATACTATGTGAAAAAAACATTTCTGATAAAATTACGTACTGTATGGTGACAACATTTCTAGTAAAAAATAATAATTTTAGTATTAAAAATTGAAGCATAGGGTAATTGTTGTTGTTGTTGTTGTTATAGTTCATTTACGTCGAACTGGAGCTGCACAATGGGCTATTGACGACTGTCTGGGAAACATACTTGAGGCTGATCCGAAGACTTGCAATCACAATTATGATCCTCTGCAGAGGGAATGGCTTCTCTGCTTTGGTAGCCCAACGACCTGCACGCGAAGTCAATCACTTTACAGTAGAATAGTTTAACGAGGACCAATACCGCACACCCTCGGTCCCTACGCGGACTGATGCAAGAAGTCACCCTCCCGCTCACTGATCGCAGCCAGTGATGCTTGACCTCGGTGATCTGCTGGGAACCGTGTCGTAACGATCAGTCCACTGCGGGACACATAGGGTATTTAAACCATTAATTTGGTAATATTTCAGTTCACATGGTTACGGTTAATTTTACTGAAATTATTACCAAAGCTTTAAAAATTTCCGAGTTTTTTGGTGTTACCTTAGAGCCAAAGAATAAATTTTAACATAGTCATCTATCGTAACATTTTAACATAGAGCAAATTTCTAGTAGTTTTGACCATATTTTTTTCTCAGTGCATTATAACATCGTAGCAGAATAAACGTAGTTTAAATTTTTCGCATCTTTTCAAAAAGAAGAACTAAAAAAGACCATTTTAAATATTATTGATTATTGCTCCATTATAAAACGTAATAATGTACAGGAAAGTGCGGTGAACTGATTTATTGGTATTCAATATTAAATTGTTTATGTAAAATGCAATTTTTGATTTCATAATTTACTTTTTTGATACGATTAAGAAACAATTTTTGGCATTGATTAATTTATTGATTTTTCATATTGATTAACACACATTATATTAAATTGTTGTTGTCAAATATGAAATATTCAAGACTGTATATTGTAATTTTAAATTTCTTTGATATCGTTTCGAAATGATGTGATAACAAATAACGAAATGATGTGATAACAAAGTGATGACAAATAACATTTTTAAAATGATTTAATATTAATACCAATCTGCAATATTTTATAATTTTGATTATGTATATTTTTGGATTTTATATACTTTTTCTATTTTACGTTATTTTTTCCTTTTATGTAATTTTTCAAATTTGTGTTGATTTTTAATTGTTATTTTCTTGTAGAAAATATTATTTTTAAAGTTGTTAACTATTCTACCTTTGTATCAAAATAAAACCTGAGATTTTTCAGAAAGCATTTAAGAATTGCAAACATTAAGAATTGTAAACATTAAGAAATTGAAAGCCTTAAGAATTGTATTGTTAAGAATTGTAATTTTTACGTCACTTTTCAACAGATAAAAATTAACACAAATGATTGCTCTGAACTGATTTATTAGAATTCAATATTAAAGCATAGGATTTCATTTCCTATCGAATTTTTAGTATGGATGCAAAGGAATTCTTAATACTTTATCTTAAATACTTAGAATCCTAAATACTTCGTGCTTGAGATAAAAATTAAATGTTCATAGTATTTTAAAATTTCCATTACGTCTATATCGATCTTTTGTAAAATTAACACAAAATGAAATTCAGAAATTTTTTTGTTAATATCTATTAATAGCAAATAGCATATATATATATATATATATATATATATATATATATATATATATATATATATATATATATATATATATACTTTTTTTTTTTTTTTTTTTTTTCTCCTTTAGTAATTATATCTTTGCATTCAAGTAAAATATTGAACTTCATAATATATGAACAAACTTTTTCATCACTGTTTCAATAAATTTTCTAATAACTCTGTAAAAAATAGCCAATAGAAAATTACGTAATCGTAAATTCTTATGGCTTGCTTTGTTTTTAAATAAAATTTCTGAAATTTTCGTTCGCTGCAAGATATTTCACATAAGAACGCGTACCCCCGCTAAACGCTTCCCGTACTCCTGGGAGTACGCGTACCACACTTTGGGAAACATTCCAAAATTGATAATTTTTTCCCCCTCACACTTTGGGAAACATTCCAAACTACAACATTCCAAAATTGCTAATTTTTTCCTCCTCACACCATAGATTTTATTGAAATATTCTCTAATATTTCTGGTATTAAAGAAAATGTTCATAAAAATGTTAATAAAAATCCATTAAAATTTCAAAAAAAAAAAAAAAGAAATTGAAAAGTTAATAAGATTAATAATCCCATTGAATGTCTACATGTTGCTAAATATGTTACCTTAAAATAAACGAGCGATATACGTTTAACGCCGTAGTTCATAATGATACAATAACTCAGTTTAAAAAATGAATCTTTCTATTGCTCCATCAATCAAAGCGCTACATATTCTTGCAAAAAAAGCATCGAATCCGAACGATTTGCCGAACCAAAACACAAGGAACGGGAGGAGGGTCGAAAGCAATTAGAAAGCAACACCCAACATTTCACGCGATGAGCGCTGACGAAACGCTCATCACATAAAAGAGCCCCACAGAAAAATAAAGTGTTCTCATAAAAAGAATACCAGAATAAATGAGAAACTCATTATCGGTTTGCATCTCTTGGATGGACGCGTTAAAGTTGTTTTTAGGCGTATGCCATTTTCTGGGCATAATAGGCACATTAGTTATATCCAAGGATATCCGGATATGACCATGAATATGATAAATGGTCACATTCGTACCAGACCATCAAAAATCGGACAGGTTTAATTTTTTTTTTTTCAGTTTCTCTCTTCTGCCCTTACCGATTGCATGTGTGCACGTCTGATAATTATAAACAGCAGAGATGAATTACTCCGCAATTATTTTTGGCGGAATAATCCGACGTGAATTATATTTCGAGATCCATCAATAGTGTAGCAGATGGCATCCTATGATGTGACAATGAGAAATGGTGGCTAAATTGCGCCAGCAGATGTTTTCAGTTTATGAAGGGTTTCTCAGTCTGTTTTTTTTATTTTTATTGCATTGAGCTGATGTGGGTTGTATAATAAGACGTAAGCAAATTTATCAAAGTCTGGAATGAAATTCCAAAAGGAAAAACAAGCCCATTCTTGTATCAATTTGAATGATGGAAAAATGGCGGTTATTAATGGTTTTGACTGTTTATACGTTTAAGTGTTTTTTCTTTTTCTTTTATTTTAAATACTCTCTCTGTTTTTTCGCAGTTAAGACTGTTAAATAAGCAAGTAAAAACTATGTAGCAAGTTCAAATAGAGGAGACATCGTTATCAAATGGCATTTTGAATGATGATGAATCGGATTTTTATGATGGGGTTTCTTTGATTAATAATCTGTATGCTTATTGGAGTCATCTTTTTTTAAAAAACTAAAACCATATTATTGTGAGTCTTCAGATGTGAATATATGAACTCAAAAACAATTTAATTGTTTATTTCAAGATATTTCAAAGTTTTCGGATGCACTATCTCAATGAAACAGGCTTACCCGGAGAGTCTAAGTATGGACTCAAATTGGTGTTCTGCTAACTGGTCCATTAATATGGTGTTCCAAACTTTCGCTGAAAAACTAATTGCTAATCTCGAGTAGCAGGTGAAAGTTTTAACGTCAGGCTGAAAAGCATCTACCAAAGATATTACGAATTTGATAACTACAAGAAAATCAACTTGAATAACTATTGTATTATTAGTCCGAAATCATTACAACTACAACGACGTAAAAACGATTCCTGGAAACTATTTAAGATCTCAGGTTTTAAGATGCACTATCTCAATGAAACTGGCTTACCCAGGAGAGTCTAGGTATGGGCTCAAATTGGTGTTCTGCTAACTGGCGCATTAACACTGTGTTCCAAACTTTGGCTGAAAAACTAATTACTAATCTCGAGGAGCAGGTAAAAGTTTTAACGTCAGGCTGATAAACATTAACCAGAGATACTACAAATTTGATAAGTACAAAAAAATCAACTTGAATGACTACTGTAATATTTGTCGGAGATCATTACAACTACAGGGTAACAAAAAATTATAGGGATCACTTTTGTGGTTATCTACCACTAAAGTTTTAAAACCTTTTTCCATATATAGCATACTGATCTAAAGCTCTACTATTTGACTTTCAATTGCAATACTATTTCATAAAATCACAAAAATGCTTTTGAAGAAATTTGACAAAAAGCTAATTGGTCAAGTACAAGCATTTTTAGAACTTCGATGGAGCCACAAGATTATAGAAACCCATTTTAAAAAGAAAGGTATTGCGATTTTACTCAGCCATATCAGTCGCATCAAGAATTCAAAACTTGGATCGATGCAAAATAATGCAAAACCGAAAAGAAGTGGACGGTCAAGCAAATTGAAGAAATCAGATTTGCAGAAGCTTGATAAGATGACATCAAAACCGGATCCTCCAACACAGACAAGCATGGCTAAAGCTCTTAACGGGAGTCAGCAAGTTGTAAGCTATCAACTAAAACAAAAGTTGAAGAAAAAATGCCATAAAAAACCTAAATGTCATCATTTAAGTGAGAGATCGGTGCAGATTAGGAGGCAACGCTTATGGCCTCTCTACAAGCTTCTCTGTAAGGACAGATGGCGAAAGTTCATTACAACTGATGAAACTTGGATCTATCTATCTGATACCAATGCTAAATCTAAAGTTCAATATCTTAGCCGTGGACAGAACAGGCGAGACTTGACACCATCAACCACGGTGCCTCATGTCAAAGGCGTAATGGTTTGGATGGGCATATCCGCCCATGGTGTGACCAAACCTCGGTTTGTGAAACCTGGGGCCCAAAATAAATTTTGAGTATTCTATACAGAAGATATTAAAGCCCTTTTTTAAGGATTATTACTGCAGATTGTACTCTAATAGTGATGCTGTGTTCCATCAGAACTCCTCCCCATCGCATGCATCTAAGGTCACCCAGAAATTTCTAACAGATCAGCAAGTGAAATTCCTGAGACCAGAACAATGGATTCCAAACAGTCCTGATGCTTCACCATGCGACTATTTCTTATGGGGACATCTGAAAAACAAACTGAATAAGAAAAGATTTTCTACATTGAGAGGCCTTCAAAGAGCTATTAGAGAAGAGGTGAAGAAAATCCCCCAGGAAATCATTTTGCGGGCTTTAAAATCATGGCCGAAGCGTTGTAGACAAATCTATTATGCCGGAGGTCGACATATTGAGAAACATCGCTGAATTTATGTAATAAATTTTGGAAATAAAAACATTCAAAAATGATCCCTATAATTTTTTGTTACCCTGTAGAACGACGTAAAAACGATTCCTGGAAACTATTTAAGATCTCATGTGCTATTAGTTTCTTTCGAAGCAACGGTAATCCACACTAAGAGATTCTTCGATGTGTCCATATACGTTGCATGAACTAGTGATTTTAGGTAGTCACCATGGGAAAAATTTGTATGGATTTGAATCCTGCACGCAGAGATCATGCAATGGCCCTCCCTACGTCCTATTCAGTTCCTTGGATATCAACTGCTCTCCACTATTTCGTTTCCTCAAGTCTTAAAATTTTCATGCGTATTCTGCGTCTTTCTCGCAGTTAGCGAAGCGATCTCATGTTCTGAAGAAAATTTTAATCTTGATGCCTTTTATACCTTCTTTGAATTGGGCTGTCAAATTTCGAAGTATCGTGTATAACTCAATTGATGAAATAGTTCAAAACACTGATTTATGTAAGCAATTAAAAAAATTAAAACAGCTATTATGGTCCAAATGTTTAAGAAATTAAAATAAAAAAGAAAACTTATAAATTGAAATGAAACTGTTTTTTTTTTCTTTCTTGAAGATCAGCATTGTTTTAAAAAATGAAAAAAGAATTAAAAAAAATATTTAAAATTTGTTTTTGCAAAATTTAAGAGACGTTTGAATGAGGTGGGAAAATTTTTTCGATAAGTTTGAAATTAATTCATTGTATAAGCGTTATTATTATAACGTTACAAATTTATTTCGGTATTCAGTACATGATTTTTTCATTATTATGCTAGCCACCTTATATGTATTTGCATTTATTTATATTTGTCTGAAGTTAATTCTACGTATGTTCTTATCAGCATTTCGCAGTTATAAATTGCTTAACTGACTTATGCATTTATATATATATACATATTTTTATTTTATTTTTTCAAAATAAATTTATATTTATTTCATTTGGATAAAGATCAAAAGTAAGTAAAATTTTTAATTACCATTCAAATCAATATTCACCCTGCTGTATATATTTTTATAAAAAATATGTCTGTAGCATATTGTACATATTGTATAAATATCTGTAGCATATTGTATTTATAATTAGTATTTACTTAATTTATCAAGCAGTCACAACGTTATAACCAAATTGCTATAGCATAAAAAAAGTTTATAGCGAAGTTAGCAACAGCCTATCAAAAAACACCTCAGGAAAAGATTTTTTTATCTGTAGATACATGTTTTGCATCTATAATAAAATGCAGATATATATATATCATCATGACATCGTCATGATGGAATATCTAATCCTTAATAGTAGATAACCTTTTGATTTTTCTTTAATGATGTTAAGAACATTTTCTATCCTTTATTATAATTCTCTATTGGTTTGCAAAAAATTCTGCATCTAATTATGTAACGTAACTAATTTATTATATTAAAATATCCATCATGTGTGAGCTAATAGATCGATTAATTACAATATTTAGTAACTAGGTGATCTATCTAGTTACTAAATAAAGTTAAGCAGTGCAATTAATATTCAAAAATAAAAATTTTAAATCAAGATAAAAATTAAAAGACTATAAAAGTTAAATTCATAATTTTAATTTTCACCCAGCAATAAAATAATTCAAAATATCAACCTACACTGAAAAAAAAATTAAAATAAAATATTAATGGTTAAAATTTCTAATCGTAAAAATTCAAGCTGAAAATAGGCCCCCCTTAAAGGAATTAAAAAGTCTGCAAAATCGAACGATACAATAGAAAAGCATGGTGTACCACCACTGTGACGAGTGATAGATATAATAACCATAGAAGGAGGCAACAGAAAATTTTAAAAATCTTTCTTCAATAGTTATATAAATCCATCGAGCTGTTAACTAAAATAATTCGATTTTTTTTCAATATAAATAAAGGTAGAATTTTTGGATACGTTTTCGAAACACCATTTTTTTTGGTTAATTTTTCGGATCTATAAAATTAAATATATTTGGAGGTAAATAAAAAAAAATAATAAATTTAAAACTCTAAAAAATGCGAAATAGGGAAAATGTTTTTGGCATTCAATCAAAAGAGTACGCGTCGCTGCATATATAATTCAATCATACGCAAAATTTAAAAATAAAAAATGATAATAATTTTTTTTTGCTAAACAAACTTCTGTGGCTCCAAATTTATTAAATAAATAAAAAATTAGAGAAAGAAAAGGAAGAAAAATTGACAGAAAATAACTAAAAAACTAACAACCGCATCAATAGCATTTTCAGAGACATAGTAGGAAATATCAATGCATGATAGTAAAAATATTTTGTTTAAAATATGAACTTTAAAGACATTTATTTAATCATATTATAAATATGATAGTTTAGTTGCTTTTTTTTATTTTTAAACAAAAAATTGCCGTTACTAAATGGAGCAAAAACAGTTTCAATAAAGTTCATTATATCGTCTTTAATGAAATATTTATAACAATGATTAAAATTATTTTATAGTGTAATGCTATTGTGCGATATAGCATATCAGCTTATTCTATTTATACTAGGAGGCTTCGCCCCCTGCTCGCTGACGCTCACCAACCCCCGGAACTGCTTTCACAGTTCATTTCGGACTGCTTCGCAATCCAATGCTCGCTTTGCTCGCTCATTGGATACGTTCTTAACGTCTAGTTTTTGTATACTTTTTTGAATACTGAAGTTCCGAAAACTTTCCCTGTAGAAAATTCTAAACCTGCACATTTCAATATTAATTTGAAATTGCAAACAGTTCACATATTTTTCTTAATCACACTATTCTAAATTTCAGTTGTTGAGAAAAGTAACTGTCGTAAGTTTTGTTTTAAAGTCTTTCCCACCAGAGAGCTAAAGCCATATGTTGTAAAACAATATGAAATAGTAGTCTGCCACTGAACGCCGGATGTAAAGCATCGGCTTTGATGAAGATAATTTTGTATTTTTAATTCTCTGAAGGGTGCCACCTTAATAATATAGAATTTGTAAAATAAATGTATATATTTTTGATTGCTGATGAAGCCCATCATTTTGTGTTTTCATCAGTGTTCAGAAGCAGAACAACTATAAGTTTTTTATTTTATCACAAAAAAATGAAATGTATAAAAAACAAAGAAATGAGTAAGAAAATGAGTATAGTCATTATAATATAGTATTTGTCAGTTAAAATAAAACTTTTTGCTGAAGTCATTGCTAACAATTCAAATTTCTCCGAGGCAATTCTAAAGTATAAATTAAGGTAGGATTGTTAAGTTGAAACACAATATTTTTAGTTTTGATGTCAACAATACAATTCAATTTTTCACAAAAACGATTGTTTCCATTGTTAAGTTCAATGTCAACAATTCAAATTTTTCTGAGGCAACTCTTAACCTCTAAATATTATTTTTTTTATGAACACATTTCTAAATGTCAGTATTCAACCACAAAACAACTTAAAGTCCTCAAATTTAGCATGAAGTTGTAAAATGTAATGAAAGAGGGCCATAGCAATAATGAAAGTAGCAGTAAAGTTTGTACTGTAAAATTAAAACAATATTTTTAATCAATGAGCCAAGTTCTTCAAGAAGCAGTTGTAGAAGTAGGTTGTTTTATTTAAAACTTTTTATAGAATTTCTTTAAGAACGCAATTGTTAATTTGGGCATTTGGCGATACAACACTTTTAGAATTGAAGGATTTGTTACGTCAAGCGCTCAGGTATCATAATTTTGATCTAGTTGCGCTTCTATGTCATTTTGATTTATGTTGCTAAGTTAACTTTCAAAATATTCTATGGCTGGCAACAGCATTTTTATTTTTTAGGTTGTTTATTTCTATTTCTTTTAGAATTCGTTATTTTTTTAGCGAAATGTTTTTTAACCTAACAGAATTCTTTGCCGACTGTTTTCTCTATGAATGAAGAAAATAAAGTAAATATTTAACTGTTGTGAAAAGAATCTTATTAGTTGTACGAAGTACTTCAGCCAAAATTTGGGAGCCGCGTAAGAGAATTATATATATTAGATCAGAAACACATCATTAAAAGGCAGAATGCTTTGGTGTTTTCAAAACAAAGCAAACGTTGCCACCGGCGGAAAAGAAATACAGCCAAAATTTGGGAGCCACGTAAGAGAATTATATATAATAGATATTATGAACAAGCATTTATTAAAATGACATGATTTATTAATTCCTTAGCTAATTTTTTCTTTTGTATTAAATTTTACTTTTAAGAATCGTTCTGAGATGGCACCAAATAGATTTATGATAAAAGTCTAAAAAAATATCGCACAATTTTTAATTAACATTCAAAACCAATTCCAGCCGACCAAATTTTTTTTCTCAAAAAATATAATTGTCTTCTTTTATTGTTTTTAATTTTTCAGGCCTAATATATTACCCAGTTTTGCATAAAAACTACCAGACATCCCATCCAAAAATACAAATATAAAGACAAGATTTTTTGCATTAAAAACATTTGATAAATGCTTTGTATCTAATAAAGAACAACGAAAATCACATTTTTTTCCTCACAACATCATCAAGGAAAAAAAAAAAAAAAAAAAAACTTGCAACACCCTGGTGGCCAATACCATTTTATCTTCTTTTATTGACGAAACTCACGGTTTCTGCGTACTTTATTATAAGATAATTTTCGACGATGATTGAAACAAGCAAACGAGCTCCAGTTTTTTTTTTATCCTGAAGTACTTAAGAATTTTACTGATTGAATTTATGAGTCTCTGGCGAATTTTCTAAATGCATGCTCATTCCGTCCCCGGTGATGATTACTACGTACCTGTCACTTCGGCATGTATTTATCTAAACTTATACGAGCAACTCAATTTAAATACGCAAATTTATTTCCAGATTAAAATTTCCCTCTTAACATAAAAGAATTTCCTCGATAAGCATTGAATAAATCGTCTCTTTAATGCTTTTTTCGGTGATGGGTCAAAAAATTTGCTTTTTGAAAATTACTTCTGTAATTTGAATGAGTAAAATTCGAAACAATTTGAAAATACTTGTTGGCTAAAAGACAAAAGAGATGCTTTTTTTCTTTCTTTTGACCGTTTTGTTTGCTTGATTGATACAGTTTGAATATGTGATTCTTTTTTGAAATGTAAAATAAGTATTTTCAGAGCTCATTTTTTATGATTTAAAACTTTTTCTGTACAATTCGTTTAAAGATCTTACTTTCTATTTCGTAAGTATACAATGTATTTTTTTGACTGTTACTTTTGTGCTCAACTGCTGTGATGCATTTTGCGCTGTGTTGTTTTCGCTCTTTTTTAGGGATTGCATTTATGAGTTTCGATTTGGTATTAAGACTTGACCATGCATTTATCTATTTATCAGCAACACAAATTTAGCAAGCAAAATTTATTTCAAGATTCAAATTTTCTTCTCAACATAAAAATTTTTTCTCGGCAAACATTAAATAAATTATCTCTTTAATGTTTTTTTTTTTCCATTAAGAGTTTAAATTTTTGCTTTTTGGTTTGTAATTTTAAATTGTTTCGGTGATTTGAATGAATAAATTTCGGAATAATTTGACGATACTCGTTGGCTAATAAACAAAAAAAAAATATTTTTTTTTAGCTTCTTAAAAGTTTTAGTTTACTTGATTGACACATTTCTAACATGACGTTTGCTTGTTTTTTGTAATGTGAGGTATGTTTTATTTAGTTAAAATTTTTTTAGAACTCACTTTTTTTTAAATTAAAAAATTTTCAACTCAATTTTTACAATAATCATACTTTTTTGTAGATATATAATGCAATTCAATCTCTTTTTTTTTAAGTGTCTTTTTGTGTACTTATTAGTTAAGTAGTATTTTCTTTTATGAGTATTATGATTGGATTTACGAGTCTGTCTCAACTTTACGATGTACCTGTTACTTGGTCATTTTATTTACCGAAACTAATGTAAGCAATACACAAATATATTTCCAGATTAAAATTTCCATCTTAACATAAAAGAATTTCCCCGATTAGCATTGAACAGCTCGTTCCTATAATATTCTTTCTTTCTTTCTCTCTCTCTCTCTCTTTCTTTTTTTTTTTCTTTTTTTTTTTTGTAATGGGTCAAAATGTTCTTTATTGTTCCTTTTTTATTTATTTATTTACTTGGTGATTCGCTTTTTAAAAATTACTTCTCTAATTTGAATAAGTAGAATTTGAAACAATTTAAAGATACTTGTAAAAACTGATAGACACAAAACCCACTTTAAACTAATTCACTTTTACTTTTTGATTTATATTTTATTTTATTTTGAAAAATGAAAATACATTTTCCCCCTATTATTCTTTTCTAAAAAAATTTATACTAATTGAAAAATTTTTCAATTTTTCAATTCATAAAATAAAAATAAAAAAATCTATTTTGAATAACCTTAGAAAAATTGAATCAGTGTTGAACCATAATACCGGCACTTGAATCGATGCAAATTTACTCCTTCTGTCTATTTTATTATACTTAATTTATACATTTTCAGAAAAATCGATTTGATCTTGAACCATATCATTGGTAATATTGCAATTAACGTTACTAGTTATTATTGGTAACATTAACAATTAATGCTACTAATTATTATTGGTAACGTTAACGATTATTAATAATTATATTATTGGTAACGCTAATAATTAACGTTAACAATTCTTTCACGGACCACCAGTGGTTCGCGGAACAGCGTTTAGCAACCGTTGATCTAAAGCAGCAGTTCCTAAATGTTGTTCCATGGGTCCTGCGGAAAAGTTAAAGGGTTTTCCTCGAGTACGTTCTTTCAAAGGCAGTGATGAGTTTTGAAACCTCTGATCACGATAATAAATTATGAATAATATGATAATAGATATGAATATAAATTCTTTTCATAATAAGTAATGAAAAGAACAAGAATTTATAAAATATTTTATTAGGATTACCTATCGCACTTTTCAAACAGAAATAAAATAATTAAATTCTTTAATAAGAATATGAGTTAAACCATATGCGTATGTTTCCTAATAACAATTTTCAGCGTTTGGAATTTTTTAATAACAGTCGTTGAACAGTCGACCCAATTTTGGGTTTAGGACCATCAATGTTCAACTCTGTAGACTTGTAATTTTTGAACCAATCTAGAAGACAAGGAAACTCCTGGATCAGTACCCCCAGAGGTATTGATTTGTTATGGGAACAGGGAGGACTTTGCGACTCGACAGATTTAACGTGCATCAGTCACCATTTACAATACTGGGAGTTTTCGGCCGGTGGGGATCGAACACACGAACTCTTGCACATGGATCCAGTGCCCTATCAACCAGGCTAACGGTTTACAATTGTTGAGTTTTCATTTCGAAGTACACTATACTTCGGCTTTTTTTACTCACTTTCATCTTATGTACGTTCAGTGCGCAAAATAATAAGCTGACCACCCTGAATAACTTTAAATCTAATGATCGAATCTTCACGTTCTGGGACTCAATATTAATGGTTCGAGGGGGTGACTTCAAATATGATAATAATAAGACGATATTTTAAGTTACGAAAATCGGCTTTATGACCCTGCGCAATCTGGGAATTATGACCCCAATTGTTTGGTCAGACGCCAGTCCAAAAGTTTGGACTCCTTTATGTTAATTTTGCTTAAGGCCATATCTGGCGAAGTTTTAAAGCGAATGGAAAAAAGTTTGCAAAGAATTATAAAATTCGTTTATTCAAAAACAATTTCGTGCAAATTTTTTTTCTTCTAATGCCCACCTGGATAATGACCTAGGTCATACAGGCACCGGAAGGGCAGATTTGTTGGCCACTCTTTCAGGGGCACCATATTAGGTGGGCCAACGTTGCTTCCACAGTAAGGACAGATAGTACAGAGAAGGAAAGAGCCTGGGATACGAACCTAGATTTCATGCAAAAATAGTTTTTAGTAAATATTTATTATTTCTTAATATTTTATTTAATAATAGTCGGAAAGATTTTGAATTGTAAGTTACACAATTTTTACATCATTTAAAGAATGCATTTTTAAATGGCAAAATACAAAATTTGAGTGAAATCGGTCGAATAGTTCCTGAGAAATCAAACTTTGAAAAAATCGTATTTTTAAAATTCAATTTTGGGGTTCCGCTCAGATAAAGTTTAATACTTTTATTGTTCAGTAGCAGAAAAAAATTGGGATCTAGAGCATTCAGACCTCATCTAGCTCTGCGTTTCCTGGTCTCTACGAACGAAGTATTTCATCATTTAGCTCCCGAATGTGGTGTATTTATTCTGATAAATATTAATTAATACCAATGTTTAATAATAATATTTTAATAAATTTTAATTAACAATATTATTTAATAGCATTGCTTTAATAAATATTAACGTGGAGGTAAATTTGTTTATGTTTCAAAGTTATAAACATTTTTGTAATGATAATGTAACAATTGTAATATCCTTTGATGAAAATAGATATTTTATTTATTTCTTAAAAGCTATAAGTGCAAAATTAATAACCATATAATTGTTAAAAGGAATTTATCTTATGATAATTTATAATCGGCGTTAAGCAGCTGAGCTAATTCTGAGTATACGATTATCAATGTCAATCTCCGGAACCTTGCAGTTTTGAACCCAACCCAGAAGACTAGGGAACTCCTAGATCAAGCATTGAGACAAACTAGCCTTTGTAGAGGATTTTTTCGATAGAACTAACTGGAATTTGAGTTACACGGAGAGGAAAACTACGAACACCTTCCACGGTGAACACGATGGCAAAGATTCTGACCCATGATCTGTCTACCACGGGCGAAATTTTACGTCAGCTCTGTGGACTGTGCGAACAGTAAGCAGAATCTGTATCAACCAGTAACCGCTGAGATTTGAACCTGGATCACCTGTCGACCAAAATTTTGGTAATTTTCTGTTTAGAAGGAATGCTCGATTTGAACTGAAAAACATGTTAGATGGAAAAACAAGCATCACCGCAAGTAGAATTTATCATTATATTCTTGCCACAGGAGTTTTTTTAACAATAAAAAGCTTCACTTCTTTCAACTTCTATCATAAACAACCTATAAGACACAAAACTTAAAGAAGAAAATCACAAAATAAAATAAATAGAGGACAACCACTGGAGATAGAACCTCGATCCTTCGTAATGAGAGCTCAGTGCCTCAACCACAACACCATCGCTTAAGTTAGTAAAGCTAAATTCCGTTTTATAAACTAAAAGTTCTTAGACATAATTTTTTTACTATAAGGTGCTTTTGATATGGGTGCGTTACGGATATTATATCTATCATCAGTTTTTCATGCAAGAAATAGAAATGTGTGCTCTTAAATATGAACTAAATAAATAACTGCGAAAAAAAAAAGCTAACCGGCCTGTGAAGGGGTTAAGGAACTGCCTTTCCATCAGAATGGTTCTGAGTTCAAATCCCGGGCAAGGCATGGATGTTTTTTCCTTTTCTGTACTATCTATCCTTACAGTGGGAGCAACGTTGGCCCACCTAATATGGTGCCCCTGAAAGAGTGGCCAACAAATCTGCCCCTTTAGATGCCTGTATGACGTAAGTCATTCTCCAGGTGAGCATTAGAAAAAAAGTAACAACGAAAAATATGTTCGAAATCTTAGCTCCAACCTTTTCTTTACTTACTAACAAATAAAATATATACACGTGACATTACTTACTCAGATTAATTTTAGGTCTGTGCATATGGAAAATAGTTTACGGCTAATTAAACACAAACGCGTATGAATTCTTACGACAAATTTAGTGCGCAAAAAGAAAAAGAAATTGGTGCCTGAATAGGTAGTAAATGAATTGTCGAAACAAACCATATTTTTCAAGAAAGGATTCAAAAAATTCTTCCCATAAATGAAGATTATCAAGCGAAATAATCTTAAAAATTAAAGCAACAGTACTTTTAAGTGTACTTTTGAACAAACTGAACGAAAGTTGCTTATTCAAGGTATAGATCTTCAAAAAATATTTCCTCCCACCTACTACCAAACTAATGCAACCAAATTTACTGTAAATTAAAAGAAAACCAACTTCCATATTGACTGAAACACAGCAAATTCTTACAAACTTGGAACGCGCTGTATAAATTAGATTACAGTTTCCCTTAACACAAAATTTACTTTCATACTCCAACTACAGCATAAATCGACCAAAATCACAACTCACATTTACGAACTATAAAATTTTAAACTACAATGCCCTCAGAATTTAAAATATTACATAAACGAACGCGCTGTCGAGAATTTATCCAAATAACTGTAATGCAACATCGCCGGAGCTTTTCAATTAAAGTTTTAAGAAAGTAATTTGAGTGTTATAATAGCACCCAAACATATTACTGGTCAAGTGAGAGTTGCCATGGTTACCGTTTCTCTCTCACACTTCACAGGCTTTTATCTTTTTCAAAGTGTAACAGGGGTTTCGAGGTAAAGGGGGTTACAGGGGTTGAGGTGAAGATTAAACTCATTGCCCGATTTGCTTTGCCCCGAACTGATGTGTGTGACTGCGCTTTAATCATATTTTCACTAATGATTTTTAATTACTTCTCGTTTTAATTAGGGTGGTTTGGTTTTATAGGGAAAGAGACACAGAAGACAGGGGAGTGGGGGGGAGTACCGAGGGAGGGGGGTTGTGATATGAAGAGTTTACGTGAAGAGGGAGTTTAAAGTTGAAGTTGACGCACATATATCGAAGAAAGTAAACGTCAAAAATGATATGCAGCGATGAAACAATTAAAACTTATATTCGGTATTTTATTAATTTATGAGAATTTGCTATTTGTGTTTCATTTCGGTAAGTAAATAGATTTAGAAGAGACAGAAATATTTTAATATTAGCATTTTTTTTAAACTTGTATTTAGGATTTGAATGAAAATATTCTTAATTTTACTTCAGAAGTTTATATTTATTATAAATGAAGTACGACAAATCTTTTACTAGTCGAAATTTTTACCCATAGTGTCAAAAAACAGTATAAAACTTTAAGGATACCTTTTTCTTTTGTCGATAATCAGTTTTTAACAACTTATTTATTTGTGTATTGAGTACACCTTAATTACGCACAGAATTGCTAAACGTATTGAGAAAAAAAATTTAATTAAAATAAAAGATGTTGCAGAAACGTTTCTTAAATTATCTTTGATATAGATTGCAGTTTTTCCTTGCATTATTTGTTGGAAGCAAGATTGCTGAAAATATTAAAATATAGGAAAATAGTCAAGTAAACATTGCTGACAGATTTAAGATTTGAAGGAAAATATTCTTAATTTTCCTTCAGAAATTTATATTTATTATAAATGAAGTACGACAAGTAACTTACTAGTCGAAATTTTACCCATAGTGTCAAAAAACAGTATAAAACTTTAAGGATACCTTTTCTTTTTAAATTTTTTTGTCGATAATCAGTTTTATTTGTGTATTAATTTATTTATTTGTGTATTGAGTACGCCTTAATTATGCAAAGAATTGCTAAACGTATTGAAAAAAAAGTTTAATCAAAATAAACGATGTTGCAGAAACGCTTCTTAAATTATCTTTTATATAGATTGCAGTTTTTCCTTGCACTATTTGTTTGAAACAAGATTGTTAAAAATACTAAAATATAGGAAAATAGTCAAGTAAACATTGTTGACAGTGCTTAAAAATTTTGTGTTCGGTCAGAAACTTACCGTAAAAATGGTAACAAAAGATATTGTTAAGAATACTGATTGTGTTTAGAAAAATGTAATAACAATAATAGAAAATAACAATAATAGGATATGACAATAATAGCCCCACTTTGTAGTTACAGTGTTAGTATAGCATTAATAATTTACTAAACCCGGTGACTAAGTGATAGCTTTAGCGCTCCCGTATCGCAGGTGCGGGGTTTCATCCTCTGACCGGGCAAGGTTGACAGTCTTTTACCCCTTTAGCGGGTCGATAAAATGAACACCAAGCATACTTGTGGGGCTAAACACTGGAGGTTCCTTGTTCGGCTGACCACTCAAACGGCACATCCAAGGTCAAAAAAACTTGGATGGGCACAGTAGGTCTTGACCAACTGGAAGTTTCAGTTGGCCAGTCCTTGGCCCTCCATATCCTGTCGCGTGACAGAATTAAGTTATCAATATTATACATTCGTTAATTAGAATATGTTAAGTGAGCTCTTTGAACTATGAAAATTGTAAAATACTGACCAAATCCGATAAAGTATTTTCGCTCATCCTTGTTGTACCAACTCGTCTAAATCCACTCTTAAATTTTTCACTAATTGATAAAAATAATAGAATTGAATTTAACTATGAGCTATACGAACAATATTACTAATTTTACGGAGCAAGTATTATAGCATCAAAACGTAGATTTGTTTTATTATTTTTTTGTATTATTTTTAACTAATTATAACCAAAAGTTCTTAACACTAGCCCTTAATTGTAAAGTTTTGAAATAGCATGTTGAGATTGCAATTTATTTTCTACGTTTTCAATCATGAAAAATAAATACGTGGAAAGTTGAAAAAAATGGATATATAATTATAAGAGCTCGAATTGCCAATTTGTATCGATTGTTTGAATTGCCAGGTATAGCAGCAATCAAGTATAGCAGCAATTAAGATATTAAATTTTCATACATATAAAAAAAGGTATAAATTAAAGCTATTTTTGAAGAGAAAATAGTATAGTACTTTATAGTACCATCGAACCAAAAAATAAATAAATAAAAATAAAAAATGCTATTTTCAAAAAAAGAGAGAGAGAGACCTTGAAAATAATTTCGAATTTACTTCAGCAACTCAATTCTTTATTTTTTAATAAAAGTAGAAAATAAAAGCAAAGCTATTTAGTCAGTTTTAAATTTTCTTCATTTGAAATCAAGTAAGAAATGATAATAATACTAATAAAACATCTTCAATTACTTTTTCATCTACAAGTCAGCTCTTTACCTTTATAATGAAAATAGAAGAAGAGAAAAAAATGTTCATTTTCAATTTTCTTGAAAAGGAAATCGTCTTTTTCCAATGAATCTCCGGCTCATCCCCCCTCCCCCTGATAAGACTCCTTTCCTTTTCCTATTGATCGCTTGCTCACATAGAAGACCGCATTCCTGTCAGTTGATTAGTATGCGCTGTCACCAAAACCCCCCTAAAAGAGACTGACAAGGCACTTCTTTCCCCTCAAACACCCCCTTTTAAATGCTAATAATTAAGTCCCCCTCTTAGAATGCTCATATCCCGTGGCATCCAAATCCAGACAGGGAGGAGCGGCGAGGGGAAGGGAGGATTTTAAAAGGGAAATACCGTTTTGTAATTACAGTGTTCTGATGATACAGTCTTTAATTTTACTGAATCAGGTAGTGATTAAAGCTCGTTGTCACAGTCTCCCCCTTCCCCACCATATGACCATATCTTGTCAGAAGAGTTTAAATTGCTCGCTGACCACATTGGATAAATCAAAATCTTTATTCTATCTTTTCTCGTCAACAATTTCGTCGCCCCCCCACCCCCTATAAAATGTCATGGTTGCAGTTGTCAACGCTTTCTCGACTTTAAATTTGTCTTCCGTATGACTTTATGGGGTGATCCAGAGACGGGAATGGTGGTGATAGAAGAGTTTTGGAGATTAAAATTATGAGGTATTTGTCTGATGATTATTTCAAATTATTCGAAAGTTTGATGGAAATCGTCTGGAATTATAGCCTAATGATGGGAATTGAGCATTTCATTTATTTTAATTTAAGGTTTCAGTTTGGATTAAAAATTTCATTTTAATGTTTGATAATCGGTTATTAATATGATGCCAAAACTTTGTAGCACATTACGCAAATATTCGAACTTTTGCATCATTTTAAATGTTAATAAAAAATCTGTAATAAAGCAGAATACTTATAAGTATGTAAACATGTATTTATGCATGCATGTATGTGTGAATGTATGTATGTGTCGTATGTATGTACCGTATTCAGATTCACAATTCTGAACTGATCATATGTTCAAAGTTCTTCAGAATTCTCTCCGACCACCGGTTCGCGCACTACAACCCAAAGAAAGAGTTTTTCATAGGATTTAATAAATATTTTAGAATATGAGAGATTTTCTACCTTGCATCTTTAATCAATAAAAAAAGTAGTTTCTTGGAACGCTTTTATGACTTGTTTATTGGGGGTTTCCTATGCTAGATAATCAAAAATAAAATTAACGTTAATGATTTCTGGAGGTCTTGTGATGATGTCACAGAGTCCGTATTTTATGAATTATACGAACCAGCGCTAACTTTCTTAAACATTATCAAAATTTTTATAAAAAATTTAAATAATTTTCTAAAAAAAGTCTTAAAACGTATATATTTGAAATTATAAATCCCTCAAAACTGAATGATAATAGTAAATAAACTACAAATTCTAGTTTCTCGTAAAAAAAAAAAAGTAAATGAAATATTCTCTTTGAGTTTTCGAATCCTGTATTTTTGTGGCTGCTAAGTTATTTTATAACCTCCTTACAAAATGTTTCTATGATTTTAGCCAATATAAAGTGTTTACAAATTTTTGTTCATTATTGAGTTATGGAAGTTTCGTTTCAATTGAATTGAAACAAAACTTGTGTTTAAACTCAATTTGTGAAATTTTGAGAAGAATCCTTTGAAGGAACCTTCGATTTTATTCCTTTTGTGGTAAAAACACTTAACCCTTGAAACTTCTAGGGAAAAAAAAATTCCCTCTATTTCATTTCCCAAGATTTATTATTTCCAATATGAAATTTTTTCAAAATATTTATTACTATTTTTTACATTTAAAAAAATTCAAATTAGGGTGAGTTTAATATCTAATGTAAGCATTGATCATAACCTTTCCCCTCCCCTATTAGCAAAAATAAGCAAATCAGAAACTGCGGCTCCCCCCCGTTTTGTAATTTTTGAACGGTCCCTGACAGTCAAATTGTAACCAGTATTAAAAAATAAATTTGGTAGATTCAGAATTTGCAAATGTTTTTGGTACTTTTAAATGTAGTTATCTCGTTGGGTACTCGCATGTTCTTTGGATTCCTGGGACAAAGACCTTTCATTGTTAATACACATTTTACACTTTTTAAGTTCAAAAGAATCGAAAATTCAAACTATTTTGTTACGCTAAAATATTTAATATTCACTTCAATAAGATATATGAATGCTTACCTTTAATGAAGATATTTTTCGATATGTTTCTGGTAAAATATTCTCTGATTCAGTATTCAGATGCTATCAAACAAAAGTGTTGCACATTGTAGCAGTTGTATAAAACTTAATTAATTCGACAACTGCATTTGAAAATACATTAACAATTATATATACTAGTTGTAAAAAACTTATAAGACTTATAAAGAGTTGTCCCAATTTCTCCTCACATTAATAGTTAACAAAAGATATAAGTTATTTCTTCGGTTTTGAAAATTTAAATTTTTAGACCACCCCCAAGCTTTTTCTTATTTATCAACTATATTAATTATATGAAGGAAGAGAAATGAAAATTACTAGTAATGTCTAATTATAATTTAAGATAGATATTTAAGGTTTTGATGAGAAGATGAATTAGCTTTTATTTTAATAATACTTTTCACAGAACATACATTAAAAGAAAGAACAAGAGAGAGAGAGAGAGAGAGAGAGAGAGAGAGAGAGAAAGAAAAAGAAAAAAGAAAATGGCTAGTTAATTTTTGTTTGAGCTGTACAACTCGTTGTTTTGAAGCAGTACTAGGCATAAAAAGGTTAAAATTTAAAAATTAAAAGTATAATAATAATATAATAATAATACTCATAAAAGAGAATCACAATCTCTAACTGCTTAATTTTTTTTTAAAAGAGTAAAAATATTCCGATGAAAAAGAAATTCAAATTTCTTATTAAATGAGCTATTGGTTTTGTAAAATCAAACTCGTGAACAACCAGATACATCAAATTAATAAAAAAAAAATTATATTTTTTAATAAAATGTATTAAAAGAACAAAATTTAAAAAAAAAAAAAAAAATTAAGAAGTAGAATAAACCCAATATTAATAACTGTTGAATGTATTAGATTTTTCTTTTTAATTCCATTTGCAAGTTCAATGTTAAAAAATATTTGTAAAAGTAGATTTTTTTAATGTTTAACGGCTACATTTTGTAAGATAGGATTTTATTTTTAAGTAACGGCAGTAGATGGCACTAGTATATCTACTTGTTTAACTTTCTTTCTTGAAGCGGTTTACTTTGAAACACTCTGTTTGAAGGCGGAATTTTTAGAAAACGAAAAATGAGGATTTTTAAATAGTACCACTTTGAAAGTTAATTCCAAAATATTAAAGCAATTTTCTACGGAGTTTTTATTTAGATTTTTCTCAAAAATGGAATAATATCTTTAATCATTTGATTAAAAAAATATTTCAAAATTTATTTATTCATTTATTTTTGTAAAATATTATAAAAATAATTCTAAGATTTCCTAATTTTAAAAAAACTGAATTTACTAATCAAAATTTCTCAAATTTACATTGTTACCCAAAATTATTAACAGATTATCTAAAATTATAATTACTTTGTTTCAATAAATAAATGAAAATATTGAATTAAAAATTTGTAAAAATATTGAAAATATTTGAGAACATTAATAAGTGATTACTCCTTTAAAAATGTATACTATTCAATTTAAAAATATATAATTTAACAATATGTTACAGTTTTAAAACATATTAAAGTTTTTATCAAATAATAATTCACGACTATTGAATTTTACTAGCACCACACATTTCAATCTTTCACTATGAACGTTACACAAACTATTATATATATATACTAATATTTGATATTTAATTGATGAAATCGATGATATACATGATTATATATATTTTCAGAATATTCAAAGATCAATTCGATTTATTTATATTAATTTGATTTTTTTTTTTGTACGGGCGTCTATAACAAATATATTTGTGATTTGATCTCAATCAGATTCAAATAAATCAGACATTTAAAGACTCAGAAACCTCTTTTATGGTTCCTATAACCAATCTACTTTTGATGAGAAAATTATCAGATTCAAATATACTTAAATGATCTTAGAAAATACGTTCAAAGACTCTGAAACCTCTCTTATGGTGATTATAGTAGGTGTGATATGATAATATCAGATTCAGAAATACTTAAATATTCTTAGAAAAAACGGTTAATGACTCTGAAATCTCTTTCAGAGTGCTTATAACCGATATACTTGTGATATAATCGTTATCAGATTCGAAAACTCTAAAAAAAATAATTAAAAAATATGGTTAAAGACTCTGAAACCTCTTTTATAGCCTCTATAACTTATGCACTTGTGATATGATCATTATCAGATTCAAAAATACTTTTCATTTTAGAAAATACAGTTAATGACTCTCAAACTTCTTTCATGGTGTCTATAACCCATACATTCAGGATTTGATCATTATCAGATTCAAAAATAGTTTAATAATTTCAGAAAATTCAGTTAATGACTCTTAAACTTTTTAATGGTGCCCATAACATACAAATTTAGGATTTGATCATTATCAGATTCAAAAATATCTTTAATTTTAGAAAATACAGTTAATGACTCTCAAACTTCTTTCATGGTGTCTATAACCCATACATTCAGGATTTGATCATTATCAGATTCAAAAATATTTTAATAATTTCAGAAAATTCGGTTAATGACTCTTAAACTTCTTAATAGTGCCTATAACCTACACATTTCGGATTTGATCATTATCAGATTCAAAAATATCTTTAATTTTAGAAAATACAGTTAATGAATCTCAAACTTCTTTCATGGTGTCTGTAACCCATACATTCAGGACTTGATCATTGTCAGATTCAAAAAATGCTTGAATAATTTTAGACAATGCAGGTAAAGACTCTCAAACCTGTTACATGATTGTTATATAAAAAAGTATTGATTATGACATTTCTTAAACTCTAAATTATAATTTTGGATTCTTTGCAATCAATCATATTTTTGATAATTTTAGGGTAGGTGTATAAACAAAGCCTCCGTGCATGGAAGTTGCAGTTTCAATGAATAGTTATTCTTCCTTGGTCACAGTCACAGTTATAGTTTTCTGAAAAACTAAGCAACTTAACGCTCGTTAGTTCAAATGTAGTCACAAAAAGAGATACATCATCAGCAATTATACATTGTTTTTAGTCGAACTATTTATGCATGCGCAGTTGGTGCAAAATTATAGACTCTAAACAGTGGATGTTTCTTTTTTTGGCCTTGGTATCTATCACTGTCAGAAAGCTTGCGGAACAAAAAATTCGCGATGATATGTAATCAACCAATCCATCATACTTGCGAAATTATCTTAGATCCATCATGCAGGCTACGTCCTCTTTTCGGTTGGCCATCAAAGGGATATTTTGATACAATGTTGCAGCAACGTTATAGCAATGTTGGATGAACCTCTTGTAGGAAGCATTTCATTATCCTGATTACACAGTGTGGTTTCAGACCTACGACACGGGCTTGTTAATGACCATGAGAAAACCCGGTTCACCAAATTGAAAATTTGCCTACAACATTGTTGCAAAACTGAATAGATAATCAGAGGACATTGATATGAGATTGGGCAATTGCATGTTCGAAACTTTATTTGAATTATTTTAGATGTTCATTGAAATGATTGGCGCATTTGGCGAAAATGCCGATTCCTTTTTCTTTCTTTTTCGCTTTTTCAATAGAAACAAGTTCCAGAATGTGTTAATGTTTCGACAGAAATAAAACGCATTGTTTCTAAAGGTTATCTTTTCAGTCACTGAATTATCAGTATATTTTTTTTAAAAAATTAAATGATTAAAGGAGGAAAATTTTTGTCTTTATTATTAAGTGATTATTTCAAAACACTTATACTAAAAAAGACTAAAAATTACAACAGCGACATAATAAGTGAGATTGTTTTCATTAAAAAATTCGGCAATAAAGTTTGAAAATTGAATAAAGAGAAAAATAAGACAAAAATAAATTCTACTGGTTTTACTGTAGGAGGTCTTAGTGGTTTTCCTCTCCATGTAACGCAAATGTGGGTTAGCTCCATCAAAAAATTCCCCACGAAGGCAAATTTCTCCCAACGCTTGATCCAGGAGTTCCCTTGTCTTCTAGATTGGGTTCAAAATTACAAGGCTACGAAATTAGTGTTCGTAAAACTCTAAATTTTAGGTCTGCTGTTCAACGACGTTTAAAAAAAAAAATAAAACACATAATGTTTTTAATGTTTTCTTGAATTATTAATACATTTTTAAAAAAACCACAAGGGATTAATAAAAAAAATTCCATTTATTATCCCACTCGGGAATAAATTTTTTGTGGCTTTTAAATAAATACTTAAAACTTGACGAATTCGAGTATGAGGATTTCAAATCTGAATCTACTTTTAATCCTAAAACTACAGAACTACAATTTAAAACTTTCACTTGAAATTACTCTGATAAGTGAGAATTTGTCATGAATTAATCTGAGGAACATTTGCTTTTCCTCTTGCATGAAATTTTTTTAAACAGATTTTAGACATTTTCGTATCACTGAATTATAATCTGTAATCAATTTCACTCTCCAAGATACGTTTTTTTTTTCAATCGCTTTTTTAGTTTATTTTTAGTCAAAATGTACGTGCTCAAAAACGTTGCATATAACAAGGGGTCCCGCAAAATTTTGTGGCTAATTTCTAACGGATTTAAGGAGCATCATTAGGATTGAAATTGCAGAGGAACTCATGCAAGAAAAAGTCGTAATACTACTTTTCCCTATTATAAACTGTTTCTTCATGTGCTTCTGACCAAGTCATAATAGGGAAACACCCTTAGCTGCAACATTTGTCGCAACATTACCCTCTGTTATATATAATGTTTTTAAACACGTACAGCGAGCCGAAAATAAACCGGTCTATTTTTAATAACTTTTGATCTCATGATAGGATCTTCGTATTCTAGGCATTCATCTCAGATATGCTAATTAGTTAGTGCAGACGATATTTTAAGTTGCGAAATCAGACACAACAACATACTTTCTCTGGATAAATGTACCTTGGATTCAGATTTCGGACACCCCTCCCAAAAAAATATAGAGGATAGCTGGAAAATACTGTCCCAATAGTTTGGTCAAGAGAGCACTCCAAAGTTTGGACCCTTTAATGTTATTTTTACCTTTTGCGTATTCCGCTATATTTCGAGAACTATTCAAGAGAATGGAAAAAGTTTTGCACACAATTATAAAATTCGTTTATCCAAAAATAATTTCATGCAAAAAATAATTTTCAGTAAATATTTATCATTTTTTATTATTTTAAATAAATGTTAAGTAAATGTTTATTAAATAAATGTTAAATTGTATGGCATGTAGTTTTTTGCATAATTTTAAAGAATATTATTTTACGAAGGAAATACAAAGTATGTGAAAATCGTAAGAAAAATTGAATTTCAAAAAAGTCAATAATTTAAAATTTTATTTTTCAGGAACTATTTGACCAATTTTGCTCATTTTTTGTATTTTGCAATATAAAATTATGTTCTTTAAAATGATGAATAAAAATTTCATACTTTTCAGCTCAACATTGTTCCAACCATTATTAAATAAAATAATCAAAAATAATATTTGCTAAAAGTTATTTTTCGCATGAAATTATCTTTGGATAAACGAAATTTTTAATTGTGTGCAAAAAAACTTCAATCAGCTTAAAAAGCTTTCGAGATATTGGGAAATACGCAAAAAAATAAAATTAACGTTAAGAGGTCCAAACTTTGAACCTCTCACCTGACCAAACCATGGGGACCATATTTACGACTACCCTCTAAATTTCTGATGTCAGAATCCAAATCCGTCGAAAAAAAGGTATGCTTATTCAGACAAAGTATGTTTTTGTGTCTGAATTCGTAATGTAAAATAGCTTCGGCACTAGCATAGCATATTTGAAGTCCTCCCCTCGAACTTTGAAGATTGAGTCCTAGAACGTGATGATTCGATCATTAGATCAAAGGATGTCCAAGGTGGTCCGTTCCTTATTTTGCGCAGAACACGTAAAAGAATTGATTGAGTCTTAAAATTCGTCAACAGGAGTTGTTTTATCCAGTTTTAAACTTACAGTAAAAAATCGCGTACTTTTCTAGCAATCAAAAAAAAAAAAAAAAAGACTATGTCTGGTATTCTGTTAGGACTTATAGATTTGATTTACAATGTTTAAATTTATTTTTATTTTTCTTCTTTCAGTCAAATTTCAAAAACCAGCAGAGGGAAGTACTCTCACTAAAGAAAACGTTATTCACTAGTTTCTATTTGTTCAATGTCAAAATCACCGAGGCGAAGATAAACACAGATAACATAAGATCAGATGAAAAATTTCATTACTAATTCATTTATTTTATTATTTTTATAAAAAACTAGGTAGATAAACATTAGTAAAGTGAATGGAAAAGGAGAAAAGTATAATCAAAACTAAGAAAATATAGTCAAAATTACCATATTTCTTGCTCTATGAAAACACCAAATAGTGAACTGAAGCGCTTTGGTTTTGGTAAAATTAACAACAATATAGTGTCTTATGAGATAAAATTTAATACGTGTGATAAAATTTAACAATTTCATCAAGCTATCTTAGAGCATGGCATAAAAAACATTTATTTGGTTTCATTTACATTTAAGTTTTGTATTTTTTACTAATTGTTGTGTAGTCATGAGATATATAATTTTGAAAGCAAAAATCTCCGAGCAACCGTTACCATATGAAAGGAAAAATTACTAAGTGAATGGTTTAAATACAATATATGTTTTGGTTTTATTGACCAGAATTATGGTGTGTTTTTTTACGAGAAATTTCATTACCATACAGTACGGTACTTTTACCAGAATTTTTTTCTTCGTGTACATAGTAGGATTACGCAGTTTGGACACTCACGAGAAATCTTCATCGAAAAGAATTGGATGCGTAGTTTCCATCGAGATGGAACTTTGAAACACTGTCTGTTAAGGAAATGCTGAATTCATACACTTTGCCAGGAAAAAAAGAAGATAAATTTATACTAACTCTTTTTGTCTTTGGTTCTAAGATAGAAAAGTTCAAAACCACACTTAAACGAATGTTTAAAAATTTTGTCAGGCAGTGATTCAAAACTTCACTCAGGAAAATTTGACAATCGCAAAGTCTCCTGTTAGACAGCTCAGGGACTTCGTTTTATTTCGAATGTTTTGTTTCCTTACCATCTTTTTTTTATTACTTTTTTCATCAGAAATTGAAGGTCATAAATAGAAATATTTTATCGAATAAACCAAACATACAAACATTCTAAACATACTAAACATTCTAACGGTGATACTAAACATTCTAAACATACGAACATACTAAACATCCTGTCACTCAGTGACAGCTAGTGAGAGGAGGGCAAATTAAGACCTATTAGTTACAATCAAATTAAGACCTAAGAGTTACGGATCAGGGGTAACATTGTTCAAAGGAGAAAAAAACATGTAAATTAAGGTACAAAAATTTCACTATCATTCCCCCAATGGTTATCATACGAAACAAAAACAGAAATAATATTACATTACTATAGGCCTCACGAATCAGAGTTCATAATGTACTCAAATTACTTGCTCAAATATCTTAATAACTAATTATTTTATGACTGAAATTCCCATTAAACTGAACTTCGATTTCGCCACAACTAACAAACTTGATTACTTAAAGAGAACTCAAAAGCCAATGAGTAAGAAGTCATCGGTAATTTCTTTTAATTGTGGACACAACTCGAAAGGTATATTTAAGAAATTGCACACACCTCAAAATGTGTGATTAGGAAAATGAACACTGCTCGAAAAGCGTATTTAAGAAAATGAACATACCCTTTTGATTTCGTTCTTCAAACTTCTCTTATGAAAATTAGCTTTTTTTAAAAAAAAAATTAAATAAATAAATATTGGTTCCAATATCACAAGAGTAAACTAATGGAGGCCTGTATTACTTATCACATTTTTCACTCATCACAATCATTTATCAAACATATCTTAAACAAGCGTTTCGAGCTATGTCCAGAGTAAAAAACTCACCAACGAACTTGTTCTCTGCTACTCAAACTGTTTTTACAAAATTTGAAAAGTAAACCCAGTTGATGGTATATCCATGTTTAGAAATCGATTCAAATTAAATTCATTCTGTTCATAAGAATTCTTTTTAACATTTCATAACAAAAAAACTAGAAAATCTATTTTCACTTTTTACAACATAATTTCATTTAGGTCTTAAATATATAACTAAACGAAAAAGGATTTTTCTTTCTTTACTTTTTCTTCAATATTTTAACTCTAATTTCGAGTTGTGTCCATGTTCTTAAAGACGAATTTTGAGCTGTATCTAGAATAAAAGGCTCACCAACGAATTTGTTCTTTGTAACTCAAACTGTTCTTACAGAATTTGAAAAGTAAACCCCAGTTGATGGTATATCCATATTTAGTAATCAATTAAAATTAAAATTATTCTGTTCAAAAAAAATTTTTTTGACATTTCACAACATAAAACTTACAAATCTGTCTTTAGTTATAAACATACAACTAAATAAAAAAGTTTTTTTTTTTTTTTCGTTTCTCTCTTTGTCAATTTTCTTTAACTCGCATTTCGAACTGTATCCATGTTCGTAAACACGAATTTCGAGCTGTATCTAGAATAAAAAGCTCACCAATGAACTGTTCGTTTCCATTCAAACTGTTTTTAAAGAATTTTCAAAGTAACCCCAGTTGACAGTATATCTATGTTTATTAATCAAATTATTTAATTCATTCGGTTCATTTCGCAGCAATAGACAAGCAAACTATTTATGTTTACTTTTAAAAAACAAATTATTTTAATTTTTAAGCATATAAATGAACATAAAATATTTTTTCCTTTAAAAAATATGTAAAATTTTTTAAAATATACAAATTAGATACAGAATTTAAATTTTTTTTCTCTTAGAACAGCTAAACTTCCGAGAACTTTCATTAAGAAAAGAATGATGGAAAATACTTCATTCTATATTCTACTTTCAAAAGATTCCATTTCTAAAATTTCTTTTTAATTTTTTTTTTCTTCGAAGATGCTGTGTTGATGAATGTTCTCACACAACATTCATCAGCAAATAGAACGTTTTCTCATTCCTTTTTAAGAACATCTAGTTCTCGGACAGCACGCAATAAGAAACTTGCATATATGGAAAGTGAAATGATGCATAAAGGGGAGGGCGTGATTAATTTATTTACATTAATGAAGAATCCATCCCTCCCTGTTTTTCTTTTCATGTCAACATCCCCCCCCTTTTCTTAATCCCCTTTTCTTTCTTTGATTCTTCGATTTCGTGAAAGAACAAAAGAGGCTCTCTTGCAAAAACAAACAAACGAAAAATGCATGAAAAAATTCGTTGAATAATAATGACAAAACAGGGACAGAACTGATTAAATAATACCGAGCAGAATGAGAAAAAAAAAATTATAATAGTTCATAGATAGAAATTCGAGCGCAAATGCCCCCCATCCCCCTCATTTTCTTAGTCACGAGAAATTGATCAAAGAATTGATGAAGCATTGCTGCATTAAGATGGCGCGAAAACCTCCATACCTGTCTTAATTTTTTTTTTCTTTTATCGCCAATACGTGGTCTTCAAAAACAAAATATTTACTTGCAGCGTGAAAAATGACATCTACAACTCAACTCGAAGTATTCATTCACATCCAAAACCAAAGGGGTGGGCTTTGTTTTATGACCGATTTTAATCTTTTTCACCGCCCCTTTTCCTGTTCTAATTTCGAAAGGATTAATTATCCGTTTGTTTTGCTTTCTCTCTCTCTCAAAAATTCCCGATTAATGATGAAAGCGTGGAAAAGAAAGCAGGTGTCTTGATGTGCGCCTTGACACACTGAAAAATGTCCTTTTCAACCCTTTTTTTTATATTTTGTCACATGTAATAATGTCTAATACTTTTTACTGCTTGTTACAGGTATGTTGTTAAACCCTAATTTCATTGGCGAATCTGCATCCTAATAATCCAGAGATTATTTTTCTATTCAAATTCATAGGTTTATAATTAATTATAATTATCATTGGTTTGTTCTTACATAATTTATGATATATTGTTACCATAGAGAAGCAGAAAACATCAGCTGTACAAGCTTAAAATGTTCGAAATCGTAATAGTAAAGTTTTATACTTGCAGTATGTGTACAGTTTTTATATTTCGTCACATGTAATAATGTCTAATACTTTTTTCTACTTGTTACAGGTATGTTGTTAAACCCTAATTTCATCAATGAATCTGCATCCTAATAATGCAGGGATTATTTTTCAATTGAAATTCATAGGATTATAATTAATTATAATGATCATTGGTTTATTCTTACATAATTTATAATATATTGTTACCATAGAGAAGCAGAAAACATCAGGTGTATAAGCTTAAAATGTTCGAAATCGTAATAGTATAGTTTCGTACCTATAGTATATGTACAGTTTTTATATTTTGTCAACTGTAATAATTTCTAATACTTTATTCTACCTGCTACAGGTAGGTTGTTAAACCATATTTTATTAAACAAATCTGTATCATAATAATCCATGGACTATTATTCTATTGAAATTCATAGGATTATAATTAATTATAATGATCATTGGTTTGTTCTTGCATAATTTATAATATATTGTTACCATAGAGAAACAGAAAACATCAAGTGTACAAGCTTAAAATGCTCGACATCGCAATAGCAAAGTTTTGTACTTACAGTACATGTACAGTTTTTATATTTTGTCAAATGTAATAATGTTTAATACTTTATACTACCTGCTACAGGTAGGTTGTTAAGCCCTATTTTAATAAGTGAATCTGGATCGTAATAACCAGAGATTATTTTTCTATTCAAATTCATAGGATTATAATTAATTATAATGATCATTGGTTTATTCTTACATAATTTATAATATATAGTTAGCATAGAGAAGCAAAAAACATCAAGCATACAGTGCGCAATAAAATAAACGGATTATCCTGACTATCTTTTAATCTAATCATCTTATCTTCACGTTCTAGGACCCAATCTTAAAGGGTTGAAGGGGTGACCTCAAATATGCTAATTAATTAGTGCAAACAGTATCTTAAGTTAAGAAATCAGACACAAAAACATACTTTCTCTAAATATACATAATCTACATAATCTTTACATAATATCTACATAATCTTTTTTCAATGGAATCAGATTTCTGTCCTTCAAAATATAGGGGCTACCCGCAATCTGGGAAATATGGTACCAATAATTTGCTCAGGAGAACGGTCCAAAGTTTAAACCCTTTAAAGTTAATTTTACTTTTTGCATATTTCGCCATATCTCGAGAAATTTTTAAACGAATTGAAAATTTTTTGTATAAAATTATAAGATTCGTTTGGCCACTGATAATTTTATGCAAATAAAAGAAAAAATCATAATTTTAGTGAGTATTTATTATTTTTTATTATTTTATTTAATAATAGTCGAAAAATTTTTGAATTGTAAGGTATACAATTTTTTTACATCATTTCAAACTATCTAAATTTGCATGACAAAATGCAAAATTTGTGGGAAATCGCATGAACAGTTGCTGAGAAATCGAATTTTAAGAAATTCGTATATTTGTGGTACAATTTTCAAGCACTATTTGACTGATTTCGTACAAATTGTTTAATTTGTGATGTAAAAATAAATTCCTTAAAATCGTGTTAAAATGTACTTAACAATTCAACAATTTTCGACAATTATTAAATAAAATAATAAAAAATAAAAAGTATTTACTGAAATTTATTTTTTGCATGGAAGTAAAACGAACGAACTTTAGATTAAAAAAAAATTTATAATTGTGTGCAAAATTTTTTAAATCCACTTAAAAAGTTCTCGAGATATAAGGCGAAATTCGCAAAAAACTTAAATTAATATTAAGGTATCTAAACTTTAGAGCGTTTTCCAGAACAAACTATGGGGACCATATTTCCTAGATTATGGCTATAAAAGCTAAACATATTCAGAGAAAAAATGTTTTTTTTTGTCTGTTTTCGTAACTTTAAATATAGTCTGCACTAATTAATCTGCATATTTGAGGCCACCCCCTCAAACGATTAAGATTGAATCCTAGAATGTGAAGATATAACCATTAGATCAAAAGTCATTTAAGTTGCTAAATTTTTTTATTGATGCACTGTACAATCTTAAAAGGTTGATAACAGTATAGTTTTGTAATTACACTACAAAATTAAGATGTTACAGTTTTGTCATCAGGAAACAGGTTCACAGATAGAAATTTTAAAAAAAAAAGTATATTGGCTCATTTCATTAAAGAACTAAAGCAGTTCTGTATGTATACAATAATGAAAATTCTCCACGCAAGTCTTTTTTTTCCATAGCTAATATGTAGTCACTAAAAAAATTTATAAAAACCACCAAATCTTTGAAGAGAAAAAGAGAAGGGGAGTCAGATGAAAAAATTTCACAAGGACTATTTTGCTTACTTTAAATTACATGATTTAATTCCCCCAAAAAAAAACATTTTTCAACTTGCTTTTAAATTCCACATATCCTATTATATACTGCAGATTAAAAAAAATTCCAATAAAATTTATGTAAATTTCTAAACTGAAAATAAGAATGTGATTTTAAAAACAGGTTCTTAATTTAATCAATTGCATAAAATTTGTGTTATTAGAAAGCTAAAGTTTTAAAATATCACTTTTTAATCAAACAAACATGCTGGTCTCTTTTTGAGTGACATTGAAGCAATATTTTTTAAATTGCAAACTTTAAAATGCCAATTTTGTCATTTATTTCCTATCGGCAAAGTTCTGGTATTCTAAAATATAGGCATTTTAAAGAAAACAGAAAGCTGGCCAACTAAGTATGACGCAAGAAAACAATTCACAATGAAGATTCTAATTTGTAAAATGACGAATTACAAATTAGTATAGTATGAAACTAAAAAATACCTATTAATGTGAAGCTATAAAATACCTATTATAAAATATTCTATAAAATATCTATGCATTCTATAGAATGTTGACTTCGTAATAGCAATTTCATATTTAAATGAAAAGTATTTGTCTAGAATGTAAAAAAGTGTAAAAGTATAAAATGTCTAGATGTACTAGTTGTAAAAGTATAAAATGTCTAGATATTCTATATAATACCTGTGTAAAGTATTTAATAACTATATTTCATATTTTTCATGAAAGGTGTTTGTCATTTTATAGAATATTATAAACAATACCTACATACTATAGATTGAATAGGTATTCTATACAATACCTGGATAAAGTATACAATAACTGTCATGTTTCATACTTTGCTTAAAACTCCAGAGATTCCGTAAAAAACTTTGGTATTGTACAAACTGCTATCTTTTCAAATATTACCGATAACAAACCCAACAGTTCTCTTAACTTTTTTTAGTTTTTTTTTTAAAAAAACAGATTTAAAAAAAAAAAAATTTCAAGCATTATGCAATAAAAAGAATATTAGCTTCAAACGGTAATAAATTATTTATTTTTTTAAACTTCGTTCCATCGAACGAATTGTTGTTAGCGAGTCTCTCTAACGAAGAATCGAATTTCTTTTTAAACCAAAGAAATAATAATAATTAAGATTGATTGATTGTAACAAAGGTTCTATTGTTACCGTCGCAGACGACTAAACCACTTAGGTAAGCTCGGTCATCCAGTAAATTGTGACAGCGTTCTTTGCGACGAAATATCGTTTGCGCAAACAATATTTTGAAAGTTGCCATTTTTTTTATATTTCAAACAAATAAATGAAAGTAATGTTTTTATTCTTCGTTATCTTAGATCTGTCGCCAAGGATTATGGGTATTTCAGCACTTGAATAAATTGATCAAGATGTATTAAGTTATGAGTGAATGCTGTATTCATATATTGAACGGAAATAATTAATTTTACAATTGAAATTCTAAACGATACAGTCTTATTAAATTAAATTTTCAATCTATAATGCGTATGGAAATAATTTTATCTTTCTCAATAAAAAAAATAAAAAAAACTGAACTTTAAAAGAATAGTCAAAATATGAGGAAGAACGTTGGACATTAATTTAATTTATTTTTCGATTGAGACAGGTGAATATAGAAGAAATTATTTTTATTCTTAAATCAAATTCATTAGTTTGAAAGAAAAAGTAAGCTTACAAATAGCAGTAAACTAAGTTATGAATGTAATTGC
Source organism: Parasteatoda tepidariorum (assembly GCF_982258835.1). Classification (NCBI taxonomy): domain Eukaryota; kingdom Metazoa; phylum Arthropoda; class Arachnida; order Araneae; family Theridiidae; genus Parasteatoda; species Parasteatoda tepidariorum. Next base: position 78,733,412 of record NC_141755.1, read on the forward strand.
ATTTTCAGTAATAGGATAGGAAATGCGAAACAGTCTCTCTTAATTTGTTACGTGAAATTTTACTCTATAAATATAAATTGTCGTTTTCAACAATCTATTATTTAGACATCATGAACATGTTGCAACTAATAAAATGCAAACTCATTAAGCGTTATTGTTTAAGGTTAACTTTTCCTACTATTAAAAGTTGAAATTACATATTTTTCTAATTTCTGTAACAATCATATTAAATATAATTTTCCAATTTCATATTATTTGCAAACTATTGTGTTGAAACATATTATTTAGACGTCATGAACATGTCATGAACATATAATAAACGTCATGAACATACTAATAAAATACAAACTCATTATTGTTTAAGGTTACCTTTTCCTACTATTAAAAAGTTAAAATTACACATTTTCCTAGTTTCTGCAAATATATTAAATATAATTTCCTAATTTCATATTAATTACAAACAATTGTGTTGAAACATACTGTTTAGACACCATGAAAATGTTGCAGCTAATAAAATGTAAACTCGTTAAGCATTATTGTTTAAGGTTACCTTTTCCTACTAATAAAAAGTTGGAATTACATATTTTCCTAATTTCTGTAACAATCATATTAAATATAATTTTCTAATTTCTTATTAATTACAAACTATTGTGTTGAAACATATTATTTAGACGTCATGAACATGTTGCAACTAATAAAATACAAACTCATTAAACACTATTATTTAAGGTAACCTTTTCCTACTATTAAAAAGTTAAAATTACACATTTTCCTAGTTTCTGCAAATATATTAAATATAATTTCCTAATTTCATATTAATTACAAACAATTGTGTTGAAACATATTGTTTAGACACCATGAAAATGTTGCAGCTAATAAAATGTAAACTCGTTAAGCATTATTGTTTAAGGTTACCTTTTCCTACTAATAAAAAGTTGGAATTACATATTTTCCTAATTTCTGTAACAATCATATTAAATATAATTTTCTAATTTCTTATTAATTACAAACTATTGTGTTGAAACATATTATTTAGACGTCATGAACATGTTGCAACTAATAAAATACAAACTCATTAAACACTATTATTTAAGGTAACCTTTTCCTACTATTAAAAAGTTAAAATTACACATTTTCCTAGTTTCTGCAAATATATTAAATATAATTTCCTAATTTCATATTAATTACAAACAATTGTGTTGAAACATATTGTTTAGACACCATGAAAATGTTGCAGCTAATAAAATGTAAACTCGTTAAGCATTATTGTTTAAGGTTACCTTTTCCTACTAATAAAAAGTTGGAATTACATATTTTCCTAATTTCTGTAACAATCATATTAAATATAATTTTCTAATTTCTTATTAATTACAAACTATTGTGTTGAAACATATTGTTTAGACGTCATGAACATGTTGCAACTAATAAAATACAAACTCATTAAACACTATTATTTAAGGTAACCTTTTCCTACTATTAAAAAGTTAAAATTACACATTTTCCTAGTTTCTGCAAATATATTAAATATAATTTCCTAATTTCATATTAATTACAAACAATTGTGTTGAAACATATTGTTTAGACACCATGAAAATGTTGCAGCTAATAAAATGTAAACTCGTTAAGCATTATTGTTTAAGGTTACCTTTTCCTACTAATAAAAAGTTGGAATTACATATTTTCCTAATTTCTGTAACAATCATATTAAATATAATTTTCTAATTTCTTATTAATTACAAACTATTGTGTTGAAACATATTATTTAGACGTCATGAACATGTTGCAACTAATAAAATACAAACTCATTAAACACTATTATTTAAGGTAACCTTTTCCTACTATTAAAAAGTTAAAATTACACATTTTCCTAGTTTCTGCAAATATATTAAATATAATTTCCTAATTTCATATTAATTACAAACAATTGTGTTGAAACATATTGTTTAGACACCATGAAAATGTTGCAGCTAATAAAATGTAAACTCGTTAAGCATTATTGTTTAAGGTTACCTTTTCCTACTAATAAAAAGTTGGAATTACATATTTTCCTAATTTCTGTAACAATCATATTAAATATAATTTTCTAATTTCTTATTAATTACAAACTATTGTGTTGAAACATATTATTTAGACGTCATGAACATGTTGCAACTAATAAAATACAAACTCATTAAACACTATTATTTAAGGTAACCTTTTCCTACTATTAAAAAGTTAAAATTACACATTTTCCTAGTTTCTGCAAATATATTAAATATAATTTCCTAATTTCATATTAATTACAAACAATTGTGTTGAAACATATTGTTTAGACACCATGAAAATGTTGCAGCTAATAAAATGTAAACTCGTTAAGCATTATTGTTTAAGGTTACCTTTTCCTACTAATAAAAAGTTGGAATTACATATTTTCCTAATTTCTGTTACGATCATATTAAATATAATTTTCTAATTTCTTATTAATTACAAACTATTGTGTTGAAACATATTATTTAGACGTCATGAACATGTTGCAACTAATAAAATACAAACTCATTAAACACTATTATTTAAGGTAACCTTTTCCTACTATTAAAAAGTTAAAATTACACATTTTCCTAGTTTCTGCAAATATATTAAATATAATTTCCTAATTTCATATTAATTACAAACAATTGTGTTGAAACATATTGTTTAGACACCATGAAAATGTTGCAGCTAATAAAATGTAAACTCGTTAAGCATTATTGTTTAAGGTTACCTTTTCCTACTAATAAAAAGTTGGAATTACATATTTTCCTAATTTCTGTAACAATCATATTAAATATAATTTTCTAATTTCTTATTAATTACAAACTATTGTGTTGAAACATATTATTTAGACGTCATGAACATGTTGCAACTAATAAAATACAAACTCATTAAACACTATTATTTAAGGTAACCTTTTCCTACTATTAAAAAGTTAAAATTACACATTTTCCTAGTTTCTGCAAATATATTAAATATAATTTCCTAATTTCATATTAATTACAAACAATTGTGTTGAAACATATTGTTTAGACACCATGAAAATGTTGCAGCTAATAAAATGTAAACTCGTTAAGCATTATTGTTTAAGGTTACCTTTTCCTACTAATAAAAAGTTGGAATTACATATTTTCCTAATTTCTGTAACAATCATATTAAATATAATTTTCTAATTTCTTATTAATTACAAACTATTGTGTTGAAACATATTATTTAGACGTCATGAACATGTTGCAACTAATAAAATACAAACTCATTAAACACTATTATTTAAGGTAACCTTTTCCTACTATTAAAAAGTTAAAATTACACATTTTCCTAGTTTCTGCAAATATATTAAATATAATTTCCTAATTTCATATTAATTACAAACAATTGTGTTGAAACATATTGTTTAGACACCATGAAAATGTTGCAGCTAATAAAATGTAAACTCGTTAAGCATTATTGTTTAAGGTTACCTTTTCCTACTAATAAAAAGTTGGAATTACATATTTTCCTAATTTCTGTAACAATCATATTAAATATAATTTTCTAATTTCTTATTAATTACAAACTATTGTGTTGAAACATATTATTTAGACGTCATGAACATGTTGCAACTAATAAAATACAAACTCATTAAACACTATTATTTAAGGTAACCTTTTCCTACTATTAAAAAGTTAAAATTACACATTTTCCTAGTTTCTGCAAATATATTAAATATAATTTCCTAATTTCATATTAATTACAAACAATTGTGTTGAAACATATTGTTTAGACACCATGAAAATGTTGCAGCTAATAAAATGTAAACTCGTTAAGCATTATTGTTTAAGGTTACCTTTTCCTACTAATAAAAAGTTGGAATTACATATTTTCTTAATTTCTGTTACGATCATATTAAATATAATTTTCTAATTTCATATTAATTACAAACAATTGTGTTGAAACATATTGTTACACAAAAATTGTGGATATGAAACTTTTTATTAAAACTTTCGAAGTTTATGATGCCGTTTTTAAGGGAAATATTCCTTTTCACCTATTGAAAGCGAAAAATTAATGTTCGAAGATATATTAAAGATATATTAGGCATGTTAGTTATATCTTGTTCATTAAATTCATGTTTGTTAAATATTTTAAAGATGTTAGCAAAAGTTATATTGGTTAATTAAATTAATGAGATTGATAAAAGTCACGTTCATAAACTAGTCCTATTGGCTAATTTAGTTCATAAAAGTCAGATTTGTTATTTAAGTTAATGATATTGATACAAATAATGTTTTTTAACTGATGTTTGATAATGATAAAAGCAATTTTTTTAAAAAATAAGTTAAGGATGTTGAAGGAAATTATGTTTATTAATCAAACGGATGACTTTAGTGAAATATGAATTTTTAAAAACTTTATTGATGATATTGATAAAAGTCAAATTCGGTATCAAAGCTGAAAATGTTGAAAAAGTCTTAATTGTTAACCAAATTGTTGATATTAATATCAATTGTTAAAAGCTTTATTTTATAATTAAGAGAATCATTTGGGAAACATATTTTGCTTTCTGGGAATTTCCTTCATTTTTTACACCGTACATATTTGAATAATTAAGTTAAATTGTTTCTTAATTTTGCATTTATTTGTTTACAAAAGTAAATTTTTTTTTGTTGAATAATTTAGTACTTATAAGTTTAAAAGAAAAAATTAGAAACCAAACTTTAATTTTTAGAAAAATAAGCTTCACGCAAAACAACATTTAATATTCTCAGATTCTTTTTTATCAAAACGTTTGAAGGTTAAGATACATCACTATGGAGTTGACAAGAACAAGGTTTGCAGCTTTCGTCAAAGTAGTACGGCTAAATTTTTTTTTTTAAAAAAAAAATCATATTTTCTGTTTATAATTCATTTAATGAAATCCTAAGCCTTTTCTAAAATAAATAATATAATTATTCAGTTTCTAAGTTTCAAAACATTGTGATTTCTTTAGTTTTAAGTTTAGAGAATAGTGTTGATTAATTTTGGTTTCTTACAATTCCAAATAACCTTTGTTTCTTTCTTTGTATAAAAAAATTTTTTTTTCTTAGGAATAACTCGAATTAAAAATTTCAATATATGCCGTATGGATTAAAGTTGGAACTAGTTCTTAAACAAAGTTTAATTATAGTAATTATTTAAAAATATATAATAATTTCTCTTGAGTACAGAAACTACGGTTAAAACTTAATTATAACGTTCTGAAGTAATAATTTCTTATAAAATTTAATTTTGAACGTACTTTCCAATAACAAATTAGAATTAACTGAAGCACATCAATTTCTTTTATTTACAATTTTATTATTTAGTTTTGCTGAAATGCTAATCTACAGTGCGCCCCTAATCATTAAATATTAATTGCTATCTTTTTATTTTTATTTTTAAAGGAAATCTTTTAGATTATTAACAATTCAGAATCATTTATGGGTGAATTTTTTCAGTGTTCCCAAATGGTTTTTGAACTTATCTGTAGTTTAAATCATTTTAAAATATTAGGAATATTTATTTTCTTTTCTTGTTCCTTCAAATGTAAATACGGTAGAAAGATTGGAATATTTCGTTACAAGAGGGAGATTTTGTCACCTTGATTTAAGAGAAAGTAAAATCTATCTGCATTTTTAAGATCAATAAAAATTATAGAAAGTTTATTTAAACTTTAATTATTCCCCTGTTTAGTACTTAAGCAATATGTATACAACAATTGAAACTATATATTCTCAAAACGATCAAAGATTTGAAAAATAGCGGATAATCCTAATAGATAGATTTATAGACCATAATGCAAATCCCTAGATTCCAAAAAGTAAGACACATAAAAAGCGATTTCAAATTAATGTTTTATTCTAAATTTGAAGCTATTTCAATTTCTTTTTTATAAACTTATAAATTTTGAAACTCGCCTCAATAATTGGGTAGAAAAATTTAAGAACTAAGAATTAGATCAATAAACTTAAATTCTAACTAAAAACTATTTAAAAATGATTTTTAAATTCCAAATCTATTAAACTAGTGTTTCATTCTAAGTTAGAAGTATTTTTATATTTCTTAAAGTATATATTGAAATTTTATATATATGACTAAGTTGAAACATTCAATATTTAAAAATTAGATTTAACCACTAAATTCTAGGAAAAAGGGACTTAAATCCTAAATTTATTAAACTAGCATTTCATTCTAATTTAGAAGCTTTTTAGTATTTTTTTAAAAAAAATTTTAAATCCCATCTATGTGACTGAGTAGAAAAATTCAATTGTTGAAAATTGGATCCCACTGACTAAATTCCAGAAAACGTAATCGATTGCTAAATTCCAACTCTATTAAACTAGCATTTCATTCTAATTTATTAAGTTTTTAATATTTTTTAAACAAATTTTGAAATCTCGATCGTCTATGTGACTGAGTTGAAACATTCAATGGTTAAAAATTAGATCCCATTCACTAAATTCCAGAAAACAAGATAACTAAATCCATTGCTAAAGCCCAATTCTATTGAACTATCATTTCATTCTAATTTAGAAGCTTCTTAGTATTTTTTTTTTTTAAATTTGAAATTCCGTCTATGTGACTGAGTAGAAAAATTCAATTGTTAAAAATTAGATCCCACTGACTAAATTCCAGAAAATAGGATAACGTAATCGATTGCTAAATTCCAACTCTATTAAACTAGCATTTCATTCTAATTTATTAAGTTTTTAATATTTTTAAACAGATTTTGAAATCTCGTCTATGTGACTGAGTTGAAACATTCAGTAGTTAAAAATTAGATCCCAATCACTAAATTCCAGAAAATAAGGTAAACAAATCTATTGCTAAATCCCAATTCTATTGAACTAACATTTCATTCTAATTTAGAAGCTTTTTAATATTTTTTAAACCAATTTCGAAATCTCGTCTATGTGACTGAGTTGAAGCACTCAATAATTAAAAATTAGATCCCATCCAGAAAATACAACTAAATCTATTGCTAAATCCCAATTCTATGGAACTAACATTTCATTCTAATTTAGAAGCTTTTTAATATTTTTTACACAAATTTTGAAAAATCCTCTATATTCCACGTCTTTATAAAGTTGAAACATTCAATAGTTAAAAATTAGATCCCTATCACGAAATTCCATGAATTAAGATACCTAAAAACGATTGCAAAACCCCAAAACTATTGAACTAGTTTAAACTATTGAACACTCTAAGTTTGCAACTAATTTATGTGTTTTCCGTATACTTACTTGAGTTATGTATTTTGAGTAATTAGTTATACTTACGAAACCGAGTTTAAAGTTTCAATAATTAAATCTAGTTCTTAGCATTGGTAGCATTAGACTTTTATAAGAGAACACTTATTTGAAGAACCTGCAGTGCCAACTCATAATTTATTGAATAAAATACAAATCCCTAAATTCCAGGTACTAAGATTCCTAAATAATCAAGCAACTTACCTCAGAAAAAGTAAATTAGGCACTTACCTGAAGAATAACATGATTTAATAGACGGAAACACGATTCCTCCCGTAATAAAACAATGATATATGACAATAGGTCTGAATCGTAAATCACGTTACTTCACGAAACGGTTTCAGATCTCGCCGACCAAAACTTCTTAATTTGACGCATTAATATGAGTCGACAGAAAAAGAGGCGGTAACTTCAAAAGGGATATTCTATTTCGAACAAATATTTAATCTTTTTGAAAGTGCTAAGCATTCTCCTCTGTTCTTAATGACAGATGAAAATGCTGCAAGTGTAATTCGGGGAAGGACCAACTTTGGTCATTCCTTGGAAATTAACGATTAATACCGCCCTTTGAATCGCTGAACGGTTGCAGTTTAATATGAATCAATGAGTATACTGGACTTTCATAATGAGAGTTTACGTTTGAAGCTGTTTGATTTATCCCGGAATGATAAAATTGAATTATAGAACAAAAGAATAAGAGTGAAAAATGTAATGACCATTAAACTAATCCTTGTTCATGGTTAGTAATTGTTTTTAAAAAAACTCGCTTATCTCGTTGTTATAAAAGTAAAATTATCATATTCTAAATATTTACCTACTTGATAATACATTTATTTTGTAATAAAAAGCTTTTTTTTCCCTTACAGGCAGAAAGTTGAATGTGTAAGAGTTTTTGAAATGTTACATTGTAAAGACTCTCGGATTCCGAATAAGTAATCAGGTTTAATATTAAATATTAAAATTGATCGAATTCTTTTACAACGCTTTTTCAAATCAGATCTTTTATCAAGCTTAGAATCAAATGGTAAAAAAATTTTTATGCTTTTCTTAAATGCATTTTTTAAAAATTAAATTACAGTCGGACCTTTATTTAACGAAGTGTCTAAATCCTGAAAATAAGTTCGTTATATGAAAAATTCGTTAAATAGAAGAAAATAGAAAATCGCCTTTTGAAATGCTTAAAAGACATAAAACAGGTTTTAAATTCATAAACACTAGACATAATCGATACACCTTTATCTTGTAAAGTAGTATTAACTATTTATTTTATAAATCTTAACCATAAAAGAGATCTGCATGAAAAGCAAGAATAGAGCAAAACATTATCCAGTGTAATACTATCAGGCTACATATATTTTCAACAAATAAAAGCTAAATTTATGCATAAAATTATAAATGTATTTATTATAAAAGTAATTTTAAACATACATTATCAAATGCGTTAAGTTTAATTTCTACTGATAAAATCCGTTAATTTTGTCTGAGTTTTTAGTTCGAAATGCAAACAAAAAGGGAAGCGGATTTTACTGCTTTCTCTAAAAGTTAAGTGGCTTCTGAAATCAATTCTAGATAATTTCCCCCATTAAATGCGCTAAAAATTCTAAAATGTTGTGAAATATTTTGGGAAATAGGGCAAGTGGATCTCAAAGAAAAGTTTGCTAAATAGAAAATTTACTTCGCTATTTGGAAGTTATTTTACGACGAAATTTCCAAAATGTTCTTGGCTCCTCGAAAAAATTCGCAAAATAGAGAAATTCGCAAAATTGAAATTCGTTAAATAGAAGTCCAACTGTATATATTTCGATATGTAAAGAAAATCATATAGATTTACAACATTTTACATTATAAACCTATAAAATTTGAATTAAAACTAATAAAATACAAAATATATAAAAAAATATCTTTAAAAAAATGAATTAGAAAAAAAATAACATTGGAAATAGTCAATTTTATTAATATAAAAGCATGAAAATCGGACCACAAAAAAAAGAGTAATTGCATAAAAAATATCATTTTTCCAAATTATAAATGAATCAAATCCTTCCGGTTAGAAAAAAAATTAACAACACAAGTAGCCAGAGAAAAATTCGATTTTTTTTCCAGTATCCTTTCTTTTCAAAGTTACTTTTTAATACATTAAGATACCGTGATTATTGGAAAATTCTTTCAAACGATTTCACTAAACAGTTTTATTTTTAGATTAATTCAGTTCAGTTCGTTTTGAAAAAAAAAAGTTCTCAAATCATCGACAGAGGAAAGACGATGTTTTTATCAAAAGATAACTATCGCTATTTTGCAACTAAGACAGAAAACGGATAATGGATATGGTAAAAGTCAAAAAAAAAAAAAATTTTTTTTATTCCAGAAAATTTTTTATTGTAAAGACAACCAGTGCGGGTGAATAAAACACGAATTTGGAGGAAAAAAGTAAAGAAAAATATTTGAGGAAACACTCAAAGAATGAACCGTAGAACATATTTCATTATTTTTTTATTTTCTCTTGAAAAAAAAAGAAGACAAGCAAAAATAACGTATGCACACAAACTAAAAGTATCTAAAAAATTAAAAATCGATTTCTACATTTCTAAAAGATCGTCTGCATTGTCTAAAAGGGGGAGGGTGGTAATAGGAAAAAAAGAGGAAATCTCATGAAGTTGTCTAGTAAATGGAAACTTAATTAAATAAAGGAAACTGAACAGTTTATTTGAAGGAATGTCAAAAATTCGAATATATCTTGTCAGCAGCAGTTATTAATGCTTTGACTTATGATCACATATTCGAATTTTTTTTTCTTCTGTTTTTTCTGCTTCTTCACCCCTCTCTCACAACTCATTTTTTTCATTTTTTATCGTTTGCCTGTTTTTGTTTCCTACGTCATCGGTTCGCCAAGTTTGTGATTATAAAACAATTAGGTTGCATGAAAGAGGAGTTTTCAGATTTGATTAGGGAAAAATGGGGAAAAAGTGTATTAGATGTTAAATGAAAAAGATAAGTGTTAGGAAGAAGTTGACACCGAAATTTTCTCTTGCTTTCCCTATTATTTTTCTAATTTAAGGAGAGCTCGCTAATAAAAAAAAAACTGAAATTCCAGTCAGAATTTCAAATAAAAAGGAACTAAAAGATACAAATATGGTAAAGAAAAAATAACAAAATAAAAAAAAAACGCTACCAAAAAAAGTAAATTAAATTTTGAATTGAATTACTCCTGATAACACCGAAAAAACACACAAAAACACTCAGAGGTGAAAATTTCGCAGACGACTTTTTTGCGTCTTATTTGAATATTTGATGAAAAAAAAAGTCTTTTTTATGTGCGTGAAATGTATGGATGCCGGTTGACAATGATTTTTTTTTTCAACTTCGAAAGTAAGTAATCTGTTAAGAAAGTACGTAATCTAGAGTACGCTTGTTTTAAGTTGATAATGTTACGCGTAATTTTTTTTTTTTTCATCTCATTTTTTTCGTTTGCTTTATGAACTTGATAGTATCTGAGATTTCTGGAGCAAACGATTCTTTCTTGAAACGTTATCAAATATTCCTTTTCGTTGTAAATGTTTTTTTTTCTTGTACTGAGAAATGGCAACGATTTTTCTTAAGTTAAAATTTATTTTCTCTGTCGCGAGTTAGATAAGAAGGTGTGAAATCACAGTGAAGGAGGGGGAAAAAAACTGTCGCTTTTTTAATTGCTTGCATTTGGCGAGGTGGAAAAAAAATCACTTACGGTACTTTTCACAAAAACTTAAGGAGTAGTGGAGTGCACAAATGATATTAAACTTGTCATTTCGTTGGAATAATCAGCATTAACATTAAGTTCGAACTACACTGCTAATGGTTTGTCCTATTCAATAAATGTCAGTATTTTGCCAAGCAGAAATTGCAAATGCATTTAAAATGTATTTTTTAATTACTTATTGTGGAAAAGTAAGTGCAATATGAACTTTTGTCTTACAAATAAAACAAAACAAATTATCCAAGCTTGTTAATAAAGCTTCAGAGCAAATAAACTCGCATCATGAATGATATTAATTTTATAAAACTTGACAGAAAACAAATTTGCAAAAAGTAAGGGAATAAATGTAAAAATACATATGTATGATTTCGTCGTGAATATTATTTTATCAAAAGAAAAAATAATAATGATAATAAAAAAATAATAATAATAAAAAAATTATAATTTGAATCAGTTATTCTGATGTTGATGTGAATCCCACATTATGTTGATTTGGATTCGCGATTGTAATCAGTGAATTCTAATCAATTGTTTAATAATTCATAGTTTGTGTTATTTAAAATATGTTGATCTATTCTTAATTTAGTTTAAATCAGTATTTTTTTTATTATCTAGAATAAACTAGAGTTAATAATTAATTCTAATCTTGTTTAATGTTGATTAATCTAATCTTGTTTAATTAATAATTAATCTTGATTCGTAAATGATGTGGATTGGTAACAATCTTATTCGTAATACAATACAATTAAAGTTAATTGACTAATTTTGTAGTCATGGGAGATTTAAATCAATTGATTGTCATCCGTTTGATCAAATAAATAATTGAAACCATTTTAACAACGATTCTAATTTAATGATTAAAATCCATTGATTGGAATAAAAATCCGCTTGTCAAAATCTCAAATTTCGAATTAATTAAGAGAAATAATTAGTTTAATTCGTGAATAATTAGTTTAATTCGTTAGTTGATGACCCATAAATGTTCCGGACACATATTTCCATTCTTTAATTTTTCACAGCATAATGTATGATGCTTGGATATCTCTCTAGAAATAAGGAAATAAAATTTAAAAAAAAGAAAAAAACTAGGTTACTGAATAAAAATAAATGAAAAATTTTAAGTTCACAGTCAGAAACAATAAAGGAAAAAATTAGCGTGCCTCTTTAAAAATAAGAAATAAATGTCACACTAATCAACAAAATGTTCCAAAAATTTTCCCTCGACTCCAGAATCACTTCCTTTCCCCCCCCCCCCAAGAGTTCAGACAGAAAAATAATTTGAACTCGTTATTCACGTCGCCTCAATGATAGACACGTAACAACCCGCCTACGGTATGTCATCTCGGTAAAAAAGGAGAACGATTTGATTTATGTCGTCAGACATTGACTCCATCTCCATCTCAACACGTCAACTCCTACGAAACCAATCTCTGTAAATAAACGTCTTGTGGAGGTCAAGTTCATTCAGAACCTGGAAGCCTCTCAAATGGTGAAGAATCTTTGCCAGCAACACAAATCAACCAGAGGTTCAAAAACTTCCGCAACCCTGCTCTGGTTAGTATGCAACATCATGAGCGATATTTTGATGTGCAGAAGATGGCTGGGCCCAGGTAGAATTAAAATCGTAATCGTCTTGTTGCTTTGTCTCATACCTCATAAAGAACTTGAAATTTTTTGAGGCCAGGAGATTGCCCAATAAATTGCTCGTATTTTCCTTTTGCTATCTTATTATGATGACTTCTTTTCATCTGGCAACCTGAGACAAAGTGGTAATCTTGTTGGCTATTAAAAGTCACATCAGGTGCAGCTGGTGTCTGAGTTACAAATTGGGCACCTTTTTGGTTGAGACGTGGGTGCGGAAAGCTTTATTGATTCATCAATATTTTATACATTCTATTTTTATTTTATTTTTAATCTCGCAGCTCAGTTCTTTTCCTCGTTTGTGGTAATTTCAATAGCGTTTATGACGAAAGGTTCTGTGAACTCGTTGGTAAATCTATTTCGTGACTTCAAACACCCATACTATAAAAGGGCTTTTCTTTTTTATTTGATTTGAAATTTGCATAAATGCAGTGATTTATTTCTATATGCATTTCAGGATTTACAAAAACAAGTATTAGATGCGCATAATAAGAATTAAATTGGATATTTCTCTGCGGCTCGTGGATGATTTATGACTATTTTAAATATCTACACTGTCTAAAACAAATTGGCTTTGCTGCATCGTAAACGTAACATCGTTCAAACTACTTTTACACAAGCAAGAAGTGTAGTTTTATAGATATTAGTTGCAATGTTTGATAAAAGGGAAATTTTTTTCTGTCTAAACACAGTCTACAAATTGGTTAGTTAACATCGTAAACATAACAACGTTTAATTTTCTTTTACACAAACAATGAATGTTTCAGCTGTATTAGTCTACATTGTTTTATTTTATTTTATAACGATCGTTGAACAGCAGGTTGTGGGATTTACGACTACAAATGTTCAACTCAGTAGTCTTTTAATTTTGAACCCAATCCAGAAGACAAGGGAGCACCAGAATCAAGTATAGTTAGAAATTTGCGTTTCCTCTCCACGTAACACATCTGCGTTACATGGTGAGGTAAACTACGAAAAACTTCCCTGGTTAGCCTGGTGACAAGGGGAATCTAACCCATGATACGTCAACCACAGAGGATATTTTATTTCAGCACTGTGTTCGGTGCGAGCCGGGTGTGAAATATTAATCGACAGTCATCTCTGATATTCGAACCCGGATAATCCTATTAGGAAGCGAGCTCTCTTGGTAAACAGGGCAATTTTTTTCAAAATTAATCCTATTTAAAATGGTAAAATATTCCGCAAGATCATCAGCATGTTATTCATGCTTAAAATTACTGCTCATATTTAATTATTTTGTTCAAAATTAATAAACATGTTATGCATATTTAACTTTTTTTTTAAATTGATTTTAACTATATACCAAATGCAGCTAAAGTTCATTAAAGTGCCCAGATAATTAAATTGTACTTAGGATTGCGTAGAAGATTAATAAACAATAATTAATCTTTATTTGGATTGCATAAACCTCTTGTTATATAAGTCATTGGATCAGTTTTACCATGGCTAAACGTGATCCAACGATTCATTTCTAAACTAGAAGACCAGCTTGGTCATCTTTAAAAATTATTTTCCGCATAATATAAACTTTAATGATATTACAGTCGAATACATAGCACAACTTTATTAAAAATATTCTAATTCTCTAACCACTCCTCCTTATAATTTCTACCTGTATTTAAACCAATTCCTTTCACCACTTAACTGTTACCAGCGTGAAAGTAATTTGATTTCATTTTTTAATATTTACAAGAGATGTTCACGATATTAGCAAACTTCTCTATGCATAAAAATTTAGTAATAATCTAAAATTTGTCCAACAACTATTAAATCACACAAACTAACATAGTACCTACCGTCATTCGGGGGCTACTTTGTGCAGCGGGGGCTACTTTGTGCAAATTCGAATTTGGCATTTTTTTAAGTGCTGCTATTAAGTATTATGTTTATTTCACGTTAAAAATGTGTGGAATTTGAAGATAGAAGTCTCTTCTATTACTACAAACATTTTTTCGAATTTTAAAACAATCTCAGAGTGTGTTTCGTTCATCCAATGTCAACAACTTTCCGAGGACGTCGGATGTCGAAAAGTGTGAGTGGAAAAACTTTAGCTGTGAAATGCAAAGACGTTGATAAAACAATTGTCGTAAGTACAAAATTCTTTATTTACATATTAATAAACAATTATATCATGTTAGCGTTAAAAAAATTTGAAAATTAATAACAAATAAACTGAAAATGAAAAAAAATGCACTTTGGGGCTACTTTGTGCAAAGTTTCATTCGTTTTTTTTTTCGACAGAAAAATGGTCAGACGTTATAAAAAAATACCTGGAACGAGAAACTACCGTGATTACACTTTAGAAAAGCTGCAACAATGTTTGCAAGCAGTTGCTGGTGGTATGTCGATTGCAGAAGCTTCTCGGAAGTACAAAATCCACAGAAATACTATCTCTAATAAAATTCACAAGAAACACGTGAAACTTCCTGGTAAACTATTATTTTTCTTCTACAAAGATTTTTCTAATGAATTAATCAAATGATTTAACACATAAAAATATATTTTATAGGACATCAGGTGATTTTGACAGAAACTGAAGAGCAAGTTCTGTCATGTTCATTCAAGCATGTTATGTTCAAATTTATCAGTATTATAAATGTTAATGAATGTGTAATAATTATTATTTCTTATATTTTATCCATTTCAATGCTCAAAAATGTATATGGTTTCCTTTTGTTTAAACTCAAATGTTTTGAAATAAACATTCTTTTTAAGAAAAAATTCTTCAAAAAAAATGGTTTTTTAACGCTGAAAATTATTTTCAAACTAATATCTTTACATATCTTGATGTTTTTGTCCTTAAAAATGTCAACAATTAACTTTTTTAACAATTTTATCTCAATATTTTACTAAAAACATGATTATTAAACTGAATTCCTATCGCTGCACAAAGTAGCCCCATTTGGGGGCTACTTTGTGCAAGGTATGTTTTGACTTATTATTCGTAAATATTACATACAAATAATGCCAATATTGATTAAATTCACTCGTCTGTGTCCAGTTATGAATATAATATCGATAAATTTTAATAAAGTTTGAACTAACATAGTTTTTTTACTTGTCAAAGTTCAAAAACTGCGAAATCCTGCACAAAGTAGCCCCGAATGACGGTAAGTATTAGTTTGGGGCAGCAGCAGAAACATTAAAATTATTTCCCTCTCTTTTGTGAGAGATAAGATAGAAAACTCATCACAATGCTCCATTACGTGATATACTACTTCCTCACGCACCTCTCGAGCCATTCTTTAATTATCGTGTATCATACATATGCTATTTTATTTTATTTTATTTTATTTTATTTTATTTTATTTTATTTTATTTTATTTTATTTTATTTTATTTTATTTTATTTTATTTTATTTTATTTTATTTTATTTTATTTTATTTTATTTTATAACCGTCGATGAACAGCCGACCCAATCTTATGGGTTCACGACTACTAATGTTCAACTCCGTAGCCTTGTCATTTTGAACCCAATCCAGAAGACAAGGGAACTCCTGGATCGCGTATTGGGAGAAATTTGCCTTCGTGAAGGACTTTTTGAAGGAGCTAATCTGCATTTGCGTTACATAGAGAGGAAGACCACGAGAACCTATCACGATTAGACTGACGGTGAAGGGACTCTATCCCATGATCCGTCTACCACTGAGGATATTTCACGTCAGCACTGTGTTCGGTGCAAGCCGGATGTGGATTCGTGTCGACTGGGATTCGAACCCGGTTCGCCGCTTTGGAAGGTGAACGCTCTATCCCCTGAGCCATCGCGTGTCATATATATGCTATTACTGGAAAAAGGCAAGCTCTGTCACCAATATCTTGTATGACAATATACATAAGCACCGTTTATGTTTAAAATTTCAGCAGCCATTTTAGAAAGGACCAAAAATAAAAATCTAAAAAATTTACTTCGTAACTAAGTTTTCATTTCAATAAAATTCAAAATTACTAAATACTTAACGTATAACTAACTATTCAACTCTACTTAAATTATTACTTAAGACAATTTAACAAAATTAATAATAAGTATAGTGTTGCCTATAGATTGAGAATTACCCGAGTTTTTGGTGCCACGTAAAAGAAATGTAAATACAGACTAACTTTGTTTTAGAAGTTTACATTTCAAAAATTAGAAAATGCAGTAAATAAACAAATGATTATTAAGTAGGCCAAATGTCTATAAAACAGTTCAATATATTACATAAGTCAATAAATGAAAATGATGCATCGCACTGCTTTACTGTAAAAAATGTGGAAATTTTTTAGGTAAATACTGCTATAAAATGTAGTCCATATAAAACTCTTATTAAAATTTACTAGTAAATTACGCGGGAAGAATAGCTTTTATTAGCATCGGTAGAAAACTCTGGTGGATTTATTCTATTATTTAATACCTCACTTAATTTCTTCTGTTTTTAAAACTAATTCTGTAGCGTGGTGAAAGGAACGAGCCAACAGATTACAGACTTCGATTCTAAAGCTGGTTTCAAAGATTCTTCAAAAAAATTCCGTTAGATTTTTAGATTTTGTGCTATGCATTCTATCTTTTCCTTAAGAATTTTGACCTATATTTATTTTTTCATTTTTCCATAAAGTTTGTAAAATAAAGTTTCAATTTGTGGTCAAAAGTATTGGCACACTAAACGATGGAAAATGTCATTGCAATTTCGTTCTACAGGTGTGTTTATTTAGCTATAAATATGTTCCTGATGTTAAGAACAAAATATTAAAAAAAAGTTTGATTTAGTGTTCTGAGAAAAATTTATCGATCATCAGCTAAAGAGGCCAGAAATCACAAGTTCGGAGGAACAGATTTCTATCCCTAATTTGATTTTACAATATGAATATTCTACGAATTTGAAAATCATGTTAACAAATCTTATATTTTCATAAAAAAACAAAAACGATTTAACAATCCCTTTCTTGAAAATACACACGAATGATGACTTTGACTTTTTCATAAAATACAAAAAGTGACACTTAATTTTTTTTTAAATTTTAATTCCTGCACACCGAAAGAAAAAAAAACATAGCCATCAAAATATTCCTTTTTACGATTGGACAATGTTTGGAACAAGATTTACCATGATGTCATGAAAGAATTCTAATCGATCTTATCATAAATTCCCTTTTTTTTCCCCATGCCTTTAAAAGATGGCCCATGTTAAACGCTGACAGCGCCCCCGTAAAGACTTTTGCAAAAGATCTTGACAAATTAGTCGAAAATGGGCTTTTACTACCCGTTCTGCCCTTTTTCTTTCTTCTCTATTATTTCTTTACCTTAACAGTGGCTCAATTAGTTTTTTCAATTGAACCATATAAAAGAAAATGTTTAACCGAGTAATTGTTCTTCGCCATTTTTTTTTCTCCCTTCTTTAATTCAACCTCAGTTAAAAAAGACAGCGGACAGACCCTTGCTAGTCTTTTGTCAAGCATTTTGTCTCTTAAATAAGCCATTTCAAATGGGTTACCCTTTACGGGGAAAGGTCCGCATTTCTTTTTATCTTTCCTTTATTTTTTTACCCGGAATAGGTACTGTACCTTTCTTTTTAGTTTGAAGCAATTAAACAAAGAAAAGATAAAGAAATGGTTGAAGGGAAAAAGAGCTGCTGAAGAGTTTTTTTTTTCCCCTTTGAAAAGTTCATGCTGTCCCTGTGTCGCTTTTTCTCTTCGTTTTTACTACCGCGATTCAAAAGATTTTTTTTTTCTTTTTTGTTCCTTCTTCTTTTCTTTCAGCCTTTTCTTTTCTTTTTGCCACATTTCACTTGTTCTGTAATTGTCGACAAAACGTGAACGTTGAGTGAGAAGAAACCGTGGTTCTTTGAAATGAACCGTTACGCTTTTACCTTCACTGCTTTCGAATTCTTAATAAAGTCGTCGGTGGATATGAGTAAAGGAATGATAATGGACCGACAGCTGAAAATGAATGCATAATTTCACAAATAATTTACCTCCTCTCAAAAATAACGCTTTTGATGCCAAAAAAACTGTAATACGTTTAACAGATTTCAATAATATTGCTAAGAGATAGCTAAAGGTTTTGTTTTTAATATTTTTTTCTTTCTGAACTTTATGGCTTAGTAGGTAATTATGAAATGATATATAAAATTTAATTCTAAACAGTTAAATATTTAAAATAAATAAAATTATAATGTGGAAGTCAAACAAATTAATAATGTTTGAACGTAAAATATCAAAACATTTTTTGAATATTCCGTCATAAATTCGAACTATACGATAAATGAACTATACCATATTGAGATAACCAACTAGGTTTTCATGTGAGTAGAGAAAACCACTCCTGAAACAGTTGCTGTCCATGGTAATAATAATGAGGGGTGAGGAGTAAAATTATCTATCGATAAATTCGAAAAAAAAAATTACATATCGATAAATCTATAAATTCGAGATAATATGTATAAGTGACCACACTACCAAGTAATACATAATGTGACAACATTGCGCACCGGCTGCATCTACTTCCTAGACAAGCATCTCCTTTGAGCTGGTTAGGCATCAAGCAATCCCCGAAGATTGAACCTCGTTCCTATGCAATTATATCTTACAAGGAAAACTAGGGAAGTGTGACTCGCCAATTTTGAAATAAACTAGTGGGATGTATGCCTTATGAGGAATAATTTCAGGAGACAACATTCGTTTCGGCCCATAGAAGGTCCTATGAGAGATAAAAAGTAATTCAATATATAGAAAAATCGGTATTTTATTACTTCAATGCAGACTATTAGTTATTATAATTGTCTGATACTCCAATTAATTTTGTGGTACTTTCACGTATTATATAATGGATATTTATTGTCAAAATAGATTTCGAAAATTTTATATATCTGCAGTTTTTCAGGAAAACCAGTTAGGTTAATTTAAAAAAATAATTTACATCAAATTTTTTAAATTTTTTTTTTCAAAGAACTTTCCAAATTAATTGAAGTATGTAATTGCAAATCAATTAATTAATTAATAATTAATTAACAATCAATTAATAATTAATCAACTATTAATTAATTTTTTGATTAATTTATTTATTAGCAAATTAATTCCAAATCAATTGGATTATGAGACAATTACAATAACTAATAGTCTGCATTCAAGTAATAAAACACCGATTTTTCTATATATTGAATTATTTTTTATCTCTCACAGGACCTTCTATGGGCCGAAAAGAATGTTAATTAATTTATTAATTAGCAAATTAATTAATTATCCAATTAATTAGAATATGAGACAATTACAATAACTAATAGTCTGCATTGAAGTAATAAAATACCGATGTTTCCATACATTGAATTATTTTTTATCTCTCACAGAACCCTCTATGGGCCGAAACGAATGTTGCCCCCTAAAATTATTCCTCATAAGACATACATCCCACTAGTTCATTTAAAAATTGGCGAGTCACACTTCCCTAGTTTCCCTTGTTAGTGCCTTAACCAGTTTGCCATCGTAGCTATTGTATCTTTAAATTTCTGACATAATTAAAAATGGTTTTACGTGGATAAAGAATTAAAAGAAATACCAAATTGCTAACCTAACGCTAGAATGGAATGTGTAAAATGTAAATAAAAGCCTTACTGTCCGGTATTACGTATAATTTTAGCCTAATAAATAATAAACAATTTAATAACGAATGAACTGAGTACCTGTTTCATTTTACAATCGTCTACTCATGTTGTCTAATTTTCATGTCATTAAATTTCTGCCTTATATGAAGAAAGTGCTCAAAATTTAGTTGCAGATTAGGTTTCCTTAATGCGTCATGCTGATGGGGAAAAAATTAAAATATGCACTAACATATAGAATTTGTATGACTTAAAAATATGTAGATTAACGTAAATGAGAAATAAAACTACTGCTGCCATTTTTCACACACATTCTTTTTTAGTCTAATAAAATGCGCACATGTTAATGACTAGTACCTGTTTCTGTTTTATTTTGCACCCTTTCTAATAGCCTAGTCTAATATTCATTATAAAATTCCTTCCTAACATGAAGAAAGTGCACTAAAACAGCCTATTTAATTTTTCAGAAAAATCGCACCTCAGTACAATGCAGGAAACTCACAAATCAGAAAAATTTGATAATTAATCTATAGTTTATTTAATTAAAAAAAACTATTATGTTAACTATAATGTTATTTAATTTGCGTTGATATGCTTTTTCTAAACATTTTTAAGATAAAAACATTTTTAAGAAGAGTACCGTGTCCATTGCTATTAAAGACTGTCCGTTATGTTAGGATTCCAACACCTCTAGTCCCGCAGTGGACTGATCGTATAGACGCGGTTCCCAGTAGCATCACTGGCTGAGGTCAGTTAGCGGGAGGGTGACCACTTTGATCGGACTGCATATAGGGACTGAGGTTGCAGGGTATCGGTCCTCGTCAAACTGTTCCACCAGAAAGTGCTCGACTTCGCGTGCAGGTCGTCGGACTACCATAGCAGAGAAATCATACCCTCTGCAGAGGATCAAAATTGCGATGGCAAGTCTTCGAATCATCCTCAGGAATGTTTCTCAGACCGTCGTCAATAGCCCATGTGCGACGCAAATAAAGTACCTACCTACCCGAAATTTATGTACCTAAAAATTTATAATAAGATTAATTCTTATCAAATGAAAACCACTTTTTTTAATTTAAAGAAATAAATATCGTTGGAATTCTTAAAAAGCATAGCATCTTACAATGCCTGTTTTTCTCTAAAAAAGTGATATTGTATAAAAAAAAAAAATCCAGGAATCAGTACTTTTAGAAATGTACGTGACCTTATCATTACATTGTAAATCTCTATACTAACAAAAAATCTTGAGTCCAATTACATGTAGTTGATAATGCACACTATGCAAAATAATAAAAATAAATTTATAAATTTTTATATCGTTTGAATGAGTTAAAAATCAAAATCTGCGCAAAAGTCGGTTGAATATTTTATGAGTTAGGTTTTCAAAAATTGTAAATTCAAAATTTGATTTATCAAAACCCTATGCTCTCAGATTTTGTATTTATATAACTTATAATTCAAAATATTCTCGAATATTAGTAAATGGAATAATAAATAATAATAAAAAATTGATTAAAAAAATTATGAAAAAAAATGATGAATAAAAAATTATTATAAAAATGATGAAATAATAAAAAATGATGAAAAATGTTTCGATTCATTTGAAAAATACTCGAAATGTGGAAAAATATGCAGAATTTCTTTATTTTTATTAAAGGGTCCAAACTTTCGACAGCTCTCTTATCCTGACTTTAACTGAATAACTATGACGAACTACTGAGACCGTATTTTCCAGATTACGGCTGCTACCAATATTTTGAGTGTCAGAAATCCAAATCCGTAGGGGAAAAAAGTTGTTTATTCCGAAAAAGTACGTTATCGTCCGCTCTAGTTAGTTAGAATATTTAAGGTTAGACCCCTCGAACTACTAAGATTGAGTTCTAGTGAGTGAAAATCCGATCAATAGATTAAGAATTATTCACTTTGTTCGTTTTTTTTTTCCTCGTTTTTTTTCGATTTTTTTTTTTTTTTTTTTTTTTTTTTTTTTTTTGAAGTTATATTTCTTATGGGAATTCCAAAAAGGTTGCGTTAAACGTTTAACGCTACATTTTTATTGGCCGGGAAATCACGTGGTAGGATCCAGTTTTCCCTTATTCATTTCCATATTGTTTTGGTTCTCACTAGCATAAATATAATAAAAATCATAAAAGTATTGTTTTTCTATAAATATTTTTCTAGTTTGATTTGATACACATACAATTCAATAGGATAGTATTTTTTATTTTCAAATTTAGTGGATAACAATTGTAAAAAATGAGTGAAAACAATCCCATGGACAATGCGACGGATTTAAGATTATGTCAAGGTACGTTTCTTGTGAATATCAATTGATTGTTAGCTTTTCTCTTTTGAAATTACATTATGACGCATTCACATACATTATTAATAGAAATACATTTTCCATGGCGAGACGATGAGGCAACCACAAGCATTTCCGCTGGTTCAAGAGGTCCACGAGGGAAAAATGCACAATATTTCAGTGATTACAGAGCACGGAAGCGAGCGGCGCACGAAAAAAGAGTCGTTGAATAGAACTAGTGATCCTTTTACGACAGCTGATTCTTCTACAATTAACGTCGCAGGTTGCGAAGTTCAACTTTTTCTGCTCGGAGGGACTCCACGCACTATTTTTTTTTTTTATTTATTTACCTAGTGCACACTTATTAAATAAAACAAGAAAAGAATTAAAATAATAGAAATTTAACTCATTATCAAATAAAGAATTTAGAATACATAGTTTTCGGAAATTAATAAGTAAAAAAAAACGAATTAAAAACGATATAAATCGCAACATATAAAGATGAAATACGTTTAAAGTCTATATTCGGGGCAATCACGAGACTACAAAACAAAATCTTAATAGCCGCAATTTCCTCCATTCCGCTGATTGGGCCGATAAACAAACAGCATAAATGAATAAGCAAGAGAACAGTCAGTTTTCTTGCTCAAACATTACGAACGTATCTTTCATAAGCGCATTCCTTTGTCTGCAATTATTACTAACGCAACCTCCACCGAAGCACAGCTGCTGAGCGATTAAAAAGGGAAAAAAAAAGGGATGAAGATAATGAACAAGATGGAGGAAAAGGGAAAAGCTTCAGACTTTTTACCCTCGCTCTTAGAGTAGGTTAATATGTTTAATAACTTCGTCCGTCGTTTGTGCGTGCATGGAATGGGGCGTTGGGGCTGATAGGACTAAATATATAAGGGCGCTTGATGGATAGGTGTCTACGGACAACAGTCATTAGACGGGGAAGAGGGCGAGAAAACATATCGGGCCACATCTGTCAGCGTCAACAGTGTCTGCTTTCTGTCACAAGGCCAGCATGCGGGGAGCGTATTTTCATTGCAGTTTTATGAAGTAAATAGTTTGGCAACGCTGGGTTTTATTGCTTATTCATTAAACAAAACAAATGATAAAGTTAAAATAATTGAATTATTTTTTTATTTATTTGTTACCCTTCTCTGTGACCTCGTACTATAAGAGTAGGCAAAATAATTTTTTTTTATTATTTATCAAAATAAGGAATAATTTTAATTATACTCCATTTGTTATGATTTTCTATTCCTTGCAGTCAACTCATGATAGTTAAAATTGCCCCCCAACAAGAACTTCTGATCATTAGATTTTTTTCTTCTCATTTACATTTACATCTTCGTGTTCATTTTCGTGCTATTTTCATTTACATCTAAATCTAATTCTTTCGCTAAATTTACCAGTTCCGATTCAACTAGTTTCCATAGATATGCCATCAATAACTCATAGATATGCCGTCAATAATCAATAACTTAAAAATAAGATACTTATTTTTGCAATAAGAGAAATGAAAATCAAAATCAATTGAAAAGAAAAATCAAAGTATTACATAATTTGGCTACAAAAATATCTCATCCTTATGGGGGTCAAACGGTTGTGACAATCTCATTAAAGAAATGTTTACATTAGATGAATTTACACTTGAAAATTTTTCCTTATCATTACTTTAAAAGCTTATATATATATATATATATATATATATATATATATATATATATATATATATATATATATATATATATATATATATATATATATATATATATATATATATATATATATATATATATATATATATATATATATATATATATATATATATATATATATATCAGTTACCGTTGATTTAAAATATTTAGTTTTATCGAAACAGGTTTCTAAAACGCAAATATAAGCAAAATATATTCATGATTTCGAATTAATTTAGAATTACTGTTTCGGGAATCTTGAGCATACGTGGCATAACGAGAAAAAAAATTATCGATTATTAAAAGTGCAATATATATTTTATTAAAGGGATACTGAACAGAAAATCCTCCAAAAATTGAATTTTTTTTTAATTTTGATATCAAGATATATCAGGAATTTTTCTGGTGTAAGAAAGTTTATTGGTTTTGATAGCTATCCTAAATTTACCTAGCTCTAAAAGTAATTATTAAGAATGATAATATACCATAAGCACGGTAGGATTTTTTTATTAACTTTTAATCGGATTTTCTAAAATTTTATTTTTTACAGTATAGATTTATTTTGCTTTTCTATCAATTATGAAAAGATAAAATTTGAAATGTTTATGAAAGTATTATCTATTTAATACTGAAAAAAACAAGAATTAATAAAACCGGAACTTATAACTGTTAAAATATGCATAAAACGGAAATACCGACAAAATAATAAAGTTACAATAATTCCAATATTTTTATTTATTTATTTATTATCATTTGTTGCCATTGCTGGGGGCTTTACGTTATTAGATAAAGCAAAACATATATTTAGTAGTTCATCCTATCGAAATAAACATTAAATGTATTGAGTTGGTTGCTCGAATATTAATAGTCACCACATTTACTCTTAAAATACTTGGTACTTATATAAGAGTATTTTTGGTTTTGTCACCAAAATTAATCATCATTGCATCATTAGTGTCAATAATAGACGGAGAAAAAATTCTGGTAAAAATACGTATTATATAATAATACCATTTCGATCTCTTAAAAAAATAAAGAAACGTAATTTTGAGTCATGAAACCAAAATATACTATACTTAAACCATTTATTTGGTACATTCGGTACTTTCTCCGTACATATGGTAACAGTTTAACGAAAATACTGGTTTTTAAAATTACAATTCTTAGTACCATGCACTGAGAAAAAAAAAAATGCAAAACTGAAAAGTAGATTTAACCGAATAAATGGTTTATATGCTAAATTATAAAACCATATTCCATTGTTAATTTTGTCAAAGGTCTTCGGTACCGAGCTGTTTGGGGGTTTCGTAGAGCCAGAAACACTGTAAATTTTACTATACATTGTTAGCTTTGATCATTTTTTTTTCTTAGTGTTTTTATGGGTATAGTTGCCATATTACGGAAAAGGTCAAACCTTGAGCAACTTAAAAATATCAAGCAAACAATCTACTCAAATGTTGATCTCAATAATTTTTTTTCCGCTGGGCATTGGAACTGTGGAGTTTTGACGCCAGCTAAACTTACTACCTAATTACTTTCCCGCAGTACACAGAAATATTTTTCCCTTTCGTTTCTCTAGTAAAGCAGAAAAAACTCTTTTACAGATACAGTTTAGTTGAGAAATAATTAACAACTGCTTTTTTTTTTAAGTGTAGCCAGCACTAAATTTTAACTGAATATTTATGATAACTGTTTGATGTACTTAAAATTGGATATAAATGTTTACTAAATTATTGAATCGATTGTATGATTCGCAATAGAACATAAAAATTTTTTTTGAAAAAATTGCGAAATGGAATAAAATTAGTTTCTGCAATTCTTAAAAATATATGAGATAAGATAGAAAAAAAAAAGTTTTTTTTGAATATTGGTCTTTATGATTACTAACGCAATAATAAAATATAATGTTTTAGAGGAACTTAATAGATATATTTTAACGAATTAAAAACAAAACAAAATTATTATACTTTTTTTTCTAGGATTGACGTTATGTACCCCCATATTCTGAGGAAGATAACTGTAAAATACGATATTTTTGAGTTCGTTTTTTTTTATTATTTCACATACTATAATACAGCCTAGAAAGCAAAGAGAAAAATAATATCTTAATGTTTAGTCATATTTTTAATTAGTTGTAATTTTTATTTCCTTAATATTTTTTTATTTCATTGTTTGTTTGCAAACCCTTAAGTCAAAAAAGAAAAAAAATATTGTCTCAATTGCTTTTTTTATTATATTTTTGTTTATTCAATTGTTCTCAACTTCTTAATTATTTTTAATATAAAACGGTGCGGGGGGGGGGGAAGACAAACGAAAAAGAAATATCCTACATTTTTTTTAAACTGTGAAAGCTGCATTATGCAACATTTAAAAAAAAATTTAATTTTTACCACAAAAAATTTTAAAAAAATAAATGTGAAATGAGGTATTACGATTTTAGTTTAGCTCATAGTTTGATCAGTAAAGAAACGAGTTTCATTTTTCCTTCAAAAACCTTAGAACACAAGCATGTCTAAAAACAATATTTTTAACCACATTCCAAAAGACGTGAATGGAAACTTTTAACATTTAACGCATTTTATTTTTCATTTGACAGTGCTTAAAGCGTAAACAAATATGACCTCGTTCATTAAATTATGCTTATATCTTCTAATAATGAGCCATACTTAATAGAGTGACCTAATAGAAAACGTTGTTTTTCTTTTGTGATGAATTTTAAAAAAATGTATCAGATGATTTAGATGTGATAAATGAAGGTGCTGTTCTAAAAAGCAAGTCTATTCGTATTAGATTTGAGATAATAAAAACCTGTTGAGATGACTTTTTTCAAAAAGCGAGACCGGTAACACATTTGTGATCTTAATCTCTGAAACTTTGAATTTTTTATTATTTGCGTGTATATAAATGGGTATTATTTGTCTGTTTAATTATTCTGTTAATTATATAATTTGCCATAAAGGAGTAACGAGGAAATAATATGACGGATAATATAGTATTAGGAAAAAAAGCTCGTTACGTTAAACATTTAAAATAGAACTCTGATTATCCGGCACCTGACCACTTGATTATTCGACACCTCTTTTGACATAATTAAAGAATATTTCAGAAGACTTAGCTTTTGATTTTAATAAAAAAAACATTCAATTACATATCGTGAGTTATCACACTAAGAAAAAAGTATTGTCAAAACTACCAATGTTTCCATTTGCCACATTTCTGGCTGTGTAAGAACACCGAAAAACTAGGTTATCTTTACCAAAGCGCTTTGAAAATGATTTCGGAAAAATTAACATTAAATTTGGTTTTATAATGTGCGATAAGATTTGGAAAATTTGGTAGTTTTATCGAGATACCCCAGATCATGGCATAAATACTATTTATTTGATTAACCCATTCCTTAAAGCTCCCGTGAAAATGACGGGGTGAGGTTTCGCCCTCTATTTCTCGCTCTCGTGAAATTTCCGGGCTGGAGTGTTCAGTAGTAACGAGCCAATAAGAATGAAACTAATTCATTTCTTTTGCCTGGAAAACACGTTATTTCCCATTTTACACACCAGAGGGCAGTACCAGGATATTTCTAAGGAAATTGTAGATAGTTAGCTTATTTTAAACAGGATGTCAGCAGAAGATGTTTGGATGTCAGAAAAAAAATAGGCATCTTTATGACCGTTTTCTTGAAAATTAACCGATCGTTAAGGGGTTAAATTTACTTTTCAGATTTGTATTTATTATTAAATGTGTGATGATCAGAAAAATAATTTTGAAAGCCAAAATTTTCGATAAGCCGTTATGATATGAGCAGACAAAATTACCAAATGAATGGTTTAAATACCGCATATTTTGGTTTTATTTTTCAGAATATTTTTTTTAATCAGGATTTTTATACAGTACTGTAATTTTACCAGAATATTTTCTCCGTGTATAATTCTTAATTATAATGAACATCAATAATTCTCAACTCTCGGTGTAACCAAGTTGGGTACTTGTAACTAATCGCATGATTGTGTTTAATCACGCTGTCTTAAATGACGCGCTAACGCTACAACTTTAAGCATTGTGTTTATTATTACATTGACACCTTAAAGCAATTTTCGAATCAAATTTTATTGGATACCCGCAAACAATGTCACGCTCTTGCGTCGAACCTGATTGGTTGGCCCACACGTGATGCCGCTTGCAATCCAATTCCTATATTGTCCAAGGATTGCTTAATAACTTTGAGAATTTGAACCTCCAGATTAAATTCATTCATCACGTGAATATAAACCGCAATGAGAAATTCAGTAATCGCATGAATTTACATAAATATAAAAATCGCTATTTGCTGCATATGAAAAATTAGATTTTTTCATAAAAACAAATGCTTGTTTTATAATTGGGTATAATATGAAAAAAGCACAACTACTTCCACTAACTAGGAAAAACATTTACCTTTTAGTTTAATTAATAAACTGAGTTTTAAATATGTTTACTAAATTCATAAACTTCGGTAAAACAACAATATAAATTATTTCCAAAGGAACTAGACTAATACAATTCCAACCTGGCGAGTAGCGACTTATAAACAAGACACTTCGTTTGATGCTTTTACTTGTTGCTAGAAATCAGGTTCGCAGAAAATGCTGTTTACTAGTTAAATTTAGTAGGAATAACACGATCTGTGACGTAGGCTATAGTATACCCAATTGTCATAGTAAAGTTAAAAAAGGAACCATTTTATATCATAATCATGTGAATCCATTTTGTTATCCAGCATCAGAAGCAAGGGCTAAACTCACTATAAGTTTCGTTATTTTATAACAACTGATATTGTATGTTGATCGTTTTTGTTTCCTCTTTAAAAGCGTACTGTAATTAGAGCTTGCCGTAAAAAAATATCTATTTTTAGAATGCCCAAATAACTAAATTTTAAAAGTTATTAACATTTTTATAAATCAATTTATAATTTTCCCACTTTTGTAAATATTTTCGATCCCAGATATTGCAGCATTGAAGTATCTTTTTAAATGCTAGAAAAATAGTTTAACGTCATTTTTACGATTGGCATAGAGGGCGCTGGTAAAGATAGACTAAACTTGACCTAACAGTCGTGAATAAATTTCACTAACTTTCAGCAGTTATGAAAGTAGCATATTATTTACAAAAATTATTATTCCTCGCGACGACAGAGCCTTCGAAAGATCCAACGAATATAATTTTATAACTAACCAATCCCCCAAACCGTCATGGCATTTTTGGGCGTTTTTAAAATGATCATTCTTTTGTTGCACTTGTTATTTTTTTTTTTTACTGATATTAACAAGCAACGGTCCTGTCTCACAAAAAGCAGCACAAATTTCACGGACAGAACAGGACCTTTCCATCTTCTATCAAGAAAGAGTAAAAACTCATACGTCAAGTAAAAACAGCGCCAAAATCCCTCCCTTCTATGGAAAAAGCTCCTGGTTGCTTCACAAACCCCCTACTTGGAAATATATGCCTTGGCAAGAAGAAACATGTCATCTTTGATCGATGGCGAACAAAAGTGAGAGTGTACAACCAAGGTTTTTGATGCATGTGTGCCTTTTGAAGCAAGAAAAAACCGCCAAAAAGCAAAATAAAAGCACGTTACATTTTGGTATCGATGGCACATTTCTGTAGACAAGAAGGAATTACAAACCGCCTCTTTTTAACTGAAGCGGTTTTCATTCTCTTTGCAGCATGTGCATTCAAAATCAGACTCATGCCTCCGTTATTGCAATATTTTTTTTATATTGTCCCCCGCCAAGAACAGTTTTTCTTTTGGCTTTTTATTTTTGCATTCACCTTTTGGTCGAGTGTGTGACTGATGAGACAGTTTTGTTCTGTTGGAACAGTGCAAGAATTATGCTTGTGAGATTTTAAAAGAAGTGCACTTTTTTTTCCTTCCTAAATGCTATTTTATTTTAAACCTTCCATCACAAGCCCCCTCCTTACTCAGTTTTTTGTCCCTTTCGTTTTTTAGCTTTGAAAGAAATTATATGGGAATGAACGTTTCTAAGACATAACTCATTTTACTATAAATTTAAAAGAGAAATTGCATGATTGATCGAATATTTGAAAAAGTGTTCAAAAATTGATAATTTACCGATCCCCATAACTCAACCACGGCCAGGCACCTTGCCCCTTTTTTAAGGCTCTATCTTTTAACGTCCATGGTAGGAATACCGCGTAATTTTGACCCTGACAGACGACGTGGACAGTGTCTGAGTTGGTAACCCTCTCTCCAAAATTCCACAACCAACAAGAGGACTGCCAGATATAACATGCAACTTACCACATATACGCTTCGATTGTTTTGTCAGGATCGAACTTACCACCCCCACCTGAATCAAATTCATTAACCAGTAATATGAGCTACGTTTTAATCAAACCGCACCACCGGAGCAGTAATTTACCATTTCCATGCCTCGATCACTTTTATTTATTTTACGTAAAAGTGTCGTTTGTTTTAGCAATGGCAACAACAATACTTAATTCCCTTGCCACCCGACGGACTCTTGGAAGTTTCTGTGATTTTCCACTCTATGTAAAGCAAATGCGTGTCAATTCCCTCAAGAAGTGCTCCACAAAGGCAAAACTTCTCCCAATACTTGATCCAGGAGTTGCCTTTGCTTTCTGGATCGGGTACAAAATGATGAAACTACGGTGTTGAACATTGGTGGCCGTAAACTCAAAATTGGGTTAGCTGTTTAAAGACGGTTTAAAGTAAAATAAAAGGGCAAAACTTAAAAATTATCTTTCTTGCTTTTTTTCATTCATGTTTGTACTAATTGACGGACTAAAAGATCAGGTGTTATATGCAGCCTGATAACTAATTTCGTGGATAACTAATGCAACACGGAGCAAATCTTGCATGATAGTTGTAGCTACATGATACTGCAATCTTGTAATATACTGTAAATCTTGCACGATAACTAATGCCGGATGATAACTAATGCAGCACTATATCCAATGCAGCACGATAACTCATGCATTTTATAGCCAATGCAGCACTGAAACTATTGCAGCATGACAATATATCTTGCGCACACAATAACTTATCCGCTTAACGTTAATCTGGTTACGCATAAAAGTTACGTCACTGATGTGAGGTGGAAGTTTAGAGAGAATGTACCAAGTTAAATGCCATCTGACCAGGATCAAAATAACAAGTCGTTTCTACTGTTTTTGCTAAAAAGGCATATACAGAGCACTAGGAAAAGTTATAAGTATTTGATCTAAACTTTTTGAGTGCTCTCGTGTAAATAATTAATCTGTGAAATCCATTTTTATTTTAAGAAAGTTTTAATTACAAAATTTAATCCCTTACGTTACATTTAAATTAAAAATCTTTAGAGACGTCTTGATAAACGTTTCGGTTCCCCTTAATTTTCGCGCTAATGCTATTTGAGACTTCACAGTGCATGAGCGAAAATTTCGCTATAAATCACCGGATCTCTAAGGGATAGGCAAATAAGGTAAGTGTTATGGATAACATAAGACAAACCATACGCAGAAGCTCTCTCTAAGCCCTATACAAAATCTGTATGTTAATAGGAAATAGAATAACAATAAAACAACCTTTTTCAATAAAACAAAAAAAACAAAATTTCGCTATGAATCACCGGGTCTCTAAGGGGTAGGTAATTAAGTTAGTGTTATGGATAACATAAGACAAACAATACGCAAAAGTTCTCTCTAAACCCTACACAAAATCTGTATGTTAATAGGAAATAGAATAACAATAAAACAACCTTTTTCAATAAAACGAAGAAAAACATAATTTCGCTATGAATCACCGGGTCTCTACGGGGTAGGTAAATAAAGTTAGTGTTATGGATAACATAAGACAAACAATACGCAAAAGTTCTCTCTAAACCCTATACAAAATCTGTATGTTAATAGGAAATAGAATAACAATAAAACAACCTTTTTCAATAAAACTAAAAAAAAAACAAAATTTCGCTATGAATCACCGGGTCTCTAAGGGGTAGGTAAATAAAGTTAGTGTTATGGATAACATAAGACAAACAATACGCAAAAGTTCTCTGTAAACCCTATACAAAATCTGTATGTTAATAGGAAATAGAATAACAATAAAACAACCTTTTTCAATAAAACAAAAAAAACAAAATTTCGCTATGAATCACCGGGTCTCTAAGGGGTAGGTAAATAAAGTTAGTGTTATGGATAACATAAGACAAACAATACGCAAAAGTTCTCTCTAAACCCTACACAAAATCTGTATGTTAATAGGAAATAGAATAACAATAAAACAACCTTTTTCAATAAAACTAAAAAAAAACAAAATTTCGCTATGAATCACCGGGTCTCTAAGGGGTAGGTAAATAAAGTTAGTGTTATGGATAACATAAGACAAACAATACGCAAAAGTTCTCTCTAAGCCCTATACAAAATCTGTATGTTAATAGGAAATAGAATAACAATAAAACAACCTTTTTCAATAAAACAAAAAAAACAAAATTTCGCTATGAATCACCGGGTCTCTAAGGGGTAGGTAAATAAAGTTAGTGTTATGGATAACATAAGACAAACAATACGCAAAAGTTCTCTGTAAACCCTATACAAAATCTGTATGTTAATAGGAAATAGAATAACAATAAAACAACCTTTTTCAATAAAACAAAAAAAACAAAATTTCGCTATGAATCACCGGGTCTCTAAGGGGTAGGTAAATAAAGTTAGTGTTATGGATAACATAAGACAAACAATACGCAAAAGTTCTCTGTAAACCCTATACAAAATCTGTATGTTAATAGGAAATAGAATAACAATAAAACAACCTTTTTCAATAAAACTAAAAAAAAAACAAAATTTCGCTATGAATCACCGGGTCTCTAAGGGGTAGGTAAATAAAGTTAGTGTTATGGATAACATAAGACAAACAATACGCAAAAGTTCTCTGTAAACCCTATACAAAATCTGTATGTTAATAGGAAATAGAATAACAATAAAACAACCTTTTTCAATAAAACTAAAAAAAAACAAAATTTCGCTATGAATCACCGGGTCTCTAAGGGGTAGGTAAATAAAGTTAGTGTTATGGATAACATAAGACAAACAATACGCAAAAGTTCTCTGTAAACCCTATACAAAATCTGTATGTTAATAGGAAATAGAATAACAATAAAACAACCTTTTTCAATAAAACTAAAAAAAAACAAAATTTCGCTATGAATCACCGGGTCTCTAAGGGGCAGGTAAATAAAGTTAGTGTTATGGATAACATAAGACAAACAATACGCAAAAGTTCTCTGTAAACCCTATACAAAATCTGTATGTTAATAGGAAATAGAATAACAATAAAACAACCTTTTTCAATAAAACAAAAAAAAACAAAATTTCGCTATGAATCACCGGGTCTCTAAGGGGTAGGTAAATAAAGTTAGTGTTATGGATAACATAAGACAAACAATACGCAAAAGTTCTCTGTAAACCCTATACAAAATCTGTATGTTAATAGGAAATAGAATAACAATAAAACAACCTTTTTCAATAAAACTAAAAAAAAACAAAATTTCGCTATGAATCACCGGGTCTCTAAGGGGTAGGTAAATAAAGTTAGTGTTATGGATAACATAAGACAAACAATACGCAAAAGTTCTCTCTAAGCCCTATACAAAATCTGTATGTTAATAGGAAATAGAATAACAATAAAACAACCTTTTTCAATAAAACTAAAAAAAAACAAAATTTCGCTATGAATCACCGGGTCTCTAAGGGGTAGGTAAATAAAGTTAGTGTTATGGATAACATAAGACAAACAATACGCAAAAGTTCTCTCTAAGCCCTATACAAAATCTGTATGTTAATAGGAAATAGAATAACAATAAAACAACCTTTTTCAATAAAACAAAAAAAAACAAAATTTCGCTATGAATCACCGGGTCTTTAAGGGGTAGGTAATTAAGTTAGTGTTATGGATAACATAAGACAAACAATACGCAAAAGTTCTCTCTAAACCCTATACAAAATCTGTATGTTAATAGGAAATAGAATAACAATAAAACAACCTTTTTCAATAAAACAAAAAAAAACAAAATTTCGCTATGAATCACCGGGTCTCTACGGGGTAGGTAAATAAAGTTAGTGTTATGGATAACATAAGACAAACAATACGCAAAAGTTCTCTCTAAACCCTATACAAAATCTGTATGTTAATAGGAAATAGAATAACAATAAAACAACCTTTTTCAATAAAACTAAAAAAAAACAAAATTTCGCTATGAATCACCGGGTCTCTAAGGGGTAGGTAAATAAAGTTAGTGTTATGGATAACATAAGACAAACAATACGCAAAAGTTCTCTGTAAACCCTATACAAAATCTGTATGTTAATAGGAAATAGAATAGCAATAAAACAACCTTTTTCAATAAGACAAAAAAACAAAATTTCGCTATGAATCACCGGTTCTCTAAGGGGTAGGTAAATAAACTTAGTCTTATGAATAACATGAGACAAACAATACGCAAAAGCTCTCTCTAAACCCTATGCAAAATCTGTATGTTAATAGGAAATAGAATAACAATAAAACAACCTTTTTGGGAATAATCAAAATTTTGTGACAACAAAATGGCACAGTCACGTGATAAAATTATTTAACGCTTTTGAAAATATTCAATTTGAAAAATCTGGCACAGGCGGAAAACATTGCTTCATAGTTTTCGCAGTTACTAGCGCCTCCTATTAACGAACTTTGAAACTTAGAGACAAATAAGAAGTAGTTTCCTGATCAGAAAGCGGCATAACTGTAAATTTCCATATCCTTTCGTTCTTCATGAATTGATTTTTTGGGGCACTTGGTCCGTTTTTTTTATTTTAGACTATGCCAACCTTCATCTATGAAAAGGTACCTCAAGATAGAATCAAGTTAACATCTCTTATATACTAGTGATTTAGTATTTAATATTTATAGTGGTAGTTACGCCACATTACTCCCCTTCCAGAATTTTATCTGTGATAGAATTCGATGAACAGATACCACTAGTTGATTCATGCTGTTTATTTATTTATATCAATTTTGCTCATTATATTTTTTCTTCATTTTCCTTGTTTTAAAGCATTTAGCTCTTTTTTTTTTTTTTCGTCATAGCATTTTTGTTTATTTTTTTTCCTTCAAGATTGTTCATTGACCGGGAGCTTTTTATTTACTTCACCGGATTTTTTCTTTTTCCTTTGAGCAGTACATATTTTTAAGCAAATCAACTGTTTAATGTGGATCATCCATCAATATTGACGAGTTCATATCACGTCCGGGTCACCAATGAAGAGATTTTTTATTTCAGACTATGCCAACGTTCATCTATCAAAAGGTACCTCAAGATAAAATCAAGTTAACATCTCTTATATACTAGTGATTTGGTATTTGATATTTATAGTGGTAGTTACGCCACACGTAACATACATTTTAAAAAAATACTGTTTGTATTTAAGAAAGCAGTGAAATAATGAATGTATTGGATATTTTGGCATTTAATAGAAAGAAAAAGAATCTAAAATACAAAAAAAGGAAACTGAAATTCTTAGAATATCTAATCTCCTAAACAAACCATATAAACAAAACGCGTTGACTTATATTTCATATTGGAGATAACTTGATGTTTGCATAAACTGAAGATTCTTCACTCTTTCTGAGAAAGCCAACTATCAAGGAGATCTTAAATTTTCAAGATTTATGACATCGCATTAAAACGACTTGTGTCTTTCAAGACTTTTCAACTTTTGTTCCAACAGAATGTGTCAGCAAGGAACAAAATGGCGCAACAGCATTCAAGAAAAGTTATCTTTGTTGATGCCTTATGTTTTACCTGAAAGTTTTCTTTTTTTCGTTGACATGGTGAGTGATTTAAACACCCATTTCCGTTCTTACCTTTGAAAGTTAAGAAAAGATGCCACATCACATATATTTACGCTTCAACATCTGAATTTTAAAAATTTGTCTACAGCTTTGATATGACACGTTCGTAAATCTTCCTGAACCATTGTTTACTTCGTTTATGCTGTTGAAAGAGTTGAAATCGTGGAAAAAAATTTCACCTTTGAAACCTGAGTCCATAACTTTGTTTCAGAAAATAGATTTAGATTATTTATTATAGGTTACGTCAAATGTTGCATAAAATATTGGCTTGCATTAATTTTTTAACAGAGTTCTTGTATGGCGTTTTGTTTGCAATCATATTCTCAATCTATTTTTATAGGTTATAAGATGTTAAACATTCTGAAATACTGAGCTTTTAAAGTGTACTTTTTTCCATGTGCATCATAATTAGTGAACTCGAAAAGATTTTCTCGTTTTTCCTCTTTTCTTTCAGCATTTAAAGCCCTTATTTTTTACAAACAATTAAAAATAGTGCTATTATATTAAAACGCAAATTAAAAAATAAAAAAGCAACGAAAAAAAAAATCCTTTTTAATTATCTCGTAACTCACATTATTTGTGATGAACTGTTGTGGACTTGAAGCAACATATTGGTCAGTACATACTTTTATGCAATGTTTTTACATCAAACTGATACTTAATGTCAGATAGGTAATTTAATAGCTTCAGGTTAATTTTTATTCGAAAATAGCCCAATATACACAAACGCAATATACACTTATGGCTTGTATGGAAATTATGGTGTTTAGCAACACCAGTCTTCGGAGCAGTTTAAAAATGTGGCTTATCATTGAATTGCTTCAAACCACTTAATTATTAAACTAAATTATTAACTATATAATATTGTAATTGCCTTTTGAGTTTTGAATAACATTTATAGGTAAAAATCTATCAAAATGTCATACAACCAATTTAAAAGCCAAATTTTCCTTAATATATTTTTTTTAGTACTGTCCAATATCTTGCAAATTTTTTGGTAAAATTTTGTAACTACTGCCATCTTTGAGGTTATTTTTAATCGAGATTTTCTTTCGAGTTAAAATGAAGTTCAAAGTTAAAAATGAGAGAAATATATTATGCAATAAAAATATATTTATAAAAATTAATTTTTATATTTGTCCTTTTTTTTCTTATTTAAGGGAAATTTGAAAAGTTATAATGCATTTTTGTAAAAGATTTCATTTAAATACGTAAATTAAATTAAGTTTATTTTTTATTCATTTCCGAAAATAATTTTGAAAATTAAACTACGTAAAAACGTTATTAACGTAAATGAAAATTAAACTACGAAATTAACGTAACTACGTTTTGAAAATTAAACTACGTTCATAAACTACGTAATTTTTAAGAATCATTTTCAGATCATTCAATGAATAGATTTGATTTCGAAAATGAACATTAGCGTAAAAATATGTAATATGAATTATTTAGTTCAAAAAATATAATAAATTGACAACGTTACATATAATTTTTTTTTAAAGATTAATCGCTCATGGTGCTTACTGCATTTTAGTTGATCATAAACATACTTTTTTAGTCATTGATTTCTTTTTTTAGTTTTTTTTAAATTGCGAAAAGTGGTAATAGTACAACACAAGGTAATATTTTATAGGTAACGAAGTCAGTACATTTTAAAGTTTAAATGGGTTTAAATTAGAAATAAAACGACTAAACTCGTGATTTGATATAAAACTTTACTTTGAGAAAATGAAGCGTGAAGTTTACAAAAACTATCCATAGCCAATGAATATCGATGAAATGACGAAGGATATATATTCTATTTAGCAAAAATAATATTTTAATAAAATATATTTGCTCATCAAATCAAGTAAAAATGAAAATAGAGAACTTATATTTTATAATACATGCATAATCGAATATTCTGTTTCAGCCAGTACAAGTATATACTTAAGATATTCTGCTAGTATAAGTAGGTATTTAACAAAATGTTTTACTAACAATACAAAGCATGACGGCAAAAATGTTATTAATCATAGATCTTAATTTTGATTTTACTTCAAAAAACAATAAAAATCTCCGGATATTTTTTTTTTCAATTTACTATTTAATGTACTTTGGAAACAATTCTTTGAATGGTAGTAATAGTAATACTTCATATTCATCGCACTAGAGCCGCATAATGGGCTATTGGCGACGGCGGTCTGGAAAGCATTCCTGAGGATGATCCGGAAACATTCTGCAAAGGGGATCGCTTCCCCATTTTGGTTGCCCCCCCCCCCAATTCGAGTACAGTACGGTATAACAGTTTGACAAAGACCGATAACGCTCAACCTCGGTCCCTTCGCACGTTGATTAAAGCTGTAACCTACCCTTTTACTGACCGCAGCTACAGATGCTTTTATATATATATATATATATATATATATATATATATATATATATATATATATATATATATATATATATATATATATATATATATATATATATATATATATATATATATATATATATATATATATATATATATATAAAGAATTATTAAACAATATTCGCAAATTATTATTTTAAAATATTATTGCTTTTAGTTCCTTTCTTTCCTATGTATGGTGAACGTTTTAAAGATAAATTAATGTAAAATATGGAAATTCACTTTTTTTAAAAATTTTTTAGTTTTAAAATGCTTTTTTACGTTACAATTTTTTCCGAGCATCATTTAAATCTTTTTTTTTTCACTAGTCATTCTTTTTCTTTCTTTTTTTTAAAACTATTTTATCTGATGTTTTTTCTTTGGATTACCATACTAAAAATTTCCGTTGCCATTCTCAGTTGTATAAATAATATCAAACAAAATTATTCAAGCATTTTTGCAACGCTATTACTCTTTTTCCATCTTCCTACTATGAATCAAACTGAAGTCTCTGTCATTACAACCAGTAATTGATGCTGTGTTTAGCTCTACAAAAGTAGCAGTCGCTAAACAGCAAACACCTGTGATATAATGATGAATACAAGTCTTTATCCCTATCTATGTGACTATTTATCAATAGTGAAGAAAAAGTGTATCAATCTTGGGGCATCTCCAAAGAATTCGCAACTCAGTCCCTCACATGACAACCTATTCAGGTAAAAGAGAGGACTGCAAACCAAACCTATATTTTATTGATGGTTCAGTTAACTTCTGGCGCACCCTTTTGCATCAAACTACCAATAAAAAAAATTTGTACCAACGAATACAAATTTTTTGGTTAAACAAAAGACCCGTAGGAAAGAGTAATCAGGGTTTTTTTTTTTTAAATTTAATTTTGAAAAATTTTCTAGAATTTTCATAAAACTAGTCTATAGAGTAAAATCTCACTACAACGAAGTTTCTCATACAACGAATTCTCCTCAAACACGAAATTTTTCATCGGAGTGTTAAATAACATTCAAGATTTTCTGCATATATTAGGTGGATGAAGTCTTTTGCATCAAACTCCAAAGAAAAAAACGAATACAAATTTTTTGGTCAAGCAAAAGACCCGTAGAAAAGAATAGTTAGAAATTTTTTTTTAAATTTAATTTTGAAAATTTTCTGGAATTTTTATAAAACTAGACTATAGAGTAAAATCTCACTAAAACGAAGTTTCCATACAACGAATTCCCCTCAAACACGAAATTTTTTATCAGAGCGTCAAATAACGTTCAAAACTTTCTGCATATATTAGGTGGCTGAAGTCTTTTGCATCAAACTCCAAAGAAAAAAACTTTGTACCATCGAATACAAATTTTTTGATTAAGCAAAAGACCAGAAGAAAAGAGTAGTCAGGGATTTTTTGGAAAAACTTTAAATTACGATATTGAAACCTTGAACCATAATACTGTTCAAATTCGTGCTGCAACCTGAATCGTTAAATTGAATCGTGTTTCCATTCATGTTGATCCTCAGTGTTATACATATCTGGTTTTTAACACTTATTTAAATACATAAAATATCTCTATACTACATGTTGCGAACATACCACTACACGAATTTTTCGACTGAAACCAAACGCAGAGAGACTCCACTAAAATTGAAAGGAAAATTAGAATTAAGAAATGGATATTTAGCGCCAACTCAATCCAAAATATCAATTCAAACTGAAATTAAAATGCCCTTTCCTTGAACCTTAATACTTTTCAAATTCTTTGCAACCTTAATAAATTGTTAAATTGAATTGTGTTTCCATGTTTATTGAGCACTAAAACATTTTATCAAGGTTAAGGTGCATTAAATTGTATGATATGCTGCTTATGGACGGAAACTTATCAAAGTTTCGGAAAATTTAAGCGATATTATCAGCCAGTTATAAAAATTTCTAAAGATTTAATAAACATCTATGCTCTCTTTTAAAAAGAACAATAATGTTAAGGTAATTGTGAATTACAGTGATTATGTTATATACACATTAGATAAGCTCAGTACTTGTGTAAAATAGCTAACTAATCAAAGAAAAAAAATTTGCGTTATGACAGTAACTATTTTCATTGAATTTTATGACATCAGATGAAATTTAGCAATGGAAATTTATGGAAGAAAAAACTATCGGTTTACACGATCGTGACGCGATTTAGACTATTTGCTATTTCATAAGTCAAAAAACTTTCCTTTTATTATTAAAATATTTCGTAAAAATCTGAGAAAATACTTGAAAGTGTTTGAAAGGTCATTTAAAGATGAATAAACAAATTTAAAGTAATTGCTTGTACTATTTTCTCCTAAATTAATAATTACCTTCTCTCGATTATTAGACAGTCACCAAAATAACAGATTATTTTTTGTTAAAGTCTTTCACACGCAAAAATATAACTTATGTTGTGCTACATTTATCAAGTAATTCTACAAATGAAATTTTATTATCTTATCTTTTTTGTTTTATATGACTGAAAACTATTTTTAAAAAAAATTTTTTTTTTGCTCATTGACTCAGTTAACTACATAAAGTCCGAAATCGGCATTTTTGTTAAAAGCTATTAATAGAAAACTTTTGAAATAACTTATGTTAATTCCCTTCAATAAACCAAATCATAAATTTACCTTAAAAATAAGTACAAATTCAATTTAAACTTCACTGTTGTTAGAGTTCTAAGTTTAGATCAGTATTAGCTCCCACATTTTGTAAATTTTTTTCTGAATTACACTTAGTATTCTTTGCCTCGTCAGAAAACAAAATTGGTAATGACGTTTTTTGATGAATATTTTAATTAATCATGCAATTTTTTTCGCAACAAATTCTTTAGTTTGATGTTAATACTTATACAAAATTTTGCACGCGATACACATGATTTCTTAATGATTCTAAGTTAAAAGTTCCTCATTTATCTTGAATGGAATATCGAGTAATTCGAGGTCAAGACAAAACTGTGACCCCTCGTCAGTCATGATACATCTCTTTTCAGTGAACAGTACATTAGAATACTTCATTTTTACACAATATCAAAAATGTTTTGATCACGAAGATTCCCTCTGGAGTCACGAAAAATTCTCGCCATGGCATCATCACGTGATTAAGAACTTCACTGATTGGCATCTTCCCGTAAAGATCAACTATTGTACTCTTGGCAACGTTTAACCCGAACACAAGTTTCATATCTTGTAAACAAAAACAAATCCAAATTAATTTTGTTACTTTGAAATTTTGACCGTTGCTTTTCCTTGTAACGCTTTTTTGGCGATAAACAGCCCAGAGAAAATGATGGATTGGCGAGCGTCTGCTGGAACTAATTTCAATAATATTCAGACACTCGATCAAGCACTTTGATATCTGGATCTTTTGACAACGCCCATCAATGTATGGGCACACCACGCCCCTTTAAGGTTCCCTTGGAGCCCTCTTTGTGCGCCCTAGGGTCGTATCGAATAGATCACCGTCCGCGATCAGGGGGGGAATCAAATACTTATAAATCATTCACAGTGGTTATCATTACCACTGTGTTGCGAGACGTAATAAATTAAAATAATGACTGATTCCCTATAATCACCTGATACACGCAAAACTACCTTTTCTTTCTTTACTTTTGAGTTACACGCATTTAATTTATTTAAAAATGTATTAAAAAGGATTACGTGTACAAAAAGTAATGTCTGGAGCATCAAAAATTACTAAAATCACACAGTTGGGATAATATTAGTATTAATAGTAATAATATCAATAGCAGAAATGGCATAATAATAATGGTAATAGTTGTAAATAGTAATTGTTGTACTGATAGTTGTAGTAATAGTAGTTATAGCAAAAGCAGTAACCATAGCTATGTTTTCAATGTTATAAACTTTGAAGCGTTTTCAACAATGTCTTTCAAATCTGTTGCAACCTCTAAGGGGAAATAAAATATCGAACAAATCTGTTTGGAATCTTAATTATAGTACTGAAGTTAACCAAAATATTAAACAAATATGTATGATTTAACTCAAGTTAAGGTACAGAGTTGAGCCAAAATACCATGCAAATCTGCTCCTAGTTATGGTGAAAGGAACCTGTGTAGTAACTACCACTACAAATATTAAAATACCAATTCACTAGTATATAAGACATGGTAACTTGATTCTATCTTGAGGTACCTTTTAACAGAAGGTTGACATAGTCGATAACTTATTTCCCCATATTGGTGAATTGCGGACGTCATCGATGGATGGTCCGTAATGAACAGTTGATTTACTTTCGAAATCGTGCTCAAAAGCCCGGTAAAGTAAATACAACATCCCCGGACAATAAAAAAATAAATAAATAATGAGCAAAAAATAAATAATAAAAAAAAAGCAGCATAAATCAACTAGTGGTATTCGTTCATCGAATTCTATCACAGATAAAATTCTAGCAGGGGAGTACAATAGCGTAACTACCACTACAAATATTAAAATGCCAATTTACTAGTATATAAGACATGTTAACTTGATTCTGTCTTGAGGTACCTTTTGGCAGATGAAAGCTGACGTAGTCGATAACTAATCTCCACATAAATCAAAACATTATACAAATCTGCAGCAACTTTAGTAATGGTGAAAAGGTGAACCAAAATATTGTACAAATCTGTTAGAATCTTATTTATGATGCTAAGATAAAAAAAAAAAAAAATAATAGTACAAATCTGATTTAACCTTAGATATGGGACTAAAGTGAGAAAAATATCATGCATATCTGCTTTAACTTTTGTTATGACTCTACTGTAAACCAAAATATTGTGCAAATCTGCTTCAACCTTAGCTATATTGCTAAAGTAAACTAAAATATTTCACAAATCTGCTGCAATCTTATTTATGGTTGCTAAGGTGAACCAAAACATCGTAAAAATATGCTTCAAATTTGATTATGGTGCAATAATTAACCAAACTATAATACGTCTTAAATTGGGTACTGTGGTTTATTTAAATACTTCATTAAGACTGAAGAAAATTTGCACCATTTACAAGGAACGAATATTGTGGTCCAGCGTTGGACCGATTTTTCTTAAAGTGCTTCAAATAATGAAACGATTAAAAATTTTAAAACCAAATTTGGGTTTAAAGTTTTGTAAGATATGGTACCTCTCACCTTTTGTTTTTTCATTTGAGAAACAGTATTAAGAACTACATGGTTCAAATGATCCTACATGGTCCTAACATGTTCCAAAATCATGCTATATTCGACTTTCTTACAAAAATTAAATATTTTGAATGAATTTAAAAACTATAGATTACAAAAATTAAATTGATGAGTTTTTAAAATATAAGAAAAACTCTTCGAAAGTTAATTAAAAAAATTAAAAATCAGCAAAACGCATTAAAGGTTCATTAAAAAAAAACTAAAAATTTTATAAAAAAAAAACTTTTGAATATTGAAAAAAAAAATTTTTTTAACCTGAAGTAAATAGTTCGAATAAATTTATACATTTTTCAAAACAAAAGTTAAATTGATAAGAATAATGAGATTTAATTAGGATTTAATAGCTGTTTTAAAATCCAAGAAAAACTCTTCGAAGGTAAATAAACAACCATTAAAGACCAATAAAAGGCGTTAAAAAAATTTAAAACCTTTGCTTATCGAAAAATAAAAATTTTTGAGTATCGGAAGAAAAAATTTTTTAACCGAGATAAATTTTTTAATTTAATTTAAATATTCCGCACAATTAATATTTTAGTCTTAAGATAAAATCAAAATGTGTAAAGAATAAAATTTAATTTTTTACCATAAAAAAAAAGAAAGCATTTACTTTTAAATAGAGAAAGAACGTGATCATTAAACAAATTTGTTATCAGTCAGAGGAAAATTACGACAAGAAAATTTTTTTCCCCACTTTATGAAAATATCACGTGATCAGATTCACAAGTCTAATTTGAAAGAGCCAACACTTGCGCACCATATATTGACCTGATACATTTGACCTTGTTTTCTTCGAAATAATTTTTCTTTGATTGATTAGCTATTTTTTAAATCTGCACCGGTAAATATGTGAATAGAATATTATTTGCCATTTTTTGAATTTTTCTTGTCCAAAACCAGCCATCGATCAAAAGCATAATTGCTACTAAGAGATTAAGTAGTGAAACAATTAAAAATATTGTAATGGATTGCTTTTTTGAAAAATTGATTAAGAAATACTAATCTTTGTTAACCGTAGGGATAATTTTTTTTTTCTTTATAAAAGCAATTTAAAGAGTTTTGATTTGGAAAGATTG
Source organism: Parasteatoda tepidariorum (assembly GCF_982258835.1). Taxonomy (NCBI): domain Eukaryota; kingdom Metazoa; phylum Arthropoda; class Arachnida; order Araneae; family Theridiidae; genus Parasteatoda; species Parasteatoda tepidariorum. The sequence continues at coordinate 78,778,167 of NC_141755.1, forward strand.
ATTTTTCCTGTCTTACAGAAAAGATATTAGTTATGAAGTTTAGTATTCTTAAGATTACAAGAAAAGGATACAGTAGAACAAAACTCTCTCACTAAAAATAAATTATTTGGAAATTTAAGAAAATGTAACGATTTTTTCCACATTAAATTTCATCAAAGGGAGCAAAAACATTTTTCCAATTACGCACCTTTCTTAGTGCATTTTTTAGAAAGAAAGAAAAAAATAGAGGTAAATAATTAAACAGTTCTATCATTTTTAAACTATATATAGAATTATTTTTTTTATATATATATATGTTAATCATTGACGATTAAAGAAAATTTGTTGAATATCGCAATGAGGAATTTGCAAATTGCACCAATTATTGAAATGAAGAGCATCGATTTTATATTATTATTATTGCCTATTATATATATATATATATATATATATATATATATATATATATGAAATATAATATAATATATGACATTTAGCTTATCAACTATATAAAAAAACGTGAAAGATTTTAATAAGTTTCCAGTTGACTTAATCACTCTTAATACTTGGAATATTTCATTGATTATTGATGAATTAAGCATTAAACAAAAGGAATGTTTAAGATTATAATTTAGAAATGGGACCTATAGATAAATCCAAGAATGGTAAAAAGTGTTTATAATAAGCATAAAAAATACAAGAAGAAGAAAATAAGTTTTTAATATAAATACAAAAGAATGACAAATGACAAAGGTATCAAGAAAAACCTAAGCAAAATAAGAAAGAAGCCTATAAATATTTGAGGATACTGGAATAAATAATTAAAATCTCAAATCAATTTTTAAAAAAATTAAAATCATCCAAAAACTATATTAAGATATCTAATATACATATAAAAGAAAGATGACAAAATAAGTTAAAGGAATAAATCTAAGGAAATAAAAGAGGAATAAAGTAACATATAAGCGAAATAAAAGGAAAAAATAATCTACAAGAAATAATCTGAGTTAAATTTAAAATGATCAAAAAGGGATCTCGAAAGAAAAATATGAGAGGATCTCTAATAGTCTATTAAATTCAATATTTAATCTCATATTAATAAGAAATTAATTGCTAACAACTTTTCATTTTTATACGTTTTAAGTAAATCGCCTAGGAGAAAAAGCTTTTCCTTTATACACCTCCCGTGGCTGACTGGAAGGAATTTATTGTGTGACACAGAAAAACAAACAATTCATGTCTTTATGGATGAATATATAGGAAAAATTGTGTGTTTTTACGCAATTTGACATTTAAAAGAACTTTTATTTTTGTTGTCTCCACTTAAATCACTAATACCAACCATATTTTCCAAACTACACTGTAAAAAAGAAAACTTCGGGTCAAATTACCGTATAAAGTACCGGAACTTCGGGTGCATCAAGCGTAAAGTTCATTTTTATAGCAAAATATAATTCCGTAATTTTTACAGTGATATTTATTCAATTAGTGTCATTCAGTGATTTTCGTTAATTATTACGGTAAGAACTACGGTATATCAGATTTTATCGTTTCGCAACAAGTTCAGGTAAAAACAAATTACAGTAATCTGATCCGGAATTTAGTGTGTTGGTGCTTCTATGCCAAAATGTTGACCAATTTGCGTGAAATTTTAAAGGATTGCTGTGGTTGATGTGAAGTAAGATCAAATAAATGGTATAGTTAATTCTTTTAAATTAACCAATTTTTTTTAACTAAAGAACACTTATATTTTTCGTCATTTTATAATTAATTTGAAATTATTTTCAGACCATACAATAGCTACACCTTCAAAAGTTAAATTAAAACCTGAGCATTAGTTTCATGTTTGAGGAATTTTCCTCAGATACTGCGGTAGCTTCTATAAGCTGGTATGCATGTTCAATAAAAATTCCGTTTAATGGTTTACACTATCTGGCCAAAAATATCCGGACACCCAGTTGTATGGACTTAGAGTGTCTTGAGGCACATATTAATATGATGTTGGTCCCCTTTTGCATCGATGACAGCCAGCACACCTCCGTGTTAAATGATATACACTATCTGGTCAAAAGTATTCGGACACCCAGTTGTGTGAACTTAAAGGCGTCCTCAAGCTCATATTAATATGATGTTGGTCCCCTTTTGCATCGATGACAGCCAGCACACCTCCGTGTTAAATGATATACACTATCCGGTCAAAAGTATCCGGACACCCAGTTGTATGAACTTAGAGCGTCCTGAGGCACATATTAATATGATGTTGGTCTCCTTTTGCATCGATGACAGCCTGCACACCTCTGTGTTAAATGATATACACTATCTGGCCAAAAGTATCCAGACACCCAGTTGTATGGACTTAGAGCGTCCTGTGGCAAAAAGTAGTATGATATTGGTCCCCCTTTTGTATGGATGACTGCCTGCACACCTCTGAGAAGACTTTTCACCTGTTTTTGATAGGTGGCCATGGGAATTGACTTCCAGGCTTATCACAGCTGAAGTGACTGCTTGCAGTGAAGATAGTCGATTTGGCTGCTTGCGTAATCTGTGCTCTAAGTAGTCCAAAAAGTGTTCCATGGTATTTAGATCGGAGCTCTAAGAAGGCCTGCCCAGTGTTTGATCACCCATTTCGTGAAACCACGTATGTGAGAACCTTGATGTGTGAATGAAGCAGTTATCCTGCTGGAAGAGAACTGGGCTTTCCCCGAAATATTGCCATAGAGTTAGGAGTGGAGCATTGTCCGGAATGTCCACATACAACTCAGAGTTCATGTTTCCAACCGCAGGAACTAACGGACAAAGGCCAAACCACGAAAAACACCCCACACTATTATGCTTTTATCACCATAACAACCGGTTGTTAGGATACTTTTGGCCAGATAGTGAGTGATCAGTTAAATTTGCAAATTAAATCTTTCATGCAAACCACCATAACATCCGGTTGTCAGGAAACTTTTGGCCAGATAGTGAGTGATCAGTTAAATTTGCAAATTAAAACTTTCATGCAAACCACCATAACATCCGGTTGTCTGGATACTTTTGGCCAGATAGTGAGTGATCAGTTAAATTTGCAAATTAAAACTTTCATGCAAACCACCATAACATCCGGTTGTCAGGATACTTTTGGCCAGATAGTGAGTGATCAGTTAAATTTGCAAATTAAAAGTTTCATGCAAACCACCATAACATCCGGTTGTCAGGAAACTTTTGACCAGATAGTGAGTGATCAGTTAAATTTGCAAATTAAAACCTTCATGCAAACCACCATAACATCCGGTTGTCAGGAAACTTTTGGCCAGATAGTGAATGATCAGTTAAATTTTTAAATTAAAACTTTCATGCAAACCACCATAACATCCGGTTGTCAGGATACTTTTGACCAGATAGTGAATGATCAGTTAAATTTGTAAATTAAAACTTTCATGTAAACATCTTCAGATTGAATAACAGAAACAGTCCTTCACGCTAAATAACTTCCTAATAATCCTTTCGTATTCTTATTACCACATATTTTTTAAATCCATTGGCTTACATTATTTGAATTATTATATCACTGTAAAAGAAGTTAAAAAGAGAACAATTTGTACTCTTAAAATACAATAGGCATTTTAAGAATAATGCGACAAATTTTGTTAAATCTGATTTGCAGAAGGATTAATTAATATTCCGTTTAAAAAATAAATTCTAATCGCTGCTTAATTTCGTGAGAACATATAAAACTTGCCATATCGTGGTAATTTTTGCATACTATAATTTAAATATTGAATAAGAAATATTGGGTCTAGTGCTATAATTGAATGTTGAATCTAATACGAAATATTGGGTCGAATTAAATGAAGAGAATCTAAAAAAAATATTCCATTTTCAATTGTGTATTACAGTATTACAACAGTTTAATTTAGACTTCTTACCACAAATCATACATCAAACTGAAGGTTAACTACACTAGTTTTATTTACAAATGTGAAATATGTGCCAACACTCATCCAAATTAAAGTCCGATTCTTACCACATTAGTTAGTTAAAGTGAAGATTAGTTAAACTTCTAGATGTGAAACCGTATTGCTAATACTATGCATAATGAACATTTGTACAAAAAACCATAATAGTTTACCTTAAGTTTGACACATGATTTATTTAAATACACTAAATTAAACTTTTTTATGATACATCACTGAAACTGGGACATCTGTACGTTGTCTTAAACGGCTGTAAATAATTATGCAATTTTTATTATTCAGAAAACGACCTTAATTTTCTCATTTCTAACAACTACACATCCCCAAGAGCTCAATTGACTCACTTAATAAAAACAGATATCACGCATAAAACCGATTGTGTAAGATCCTAATAAAAAAGTATAACATTGTAACAGTCTGATAATAAGAGAATTGCTCCCAAGAAAACAATTCTACACTTGGAATTTTTTATTTGTTCCTTTTTTTTTTCCTCAACAGACTGGAACTCTAGTTACGGATAGAGTTAGGCTTTTAAATCGGAGAACTCCAGCTCAATCAATCATCATCGCTGACAGAAGTTAAAGCCGAGGACCTGCTATTAGAGTCCTTAGTTCAGCCTGCAATCAGTCGTCGTCGGATTTCGGGAACTGTAATTTTGTAACCATGGCTTCTCCTTTACTTTTCTTGCAATGCAAATGTCAGACATGTTATGGATTGTCTCCTTATTTTCCGACCTCCTCCTCCATGGCATTTTTACCATGTCTGTAGAATTCCAAGGACGTCCCTTCTTTTTTTGTGAAAAAGGTCACAAAGCTCATACACCCTCACCCTTTACTTTCTTAATATTCTAGAGAACTCTTTGCCTGTCTGTGTGAAAGAAATTGTAAATAATTATCGCTACATTGTCTGAAATGAGAATTTTAGGAAAGGGTTGTGCACCAATTAAATACTGTCGTGTTTATAAATAACTAAGCTAATTTGAGAGTTACTTTTACTTAAACTTTTTATATGAACATAGTCAGTATCTGATTATTATTCACGCAAGAAATTAATTTAAATCTTTTTGAAATTTAATTGTTAACCGTTGTGCAAGATGTCAGAAGTTTCTGTACTTTTTGAGGTATGGCAAAATACGAAAAAGGTTAAATTAACATTAAGGGATCGGAACTTTGAACCACTCTACTGACCAAACTATTGGGACCATATTTCCCAGATTATGGCTGCCCCCTATATTTAGGGGGTCAAAAATCAGAAACTGTTAAAAAAGAGGTATGCTTATTCAGAAAAAGTGCATTTTTGTGTCTGATTTCGTAACTTAAAATATCCTCTGTACTAATTATTTAGCATACTTAAGATCACCTCTTCGAACCATTAAGATTGAGTCCTAGAGCGTGAGGATCCAATCATTAGATCAAAAGTTATTAAGGGTGGTCCATTTTTTCTTTTGCACACTGTACATATTATATATATATAAGTTATAGATATATTATATAGGATATATAAATTATAGGGAATTCGCCATTAAGAGTTTCTTCTGTGGTATAATGCTCTCTTAAGTTTCGATTAATTAAGAGAACAGTGCTGCAATCGGTGAAATTGTGTAACAGGCACTTTTAGAATTATCAAGAAACGCCAATTAAGTATCTAATCCTGTTTTTTTTTTGTTCTTTTCCGAATGACGTTTTAAAAAATGGCTGATTCTTAAACAGCTACTGAAACAACACATCATTAATATCGACTCAATCCCTGACGTATGCGTGATAATATCAAGGTACCCGCAAATCAAAACGCATAAATATTTCTTCGCACTATCCATTTCCTTAAAACCATGAATCACATTTACCTGATCTATCCGTTTAATGATGCCGTGATTAGAGCCGACTTTAAAAGATGCAGCACTTACTGCCGAGTCATATCGTCATAAATCACAAAACACCAAAAGGAAATCAGTTAATAATCAGAAAACATAAATAAATCATCTGTCTGGTATTAGACTCTTTCGAATTCCTGCTGTCACACTAGAGACAGATATATGCGTTTCATTTATTTGATGGGCCCCACCTATTAGACGAAAGGAATCAGCGGCGTGAGTACTCGAAAAATAATTGTCTCCACCAATTAAATCTCTCTCTCACTTTCTGTCTGTAAACGGACTGATGCTGTTGTTAGACGAAGAACGTTTAGATAAATTAGACAACACTGGGTTGGTTTTTCGGCCGATAATTATAGATCGGAGATAGAGTTTTTATTTTATAGCTGACCAAGGCCATATATAACCGTCAATCAATTTCATCATTAAATTTATGGTGTAGGAATGTGTTCGGATTTTAAAATGGTTTTAAAATTAATGGTCAACTGACATATTCATTACAATTTCTTCATCAGCGAAAATTTTTATTTTGTCTGCAATTACTTAAAGGGTTTTCCTCTGGGTAACTTCTGACAAATAAAGCTTCTTGGCTTATAAGAAAAATAAACCAATAGTTAATTTTCGGAAAATTGTTCCTTTTTTCTTTAATCTTATGGTATGAGAATTATTAATGAATGTCTTAACAATCCGTAATAAGAGTATTATATAGAAGTGTAAAATTTAAAATACATGTACTTAAAAACAGTAAATATGTATATTTACTGTTTTGAATTCTAAGATAACCATAGTAAGTTCATGTGTGTTGGCATTTTTAAAAATCGTAAAAATCTATTTTCAATGAAAAGGTTGCTTGTTCTACGAACTTCTACCATAATATTATTTAAATTTACGGTAACAACAATATATTTAAAGATTTAACTCTTTAAATTTGATTGTATGATACAATGAATTGAAACGTGATTCAATTCATTGTATCATACATACAAACGTGATTCAATTGAAACGTCCACCTGAATTGAAACGTGATTCAATTTTCTCAACTTATTAAGGATACAGTAAATTTACACCCCATCATATTTCATATTATGACTTAACTTTAAAATCATTATTAAAAAGTGTATGTGATTGTAGTAATTTATAATCAAGGTACATTGATGCAATTTTAAAGTAAATATCCACCAGTTTCTTATTCTGAGATGATCTGAACCTCATTCTTTTAGTGCGAATGTGATTATAATAATTTCTTACACTCCATCCATACAATTTCAAAAAATATATGCACCGGTTATTCTGAAGTGATTGCAACTCACTTAATGAGTGCAGGTACTTATAGCAATCGAAAATCATGCTCAAAAACAATCGATTCAAAATTTTAAACTGAGTTGAACTGTAATATCGTTCAAATTTGCTGCAATCGTATTTGCCAATTAAAACCATATCTCTTAATTCTAAACTATTGTATCTGGCTGCCCTGTCCCAATTAGCATACAGCGTGGCTCACCTTCAAGCCAATTTTTTGTTTAAATCTATTAAAGAATAAAAATTACAACATTCAAAAGCAAATTCGAAGAATTTATTTATATACAATTCGTCATCTCCCTATAAACTGACCCAGATTCCGTTTTCACACTGAGAATAAAAGTGCTGTCAACACTACACAGTAGGGTAGAATTTACAGTGTATCTGGCTCTATGAGAGCACCATAAAGCACGGTAATTTGACAGCAGCTCTTTGGTAATCATTTTGGCAGAATTAATAATAAAATATGGTTTTATAATATGTGATATCGTTTGGTAAACATGGTAATTTTATTATGATACTCTAGGCAAATCGTAAAAAAACATTATACATCCTAACCATTTATTCGGTTAAATTTACTTTTCAGTTTTGTATTTTTTGCAAAATAAGTGGTAATAGGAATTATAATTTTAAAAATTAGAATTTATCAAGAATTTATGAATCCGTTACCGTATGAACAGAAAAATACGGAATATTTTAGTTTTATCACCAGAATTATGTTGTTCTTTTACCAGAAATGTCATTACTATAAAGTACGATAATTTTGCCAGATTTTTTTTCTCCATGTTGCTACGGTTGGTTGGCGTGAATTCTGCTTCTGGCTAGCGTCGACCATAGTGCTGACATAAAATATTCTCAGTGGTAGACGGATAATGGGTTAGAATCCCCTTGCCGTCAGGTTTCTAGAGTTTACCTCTCCGTGTAATGCTAATGCGGGAAACTTTAATCAAAAGCTCCGTAGTTTGTAACGTTGCTACAGCCAAGAATTCATTTGTCTTCTGAGTTGGAATAAAAAATTACACTCTAAATTGATCTCAACCTACTTTATGTGTGGTACTTTTAACAACATTATATAAGTTGCTAGCACTCATTAAATACCACAGCAAGGAAACCTTAAATTCTTAAGTCTTCAAATAAAATTTTTATTGACAACTTGCAGTTTGAACTAGTTGTGACAAATCATATATAATCACAAAAGTGAACTGTTTCTGAGAATTTGTGCTAAAGCATAAATACGTCAAACATCGGACGATGTTTCACAATGTAAGAAAGAAAGAAAAAAGTAAGAAAAAGAATTCGCGCAGTACTTGCAGTCACTTTTTCTTTCTTACTTACACATGAGTGAAGATTTAAAATGCCCCAAAGTTAGCCACTATTCCTGTTTTTCCCGACAATTCCGTTACTTCCCACCCCAAAAATCCCATCCCTTAACAGCACATTGCACAAAACCAGAAAAGTCTTGTCTTTCATGTTGCCCCCATAAAAAATTATTATAAAATAAAAACCCAGTGACATGAAAAGCACAAAACAATTCTTAAAAGAGTGCCCACCCCTCTCTACCCCTAATATTTGCAGGGGGGGCGGGAGTGTTCGAAGAGAAGCTGGAAGGATTTATAAAACTGGTGATCTATGGTATCCGTGAATAATAAAAATGAAACTTCGTGTTCCCTTTCGCTGAGGAAAAATAACAATAATAAAACTGTACAAGTGATAAAAATTTTTTCATGTATTCGGAGTCATCTTTACCCGATAAATTATTACAGTGAAAACAGTACAGTGATATAGCATCCCCCCCTCTCCGTTTCAATCCATCTTCCTTTGAAGTTTAACAATAAGTTGAGTGATGTGACTCAGGGAGACTTTGACGTGAGTCTTTTCAGAACTGACTTTTCGAACCCATATTTCATTAACAAATCATAGCATTTGAATGGGGATATGACAAATTTACTGGGCTCAACCGTTTTTTTTTCATTATTTTAGTTTTTCAACGGAGCTGTACACAAAATAAAACTAAAAGGGGAAGAAAAAAAATGAAAATTCCGCGAATGAAAAGGCAGCGGACGGCTGAGCTATTACAAGTTTGATAAGTTCTTGCAAGCGTCCAAGTGTCTTTCGAAGTTAAAGTTAAAGTTCTTTTTTTCTTGACGTCTTGCGACATAGGCATGAATTCTTTAGTTTCCTTAGTTTTTCTTTTTTCATCTTCATTTTTCACTTTAGAAAGGAATCTTTTTCTTTTTTTTTATTTATTATATTCCAAAGACGAAGCTCTTTTCTTTTATGTAGATCATGATAAATGATTCCTTCTCATAATGAAATTTATGCATTTGTTATGCACATATATATCCATCAGTGCATTATGTTATTCGGGCTTACAAACCCATACGTTTCGATTCGGTAACAATTGAAGTTTTGCTTCCCGTTTTTGTGTTTCTCTTTCGCTAAATCTTTGAAATTTTTTCTTAACCTATTTATTCATTTCTTCCTTTGAGCAGTTTATTTAATAATGAAAACTAAATGGTTGGCCTAAAGTACTATCTCGTTGCAATGTATCTTTTTCAGAGTAACAAAAACACGTAATGATGAAAATTAAATTGTTGGTTTAAAACATAATCTCTTAACAATGAAGTTTTTGAAATTTTAATGATTGCATGAATTTTTATGTTCACTTCTTTAAAAAAAGGAATAAAAAATATGTATGCTATAATGTATTATCTGAAGCCTATTTCTGAACTATTTAGAATTTATCTGCTTTGAAACTCTAATGATAGCATTCATTTTAAAATTTACTTCATTGAAAAGTAACAATTATATGTAATAATGTAAACTAAATTGTTAGCACAAAGTATATGATTTTGACGAAGTATCTTTTTTGAAATTTTCAATTACTGCATTACTTTTTTAATCTATTTCGTTGAAAACTAGACCAAAAAAATGGCTTGTCTAAAGTGAAAGTTCTTTACAATGTATTTATTTATTTGTTTTGAAGTTTAATGGTGGCACTTATTCTTTTATTTAAAACGTTAAAAAGTAGCAAAATTATTTAAAAAAGAAAATTAAATGCATGGCCTAAAGTTAAGCTCTTTACAATGTGTCTTTTATTTTTAATTATTGTATTTATTCTTATATTTATTTCTTTAAAAATGTAATCGAAACATTTAATAATGAAAACTAAATGTTTGTTATGAAGCCTAAGCCCTTTGTATCTTTTTTCTATTAATACTTGATGATGGCCTTTATTCTTATATTTACTTCGGTGATAAGGAAACAAAAGTATGTAATAATGAACACTAAATGTTTAGTGTAATAAGCTCTTTACAAATGCATAATTTCTGAAATTTAAAAGACTGCATTTATTCTTATATGTAATTTGTTTAAAAAGAAGCCGACCGGTCTGCGTAGGGGTTAGGGAACTGCTCTTGCATTAGGAAGGTTCTGGGTTCGAATCCCGGGCAAGGCATGGATTTTCTACCCTTCTCTGAACTATCTGTCCTTACTGTGGGAGCAACGCATGCCCACCTACTATGGTGCCCCTGAAAGAGTGACCAACAAATCTGCCCATCAGATGCCTATATGACTTAAGTCAGTGTTTCCCAAACTTATAACTTTTGTGTACAATTTCTAAATTTTTCGTAACGCTGTGTACCACTAATTAAAAAATTAATGTATTTTTTACTATAAGAAAATTGCACAAAAGTTCCAAAATCACAACTGGCTGTTGACACTGCTAATTATTAACTGTTAACTCTGCAAAAAATAGCAAATAGAAAAATAAGCAACCGAAAATTTTCATCTAGCTTTGTTTTTAAGTAAAAGTTTTTGAAATTTCCGCTTGTTGCAAGATATTTCGCATCAGAACGCGTACCCCCGCTAAACTGTTCCCGTACCCCTGGGGGTACGCGTACCACACTTTGGGAAACACTGACTTAAGTCATTCTCCAGGTGGGCAGTGGAGAAAAAAAATTGTTAAAAAGTAACAAAAAACATATAATAATTAAAAATAAATCATTATAATAAAGTATAAGCTCTTTACAAAATACTTATCTTTCATACTCTTTTGCGTGCAACTTATGTAATCAGACAGAAAAACAAAATTTGCCTTGCAAATTTTTATAATAATTAAAGCACTGCTTACTTTATATTAATTTATTATTCAGTTAGGTTTCATATTCATTTCAGGAACCTTTCATACAATATATCATAAATTACATAAAAATTTCTTAGCGTTTTGATCGTTAATTCTCATCTGTTTTTTTTTTTTGTCATTTTTAAGACACAATTTATCACTGTCCCGATATTCATTATCAATGTGAAATAAATTATGATTTTATTTCATCATTCACCTGTATAGTTCATTAACTGTAAGTTTGCTTTACAATTTATCACTGACATGCAACTGACGATACTCTTACATGATCATTAAAATAATTACATTGTATAACATTGTCTAATAAATTGCAACTTAGTATACAATAACTTGTTAAGTTGACAACTCAGCTTTCATATAGGAAAAATCAGTTAAAATTTTCACTTCAGTTTCAAAATAAAAATTTATCTTTAATTTTTGCAGATAATTATTCAAAAAAAAAAAAAAAAAAATCAGGGAATTCTTACTGTTGAAAAATATTTACTGAATGTAGAAGAAAAACAAATTTTTTCTAGTTGCTAATAAAATTTTTATAAAAATGCTTCTAATAAATTCTTTATACACAAATGAATTTCAAGCAGATATTGATACATAAAATCTTTATATACCTATGAACTTTATATACAAATAATTAGAATTATATTTAGTTTCGCAAAATCATAACATAATTTTTACATCTTTTCAAAAATATTATCTTCCAAAAGCATTACATAATATCTACTTCCTCTCAAAAATGCTGCAGTTTCATAATAAAAATTCATCTTCAATTTTTACAAATATTTATCAAAGAAAAAAAAATAGAGCATTTTTACTGTTAAAAAATTATTCGCAAATTTACTGAATGTAGAAGAAAAGCTCATTTTATCTGGTTACAAATAAAAATTTTATAAAACATTTCTAATAAATTCTTTATATGCAAATAAATTCTAACTGTTCACAGAATTGCGTTTAGTTTATTCACAAACTCATAATAGAATTTTTGCATCTTTTCAAAAATATTATCATCCAAAATCATTAAATGATTTCTACATTCTCTCAAAGTACATTGCCTCTCCAAAACACTACATAACATTGAAGCCATTTCAAAAAAAAATTTCCCACAAAAACAAGAATTAAAATAAATTTATTTTACAGAACTTTACGTCCACATCTCTTTAAAATTGTTTTCTCATAAAAACACGACGTAACACATATATCCTCGCAAAAAAGTGTCTCACCAAAACAAAACTTCTACACATTCTCAAAGATGTTTTCTCACAAAACATAGAATAGCATCTACACATTCTCAAAAATGTTGTCTTACCAAAATATAATTTCTATATCCTCTTAAAAATGTATTCTCACAAAACAAATTCATTGAGTAATAACTAAATATTTCCAAAGTGGTTGGCTCACGAAAATAAAATTTTATCTATGCTCTAAGAAATATTCTTTTATGAAACAACATACCTATATCTTCTCTAAAGGTTATCTCACAAAAGTATAATTTCGAAATCCTCTAAAAAAATTTTTCTTATGAAACATAGAGAGTAATACCTATATCTTCTCAAAAGGTTATCTCACAAAAGTATAATTTCGAAATCCTCTAAAGAATATTTTCTTATGAAACAGAGAGCTTTATATCTTCTCAAAAAGGTTATCTCACAAAAATATAATTTTTACATCCTCTAAAAAATATTTTCTTATGAAACATAGAGAGTAATATCAATATCTTCTTAGATAGGTTACCTCACCAAAATATTTTTTCTTCTTCCTTTAAAAAATATTATCTCCCGATTCATAGAGGAACACCTATATAATCTCAGAAATTTTATCTCACCAAAATTTAACCGCCACACCCTCTCAAAAATGTTTTTTCACAAAAACAAAACTTAGTATCGGCATAGTTCCACATCCTCGAAAAAATAAATTTTTGCAAAACATAGAGAGTAATATCTATATTTTCTCAAAAATGATGTCTGCCAAAATATAATTTCTGCATGCTCTGAAAAAATTTCTCTCAAAAAAAAAGTAATATCGACATCTTATCAAAAACGTTGCATATTTTTATTGTCTATTTTTTTACTCAAAACTATTTTTTGACTGTGACAATGTCCCTTAAATCTATAGCATTTTTGAAGTATATAAAAGATTATTAGGAGTTTTTTTTTTCTTTTTAATATTTCAAGTTTGTTACAAATGTAACCTTTTGCAGCCATGCAATAGCTGATTAAAAAAATCCAATATAATTCTAAAATATATTTTGGAAAAGTGTCACAATTTCTCAAAAAATTAGTTTCTAGAAGATGAAGCCATCATGTTTTATAAAAACCGAGATATTGGGGGAAATATTAATCTCTCTGGTATATAAAGTTAAATAAAAAAACAATTTCGAAATAATATTTAAAAAATATCAAATATAGAGAAAAAAAAATTAAGTCTATTTAATGTTTGTTTTTTGTTTAAGGTGTCTACGAAAATAAAAATACACGATTTTTTCTTCGATTTTTTTTTTTACAATTTTTCTCTGTATAGCGCTGTAACTACTCTATTTTACTATATAATTTACTTGAAAACTTTTTTAAGTTTTTTTACAGTGCACTTAAACTCGAAGTTCTTAATTTAAGCGAAAGAACACATTTATTCCATAAAGAAAATAATCAACATTACATAGTCGATTTATTTTTCTTCGAAAAAAATACTTGTTTATTCAAAGCCACTACAAAAATGAATCCAATGGAAAACAAAAACAAAACTATTCTCAATACCTCCCTGTTTTTTTTTTTTTTTTTTTTTTTTGCTTTTTTAAATGATAAACGTTGAGTGCACCAAATGTTAAATATTTTTTTTTAAAAAAGTGCCTTTTACAATTGCTGATTTTATTAATCTACTATAGTTTCCGCTTTTTTCTCCTGTTTTTTTTTTCAATAATTATTTCTTGTGATTATTATTCGGGTTCCTTTAATAAATGTTTGAACTAATGTTATTACACTTCAATCCGAAATACTTTTTCGAAACGAACGAATCGATATTCACTTATATTACAACAAAGAACGTAATCAAAATAGCATCTTCGATTTATTCTCCCCAGAAAAAAAAATAAAAAAAATACTTGTTTATTCCAAGCAGCTACAAAAATGCATCCAAACTGAAAACAAAACAAAACTGTTACGCCAAACACATTCCAAAGACACCATTTTCGTCACCATATCCACGCCAAATTCGCAAAAAGAACCAAAAGGAGGAGGCAAAAAAACAGTGATAAAGTGAATAAACAAAAATTGTGGAGGAATGGTTGAAGCAAATAAACATCACCCTGAATTGACGATTGCTGGATGTCCAGCCAAAAACTCTCTTCTCAGTGATATAAAAGACTGATCCCTTTTTCTCCTCTCTTTCTCCATCCTCCCTTTCTCCCACTCCTCTGGGGTCTCCCTAGGGTCCAGTAACTGTCGAGGCGCTCCGTCTGTGCACCCATTACTTTGATCTATAGCTGACGTCTGTCTGTTTTGTAGAACCAACAAAGAGTGACAGAAGAAGGGATGTATGTGTGTATGTGCATGTGCACATTCCTTGCTCCTCATCCTCCGCTTCCTTCTCCTTCAGCTCAAACTGCGTGAGCGTGAATTCGCATTTGTGTAGGATAGCCGCTAATAAATCAAGAGTTTGGGGTGTGCGAGTCTGGGCTATAGCTCACGCGTTTTTCACTGCTCCTAACTTGAGAAGGTGGTATATTAGGAAGGGGGGGATGTTAGGAAAAAAAAAGAAAGACAAGGTGAGGGTCGGTATATAAATTAAATCACGTATATGCACTGAATTAACACTGATTAAAAATATGCGTTATTTAAAGTCTAGAAGAATTCTTGATTATGTATGCATTTAACATGACATTTAATATTTATTAGTGTATCGTTATTAATATATTATTAATATTTATTAATATATATACAGCCAAACCCCGATATAGTGAACCTTCAAGGGACCGACATTTCTATTCACTATAACCGGGAGTTCACTATATCCGTTCCTCAAAAAATTTTAACTAATGGTTCCGACCTCCTTCCTTTTATTATACATTATTTAAATAAATGACCAATAAAATGAAATGCAAAAATGACTGAAAAATAATACGTTGTAACAAAATTTGTGTTAACTTATTTTTATTTTTTATTGCTCTTCGTCTTGCGTACAAAAAAAAATTTAGCAATCTTTAGCTGATGCGAAGCTGATTCAGGGAAAATTTCGTCCATGCCTGGGTTGGAATTTATTTAGGATGGGAAAGTGAGACATAAGGAGCAAGCAAGAAAAGATGCTTATCGCTACTTTCCACTCTATAGATGGTTTTAAAAATCAGTATAAGTATTTATTTTGAAGTAGACATTTCAAAATTATTACAAAAAAATAAAAGAAAAAAATCAGTTGAAAAAAGATCATAATATTCAACTACCTCACTTATTTGGTTCACTATATCCACAAAAATTAACATTATACGTGTATAGCTAAGTACGGGACCGAACATTTCGTTCACTATATCCGGGAGTTCACCATAAACCGTGTCTACTATAGCGGGGTTTTACTGTATTTAATTTGAATTTATATTTTTTATAAATGTAATAGATTTATATGTAATAGAATTTAAATTACTCATAATTGTTTTTAGCATTGAAATTAAAAAGGATTAAGGATATGCAATTACCAAAAGCAAAGTCTCGAAGAATTCTTAATTGTGCGAGTATTTAAAATGATATTTAATATTTATTAATTTATAACGGGATTATGCGGTTGACGTGATGCCATGAGGTTCTTAAATTGGGTATTTTGACTATAATTGAATTGAAATTTAAAGAAAAAGAATCGCATTAAAATTAAATTCTGCATTGACACTAAAAAGGATAAGGGATACTATTTAAGATAAAGTAAGGTTTAGATAATGGGCATATTTTTGGATTATTGCATTTGACATCATGCCATGTTGTTCTAAAATCTTGTATGTTGACTCCAATTGAATTGGAATTAAAAAATAATTGTATTGAAATTTTTAAAATAAGGTATCATTTAGATAACTGATTTATGTTGGGATTATACTTTTTGTATGATGCTATATTATTCTTAAATTCAGTATTTTGAATCCCAGTGCATTAAAATTAATAAGGGATTTCAAAGAAAGAAAATGTTATACTATAACTAAAACTTAATAAAGAAAGCTGCAAAATTAAGGTAAGGTTAAGATAACAGGCATTTTATTGGATTCTGTGTTTGACTTTGGCTTGCATGATGGAATGATACATTTGCAAAATAAATATTCTGATACTAATTGCATTGAACTCATGAGAGATTATGGTTACTAGTAAAAGTAAGTTTTAGAAAAATTTCTTCAATGTGTATGTATTTGATTTTATGTCATCTTGAACTGTGTACTTTAATGTTTACTTTAAATCAAAAATGGGAAAGAAGTAAGAATAATTTTGGAATCTAACTTAGCTTGAAATCTAACTTAAAATTTTTAAAGTTTTAAGACTTATGCTTGAATGTTATATTCCTCTTGTTTAAAGAATATTTTCAGAATTGCGAAAAAAAAGAGCACCAAGAAAAAAATAAGCATCAGAAGAAAATGGCCGAAATTAAGAGCACCGGAAATAGTACCTAAAAATAAAAACGAAAAAATAGCACTGGAAAAAAGTGCACCATGAAAAAAACACCAGAATAAAAAGGCACTTTATTAACTACTTTATAAATGCAACTTCTGATTCGATTATGGCCGTTGAATTTAAATTTAATGTAGTTGAATAATTATTCGAACAAAATTAGATATTTCAAAAAAATAATAATAAAGAAAAACATTAACATACGGATAGGAATTTTCTCACATTTGCTCTTTTTGATTGAATGAGATTGGCCTTGCTTGCTGCTACTCTCCACTTCGTGGTCTCAAGTAATTTCCAGTCCTAGCCAACAATCAAAACTGTTGATTTACAAAAAACATTGTCAAAATTTATGATAACAAATTAAGTATGACAATATTTTATTTACATACATAGTTAATCAAAAATTCATAGCTAACAATGAAACATCTTAAACAGCAAAACTTAATTTTTCCTTAAAAATAAAATTCGGCTTAAATAAATAGCCAATTCTAGCCATTGTTTTATAAAACTCTACATTTAATACATCCACTCTTACATGAACAGTTGAAAATGTGGTTTCCTGGGACATTTTTTATTTCAACTTAGTAATAGATAACATGTATTTGTTCTATTTTACTCGAAGCTTGAAACTTCGGCAACATTAAAAAAATTTCAAATAGATATATATATTTCTTGTAAATTATTTCCTTAAAATGCGAGGTTCACAGAAGATTCGAGATTCTTTTAAACACAATTATAAATATCATAGATTAGAAATACAACAGTTTTAAGTCTTTTAATCTTAACAGTAACTTGTAAAATATATAAAAATCAAAGAAAAAGAATCAAAATAGAAACCAAGTTAAAAGATACAGTACACTACAGTTAAAGAGGTTAGGTTGAATCAAGGAATATCGTTCTTTTTGTCTATCTATCTATAATTAAGACGATCTCTCTCTTTTTCTCTCTCTCTCTCTCTCACTCGCGTTAACTTTGGAGCATTATTTATAAATATTATGTTATCAGAGTTAATTAATAATAGTAATTAAATAAAAATTTCAAGATTTCTTTTTTTTTAATTGTTTGCTTTTAACCTTTTCTTATAGCTCAGTTTGTTTCAAACTTTCGCTGCTAACTCGAGAATATAAATTGAATCAGTTTAGTGACAATAGGTGAAAAAAAAATTCACCGGAAAAAAGCACCTCGTTAGTAAGTATATGAATTTAACAAACAACTCAATTCTTGTCGTTGTGTCAAAATTTTATGTAATTAAGTCATTTTTTCGTCACAACGTACACCTAGCTGTTTTTAATTACATTATAAAAGCGATAGATTACATAATAAAAATATAGATATTATATAATAGATAGATTTGTGAATTATTTATTATTCATTATCTATTTATTATTTAATAAATACATAGCTCTGTAGAATTAAATTTATTTGCAAATGATTCACGTCTGCATATTTTTAATACTTTTAAAAAACTAAATGATCACCAATGTAATTAATTAAAATATTTAGTAAAGAAAACAAAAAATGACAATTGAGAGTTAGTATAGAAATAATGACGAACTTAGTATGATGACTTGAATCATGGGGAAAAAAACACCGGAAAGAAGCACATAATTTACTATTAACATCCGATAACAACATCCGATATTAGAGCATCCGATCCTAAATTTAACATCCGATTTCATTCCAGCCATTAACACCTAAGTAATTTAATACTTATTCGAAGGTGTCTAGATAATTTTTATGTAATTAATTAATAAACAAAGTTTAATTTCAAGTTCACTGGAAAGTTGTTTTATTATTTTATATATTTTAATGCAATTATATAATGCATGATATAATTATTAATAGCGTCTAAGTAGCATATCAATTAAATTAATTAGCAATAGTATCTCAGGATCATAATATTTTGATAACTTGAAAATGTAAACAAAAATATTGTATTATTTCAATATTATTCAAAAAATTTATAAAAAAAATGACTAGTTGAAAAAGTAGAATTTGTATATTATTACTGTGTTACAGTGCAATATGAGCATTAATTAAAATTGTGGCAAATTTATAATTGCTTAAAAGTTGTAATCATTTCGCATGTAGTGAGAAAGGTTCTTCCCTTAAACTTTAAATTAATTCTTAGACATTATTTTTTTTAAAAATTCCGATTTCCTTCAAATAAATATTTAATTACATTAAATTCTGGCTATATAGCCTGAATTGAATCCGTTGTTAAACTCATATAATTACGTTTTTTTTTTTTTTTTTCAGATTCACTTTTTTCCTCAGACCGTTGATGATTAGCGCAATAAGTTTCATAACTACGATAAATATCAAAAGACGGAATCATTTGGAATGTTATATTAAAGACTATCTTTACTTAAACATGATTTGTTGTTAAAATTTCTCATCTTTATTATCGTATTTGAAAGTCCTTCTATCTCGCCTATACATATCCATATAATATCTATCAGGTAATCTACAAAAAAAAAGGTTAAAATGATCTCAACCAGAACCATCTGTCTCACCCATTCTCACTTTCTATAATTTAAGTGCCGATTCCATAGTCCACCATTCACCTGTTCTGGAACAATTCCCTTCTAGAACACACAATTAACGGACGGCTTATAACTTTTGGAATCAAGGCATCTGTTTTATTGTGTGTTAGAAATACGAGATGCTATGAAATTTATCGTTTAAACCAGGTGGCCCAGTTTATGGAAAATATATATTCCTTTCCTTCGCTCAAGTGGGAACAGACGGTCAAACAGGCACCCATAACAAGGAGGGGGGGGGGGGTTGTGCTCAGGGCTCAGACTGTAATCTTTAGAAGCTCGATTTTCTCTTTGGCAGATTTATGTCCATCCGTTGATGGAAAGGTTTTAAACAAGGAAATCCCAGAAAATATTACATCTCTCCCTCCCTTATATCCATTACTTATTCTTTTTTAGCCCATCTAAGCACACCAGGTACGTCACGTCACCCATGACTCCATAAATATACTCACATGGAGTCGGTCTGTTTTCACCTTCGTTTTTACGTTTGAGTAGCAAATCAGGCGATTTGATTTCCTTTTCCACGTTTGACAGTGGGATTTATTACCCAATTTTTTTTTTTTTTTTTTTTTTTGATGATTCCCCTTCGCGTTCTATACTGTGGTATGTGTAATAAAATTGGATGGAAATTTAAATTTATTTTCCATGTGTGATCTCAACTAAATATATTTTGGGCGTATTATACGGTGTCTGTGTCATTTAATTAAAATGAACTATATGTATATGTGTTATATGTACACTGGCGTTCAAAAAGAATTTGCATATTTTGTTGACTTTTCTGAAAAACCACTGAGCGAAATTAACTACTACTTCAAAACAACGACATAAATCTGGTGTTTCAAATACGTGTGTGGGGGCGAAACTAATACAGGAATGGCAAAATCTGCATTTCAACAACTTGCTAAATTTCTAAGAGTTATTATTTTTTTTCTTTTGCATTAATCTTAACCGATTTTATATTTTAATTTCAAACAACAGAAATGAGAAACCACCAATGTTTAGATGATAGAATGACCCAAAGTCTCAGGCAATTTCAGGATTCTGTAAGAGACAGCTTGGGCAAGGTCAACCAAGAACCACACAATCAACGAAAATAGGCATTTATCAAAAGCATTTAACAGGGATGCTACAGCTTCTCAGCTTTCTTGTGACCTCTACGCGGCCACAGGAATCCGAATTTTAAGGGTTACAGTTTCCAAAATGCTTCAAGAGAGAGAACGCCGTCTGCAAGAAGATATGCTGTTTAAGTCCCAGTGACTTCTGCTAATAGAGAAGCCCGTTTAAAATGGTACCGACATCATAAAAATTGGAGCATAGATCAATGGTCAAATGTTCTCTTCACTGATGAGTTGCATCTGCCTGACGACTGATTCTTGACGTACTTTCAAGGACCAGGTACCTCTTACCAGCCTTCTAATGACCGAGAAATCAACCATTATGGCGACCAATGATTGATAATATTGTCAGGCATAATTCTGGTTTCTTGCACACTCCTCCATACCTTTGAAAGAGGTACTGTGATTGGTCTGAGGTATAGGGATGAAGTCTTGGAGCCGTATGTTCGCCTTTTTAGGAGAGCAGTAGGTCCTGATTTCATTTTAATGGATGACAACGTGACACCAGACAGAGAACTTCTGGTTGACCATTTTCTGGAAAATGGAGATGTTCACTGAAGGGATTGATGGATCTCCAAACCTCTACCTGCCATATAGAACATGTCTGGGACGCTTAGGGGAGGGCAATCACAACACGCAATTCGCCCACCGAAAACCAGCCACGGCCTGAAAAACAGCGTTACTGAACGAGAGGGACAAACTGCTGCTCATTAACTACCTTATTTCCTGTATATCTGTTCATATGAACGAGGCCTGTATATCTATCTGTACGAAGGGCCATACATCCTATTAATTCATTTTTTTATTCAACTCTTCAACCACTCTTGACCTCAACCGCGATTAGAGTTACACATGATCATGCATGATATTATTTTTGTTCTATATCAACCAACGTTCAAACAGTTTTGTCCTGTAGTTATTTTGGGGATAATCAACCAAATATAAAAATTCTCTTAATTTTGAACACGAGTGTATATAAGTTGCGTAAAAATTCTACAATGTTTACCTCCAATAATTTCGGGGCCTAGAACCTAATTTCTATGCCTGTTAATTAAAACTATATATATGTTTATAAGTTACATGTATATAAGAAGTTATATAAAAGAATCTAATATATACCTGAATTAAATATTTTCTGGATGTAGAACCTGATACCTTTTTCTATCAGTTGAAGTTAAACAGTTGTGTAAGTAAGTTATATACACTAGTCATATATAAATACATAATATACGCAATTAAATATTTTCGGGGTGTATTACTCAATGTCTCCGTCTGTTAAATTAAATTTTATGTTTATCTTTATAAGTTATATCAATAAATTATAAGTTATATAATATAATTGACATAAATTTGTTAATACTAAGTTCTTATTTATAGAACTGAAGTAAATGTGAACCCAATAGAAATTTTGCGAAAAATATGACTTAAATTTTATTTTACTTTCAAATTATTTTTATTCAACAACTTACAATCCCAACGAATTTGTGTATTTTTAATTATGCATTTTATTTATTTTTAGTCTTATTTAATTATTCAGTTAAACCAAAACCATTGGTCTTATCTACTTATTTTTAACAATTGTCGAATGAATTTTACTGAAATAAATATAAGTGATTTCAAAATTTGCATTCAAAATTTGCACGTACAATATTTTTGCATATTTACTCCAAAAATATGTATGATTTATAACTCAAATTTTACTTTGCATTCAAATAACTTTTATACAATAGCTTAATGTCTTAAACGCATGTACAAATTTTAATTGATGTTATTTATTTATGTATTAGAATCAAAACAGTTTTATTTATTTGTTCATTCAATGACTTTTAATTTATTAATTTTTAAATTATTTTATTTAGATTTTGTAATTTGTGTTAAATTTATAACCCACTCTTAACATACATGTAAAAAACTATTTTACTGCAATATTTTATTCACTTCATTTCGAGGGAAAAATTACTCCACCTTTTAGTTGCATCTTTACAGAAATTTTAAAGTTGCAGCTTTAACTAAAACTAAAGTCAATAGTTTTCTGAATTTTGTACAATTATTTTACTTAATAATTTTAATTTATGTTATTAATAAATTTATGTATTTAAAATCAATCAAATCATACAGTTACAACAAAATCAAATCATTCCCTAAGCAATTCTTTTATATTTTTATGAGTGCGTGTACTTTATTAAAGTAAGTTAGCATTTTAATGCAAACAATTAAATTTGAACACCTTTTTGAAATTATATGCATTATTCTTTGTACTATATCTCTTATATTTCTTGACATAAATCTTCTTACACATAAAACCAATATAGTTAAATAATGAAGCCAATAAAATCAAATAAAAAAGTCAATAAATGTTCAATAATAAAGTCAATAAATTTAAGCGATAATGCCGATAAAGTTATAGAATCGTTTTTCAATGCTGATATAGTTAAACATCTCTTTAAAGTTATGTACTCAATAATTCTACATAAATTGAAGTTACGCATCTATCATAAAACTTTATTAAAAAATATGGCAAGTTGTGTATCGCTGTAATTTTATGGGTGGAATTTTTTTCAATATTTAGCCAGGATCATATATCTTAAATCAACTTATCTGAATGGAGCCATGTCAACTGTATATCAGCCACTCAACGGGAGCAAGCCAACAGGATTGTTAAAAAATCAAATGTTTATAAAGTTAAACAATAACGTTGATTAAGTTAAACAATAAAGTTAAACATCTCTTAGGATTCATAAAAGCAATAATTCTCTTTATATTAAAGTTACGTAATCAATCATACAAATTCATAAAAAAGAGTATGGTAAATTGCACACTGCTGTACAACACATGGAAGTAATTTTATGACCGGATTCTTCTTTCAATATTCAGGCAGGATCATGTACTTTAAATCAACTTATTTTAATGGAGCCATATCAACTGTATATCAGCCATTCAACGGAAGCAAGCCTACAGGCTTCTTAAAAAATCAAATGTTTATAAAGTTAAACAATAACGTTGATTAAGTTAAACAATCAAGTTAAACATCTCTTAGGATTCATAAAAGCAATAATTCTCTTTATATTAAAGTTACGTAATCAATCATACAAATTCATAAAAAAGAGTATGGTAAATTGCACACTGCTGTACAACACATGGAAGTAATTTTATGACCGGATTCTTCTTTCAATATTCAGGCAGGATCATGTACCTTAAATCAACTTATTTGAATGGAGCCATATCAACTGTATATCAGCCATTCAACGGAAGCAAGCCTATAGGCTTCTTAAAAAATCAAATGTTTATTAAGTGAAACAATAACGTTGATAAAGTTAAACAATAAAGTTAAACATCTTTTAGGATTCGTAAAAGCAATAATTCTTTTTATATTAAAGTTACGTAATCAATCATACAAATTCATAAAAGAGTATGGTAAATTGCACACTGCTGTACAACACATGGAAGTAATTTTATGACCGGATTCTTCTTTCAATATTCAGGCAGTATCATGTACCTTAAATCAGCATATGATTTGAAAGGAGCAATGTCAACTGTATATCAGCCACTCGACGGGAACAAGCCTACCGACTTGTTAAAAAATCAAATGTTTATAAAGTTAAGAAAAAAGCCAATAAAGTTGAACAATAATGTTGATAAAGTAAAACAATAAAACCAATAAAGTTAAACATCTCTTTGGATTTACATAAACTATAATTCTTTTTATATTAAAGTTACATACTCAACCATTCAAATTCATAAAAAAAAAGTATGGTAAGTTGCACACTACCGTACAACACATGGAAGTAATTTTATGACCGGTTTTTTCTTTCAATATTTAGGCAGGATCAAGTATCTTAAATCAACTTATGATTTGAAAGGAGCAATGTCAACTGTATCAGCCACTCGACGGGAACAAACCTACAGACTCGTAACAAAATCGAAAGAAAAAAATGGTATGTTCATGTTCTTCCATTTGCATAGAAGGGGGGTAATATGTCATTCTGTTCTTTGTGGGGTGAAAAAATTCAACCTCTATCCCCTGCCGGTGTTCTTTCAGATGCAAAACCTTGCATCGCCTGTCTGTTCATTCGTCATCAGGCAGCGATTCCGACAAAGAATTCTTTTCACAAAAACTAGCAGACGTTGTCTGATTATATATTACTTCTAGGTTGCCTTTAGTGTAATAAGATATGTTTTGCAAGAATTTTTTTTTCCTCCTGATTTTTCCTTTTCAGATAGCAATAATCCCTACTGTTCAATAGTTTACATTGTACTTTGTATCTGTGTGATGATATATTCTATTTGAAGGATTTTTCAATGCTTGCTAAAGTCTTTATGCGTATCAAGGTATAAACTACAGCGCAATAAATTGAAATATTTTTTTTCTTCCTTATAGTATTCTCAATCGAGAAAGATAAATCTTTAAGCCGGTTAAAGGAATGCAAATACTTGCTTTGAACTTTATACCTGATTTTCTTTACAATATAAAATTATATACTTTTTTACAGACACGAAATATAGCATGTCAAATTTGAATAACTGTATAAAAAAAATCACTGATATTTTTTCTTTCCTTTTACAAATAGTTTTTATCTTTCTATTGAACTGTTTCTTTTAATAGTTTGTTTAGAACTTTGGAAAAGAGAGTTTCGACTTAACACTTGGTTTAAGTAGTATGTCCAGAATTCAAAAAATAATTCTGTTAGAAGTTTAAGTACATTTAAGTAAGTACATTTAGTAGTTAAGTAGTAGTTAGTAGTTCAGTACATTTTGAAGGGCGAAGAAAGAGTATTTTTCCTAAATTTTTTAAGCGTAATAAAGAGTTATATTATTAATATTTTAACATTTAAAATAACAGTGTTTAAACAGTTAAACTGGAGAAGGAGATTTAACTTTGAATTGTACAAGATTTATAAGCAGCCTGATATTATTAAATGCATAAAAATAAATAGAATGAATTGGACCGCCCACGTGATTCGAATGAGCGACGACAACACAATAAAAAAGATACTGCTTTTTAGACCCACTGGAAAAAGAAAGCGGGGAAGGCCGTGGTTGAGATGGGCTGACTCAGTGGAGTCTGATTTTCTCGCAATTAATGAAAATAATTGGAGATCAAAGATGAAGCGGAAGTCGTCATGGAGAAATCTTCAGAGGAAGGCATTGGCTCACATTGGGCTGTCTGGGCAACTATGATGATGATGATGTTTGAGCAGTATTTTATAAATTTCCATCAAAAATATTTTATAAACTCAGCCCCTTGAAGACTGATTTTTAAAAGCCAATTAGAAAAAGTATCTTCCATTTCCTGACTAGCTAGAGCAATCGCATCTCCTCAGGACAAACAGCCTTAATGACAATACAAGTTTCAATCTTTTCCTGACCACTACAAAAAGTTCACCACCAAAGCTAATTTAGCGTCTGCCAAATAATAGCAAATGCAATTTTCCGTTAAGCCAGGATCATGAGTGAAATATTTCAAACATAATCGAGAGTTACTCTAGAGCTTGGACTTTTTATTCGCAAAAAAATTTTAAGAAAAAGCTGTCCAAGAAATTACTGCTGAAACATGTTTAATTATCTTATTTATTGATCTGTAATTGTACTAAAAAGTTGGAAAGGTAATTTCAAGTCACCTTTTTTTTAATTTTTAGCTGTCAAGGAGAGTATAACATGAAAATCCTGCATAACAATAAAAAAAATCACAGTAATGATATATAAGGCTAATTATTTCTTTTTGAAGTTATTTTAAAAAATTTTTAGCGTGTTTACCTTAGTCGAAACATAAGTCAACAATTAAAATTTAAAATACAGCATTTGTTAATAGCTTTGTGAAAGGGAAAAAAAATTTGCCATTTAAATTAATTCACTAGTTTTCGTTCCAGAATTTTCTTTTATTCATCTTAAATTACCTATTTACATTTTAAATAGTTAATTGGTGATAGCTTGTTAATAGCGCGAGAGAAAGAGCTACATGAATTTTTAAATGAGCCTTAATTAGGATCTTTAAAAGCTGTTGAACAAGAATGAATATCCTTTTTGCTTTAATTAATTTATTTTTCTTAGAACATAAAAACTTAAAATATGCGAAATATATAATACGTCAGAAACAATTGGAGATCTATTTTCTTATTAACATTTCGAGTCCTTTTATGCCAACATAACATAAAAAAATAAAAAAAATTTGGAAGAAAAAAATATTTTCCTTAAAACTAGAGATCATAAGAACCATTTATTAAAATAACTTTCACAATATTCTGGGTAGTTTTCTTTTCGGGGGAAAAACAGGAAAATAGTGTTATATAAAATAACAAAAACGAAAACACCCACTCCCATATTTAAAACCGACAACAACATGTGTAATTTTGTACTTCGCATTATAAAAGCGAGAAATTAGTTTTTAAAGATAAGCCTAATTTAGCGGGATGGTGATATCTAAAACAATAGTAGACGAAAAAAGAAAAAGAAAAAAAAATCGTTTGCGTTCAGTCAAGTGGCAAGAGAAAGGGGTTTTTACTTTCACACAAGTCATTAATTACGTTAAAAATTCTGCGAGTGAAGATTAAAAAAGGGACTAAAAAAGAATACATTATCCTTCTAAATATCGCTTCGACGATATCTTTTTTTTTTCTGTATATTTTCCCCAGAAAAGCTTTTCATTCTGTCGTCGTTTTCATCATGTGTTTTCCAACTTTTGTATGGATCCTAGCTTAGAGCTCTAACTGACACACACTGTATAATAAATGATTGACCACAAAAAAGCATGCCTCAGATAGCTCAAATTATTGGCTCCTCGCTCTCCTCTCTTCCACTCTGGAATAAATTAAAGCTGTCAACTGCAGGTCCTCTCTGTCTCTGTCATTAAGGTTATGAAAGATTTTTAGCCTAACGGTTCGAAAACTTTTTCCCTTTCTGAGATTAAAGAAAGTAGGGGCGGGGGGGAGGCGCAAAGATAGAAAAGGGAAAAGAGACGATACGAAAAGGGGGGGAAGGGATGGAAAAAAATCTTATTTTCGGGATAAACGAAAATTCAGATTAATTACCGCACATGTCTAAGAAATCATCGTTCGGGCGATGATATAACTCATTTAAAAGAATGCAAATCGTGGGACGGAAAAATTGTAAGAAAAGAACGCAGCAGAGGAAACAAAGACTAATTAATGGCAAGGATATATTTTATAATATTTTTTTTTCCCTTTTTCCTCATTCTTCGTTTTTCCCTTT
Organism: Parasteatoda tepidariorum; assembly: GCF_982258835.1. Classification (NCBI taxonomy): domain Eukaryota; kingdom Metazoa; phylum Arthropoda; class Arachnida; order Araneae; family Theridiidae; genus Parasteatoda; species Parasteatoda tepidariorum. The sequence continues at coordinate 78,805,903 of NC_141755.1, forward strand.
TTCTTTCCAGTTCAGAAGCTTAGTTATTATTCCTTTGACAGTTGTTACAAATCGGCGCCCGCAAGCTCGTCTGGTTTTAATTCGTTGTAAGGTAATGATATTCAAGATGGCGAATGACTGATCGGAAGACATTACAATGCTAGGGAAAAGTTATGGGGATTTTTATTCCTGGATTTTGATTTCCTTGGAGGAAAAAAAAGAGATCTGGCATAGTAAGAAATCAATATATTATAATGTAATGAATGAGATTATGGAAATAGTTTTTAATTTGATTTCAGTGTAAATGAATTAACATCGTATTGTTAGTATTGAAAAAGATTGAGATTCCTTAACTGAGTTGCAACTTCAAACGGAAAAGTATGAAAAAGTTGTAATAGGAATACGCAGATAATTATTAATTTTGATAAAGAAACTAAGTTAACAGTAAAAAAAATGATATTTTAATTTTCTTTATCTATCCTTATAATGAGAACGTGTGTTTCTTTCATAACAAATGAATAGCATAAAACGCTATTTATGATCCTAGTTTCGCTAATTTACTAAAGAACAAAATTAATTTTAAAAAAAAAAATTTTGCCTAAAAAATAAATAGAACAAAACGTTAATCGGCAATGTTTCACCAATTTACAGTGTTTAGATAAAAAGTTCCGTTTTATTACTCAGATAAGTTTTATTAAGCTTTTTGAAAGCAAAAAACAACAACTACACTCTAAAAAATTCCGGATCAAGGTATGGTTTAAAATACCAGAACATAGGTGCATCAGAGCCTTGTCTTCAAGACTGGCTTCAAAACTACTAGGCTACAGAGATGAGAAACATTGGAAGAACACAACATTGGAAGGCACAACCTTAAAAAGAAAAAAAAGAAGAAGAAATTGTGTCGGCTGCCATAAATAAATAAATATGTTTGGATAAAGCGTAAGTTAAGCGTTTACTAATATTTTGTAGAATTGTCTTCTCAAATTCTAAAATTATATGGTTCTTAGAACAAATACAGTGATAAAGCATGTAACGATGCACTTTAACATCCAAATAGAGTCTCGGTGCTACCATCTAGTGTGGCAGAAACTAGACGTCCAAATTAACAAGACCAACGGTATCTCACCCATTGTGATGGTCCTGAAAGAGTGGATACCACCTTTGGAGAACGCACTAGGTCTGCTCATCGGCAAGACCGATTGTGCAGCTCATTGGAAATAAAAAAAAAAGCATGTAACGAATGTATGCTGTAAAATCTTAAACACGTGAGCGTTTCTTTTTACTCCTTTTAAAAGATCCCCCCCCCCCTACAAAAACATTATCGAGTAAATATGAGATTTAATGGCACAAAATACAAGTAAGATATAAGAGTAAAAGAGTCAAAAAAATACCATAGACAAAAATTTCTGAATTCTGAATGCTTTCGTCAGGAATAATTCAGGAATAATCAGGAATAATCGTCAGGAATTATGTCAGGAACTCATTGAAGAGGTTGAAAAGCATGGAACCTCACACAGAAATGGTCCATCCTTTTTAAATTAACCTAAGAAGCTTAATATCTGTAGAAATGTCAAAAACGACATAATGTGTGTGTTGAAAATATTTCAATAATGCAATAGGTTCAATAACGCAAATATTGAATCTGTGGTTTTATGACTCAAGGTCCAAGTAGGATCTAAGCGAGAAAGTCACTTGGGAAAAACCTTAGGAACAAATTTTTGCTTATCAGTGGAAGTTCTTTCTTAACCAATCTACAAGTCAGAAACTCAATGAATCGGCTCAGGAGAGCATGAAACATAAAAAAGAAATAGGACCTGTCTTAAGTTGTGCTTAGTAGACTCAAATCATTAGAAGTATAAAAAATTGCATAATGAAACTTTCCTTTCATTAAATAATCATTATACCCGAGCTTTTCTATTCATAAAACCAATTTTTGAGGAAACGGAACATTGACAAAAAGTCTTGCAAGAAATGTATGGTCACATTTCAAACTCAAGATCCTTCCAAGCTGCAGCTGAACTGCAAACACTCAACTTTATAATAATATTAGAAATATCGCACTAATTCTTTCATAACTCAACATGAAACCTAAATATGGCCTAAATATATACGGAGGGGAATCACTCCTCTCAAAAATATTTTGTTCCTGTTAGATGATGCTATGTCTAAAAAATATGCTGGTCTCTTAATATAGTTAATTGAACTTTTTCCGAACAGCACTTTAACAGCAAATATTTCACTTTATTAAAATCCGCTGTATTTTTCTTTCTTTTTTTAACTCAAGTTGAAAAACAGAAATAACACTATAGGATGGAGAGTGGTATTAGAATGTTTGTTGATCTCCATAAATAATCAGTTCAATTCTTCCCGAACTGCACTTTAACGGAAAATATGTCACTTAAAGAATATATTGAATATCATGGTAATTTTATTTAACTTGTCATGAAATCTAAAAACAGAATTATAGGATTTAGAGTGGTATAACTCTCGCGGCAAATGTATTGGTTTCCTTTAAAAATCATGCTTAATTCCTTCCGAACTGCAAATGAACGGCAAATACTCCAAGTTATTAGTATTATAAATATCATTGTAATCTATAATCTTTATTAACTCAGTATGAAACCTGAATATAGTTTATGGGATAGAGTAGCATAGGAGTATACCAGTCTCTTTGTTTCTCCTTATAAACTCTTCCCCAAATATAACTAAAGAAATTCTTCAACTTAATTCCATTTAGAATATGGCTGCAATTTTTTTCCCAACTCAATATGAAACTTGAATAGAACTTTTAGGATACAGAGTGGCATAGCTTCGGTAAGGAATATGCTAGTCTTTTTGTTTCTCCTAGTAAACTCCTTCTAAGTATAACTAAACAAATAATTTAACTTATGAACACGATAAATATCGCATCAATTTTCTTCAACTCAATATGAAACTTGAAAAGAACTTATAGGATACACAGAGTGGCATAGTATCCTTCAAGAATAAGCTAGTCTCTGTGTTTCTCTTTATAAACTCCTCCTTCCCAAATATAATTAAACAACAAATACTTCAACTTATTACTTATTACCACTATGAATATCCCTGCAATTTGTTTTCAACTCAATATGAAACTTGAATTGAACTTATAGGATACAGAGTGGCATAGTATCCTTCAAGATTAAGCTGGTCTCTGTGTTTCTCTTTATAAACTCCTCCTTCCCAAATATAATTAAACAACAAATACTTCAACTTATTACTTATTACCACTATGAATATCCCTGCAATTTGTTTTCAACTCAATATGAAACTTGAATTGAACTTATAGGATACACAGAGTGGCATAGCTTCCGTAAGAAATATGATAGTCTCCTTGCTTCTCTTTATGAACTTTTAAATATAACTAAACAAATAATTTAACTTATGACCACTATGAATATCGTTGCAGTTTGTTTTCAACTCAATATGAAAGCTGAATACAGCTTGTAGGATACAGAGTGGCCTAGCTTCCGTGAGGAATATGCTAGTCTCTTTGTTTCTCTTCATAAACTCCTCCCAAATGTAACTAAACAGCAAATACTTTAACTTAATATTATTATGAATATCTTTGCAACTTTTTTTCTCCACTCAATATGAAACCTGAATCTAACTCATATAGAATACAGAGTGGCATGGATTCCTAGAAAATATATGCTAGTCTCTTTGTCTTTCTTTATTAGCTTCTTCCCAGATATAACCTAACAACAAATACTTATTACCATTATGAATATCCTGGTGTTTTGCTGTTTTCTTTTAAACTCATTGTGAATCCTAATTAACATTTACATAAAAATAATTCAGACTCAATACACATAATAACTGTTTTTTCTCACTACCGCTGATAGATTTAATCAATTTTTCAAATTAAACACTATACTCAAAAACCTAGTTTGAAAACAAAAGTACTCGATTTACTTTTCGAAAAATAAATTTGTTTGCATTAAAGTATAAATTGAATAAATATTTAGGCAACGCAATGAAATGGGGTTTTAAACAATTGTAAAGTAATTTTTTTTAAAAAAAATTATATTTTGAATGTAAATTAATTATGAATAGAATGACTAAATATTATTTTTAATCTGGAAAATAATCCTCGGATTGTTTACTTTAAAAAGAAAAATGTTTCAAGTTAATAACGATACTTTCAGAACTACAAAGATATTAACCGTGTTTATTTAATTTGATAAGATTTCGTTCTAAAACTAATTCCATCAACACCAGTTCGAAAAAAACTCATTTATCGCATTTTCTACTTTTCCCTTTTTTAAATTTTGAATACAAATCAAATATTCCTCAAAAGAAAGTAAACTAATCTAATTAGACTAAAGCATAATTGACTTTTATACTTTTAAAAAGCTCAAATATATATCCAAAACATCAACTTCCCCATGCCAACTTTTGAAAAATAAAAGTAAGAAAAAAAATTTGAGAAATTACTAGAAAATTTAATTTCTAAATATCTGACATTTAAATTTCAAGATTTCAGGCTTAATTATGAATCTCATTTCCATCAACTACGCGGAAAGCTTATCTTCTGGTTTTCACATTTCACAAACAAATTTCTTTCTTTCTTTCAAATCTTCGTATAAAAACCCTCCCCAATCATATTTTACCTTTAGGGATTCTTTTGTAGGGGAAACTCACCATGAATGGGGGGAAAAAATTATTTGATCCAGTTTTATTTATCCTATTAAGAATTGTGAAAAGTATGATGTTACAAAATTATATTTTCTATTTTTCTTAATTTTTCCTAATCTCGTTTTCCTTCCGAGGTTTTGAAAAATGCTACAGCGAGGAACGATGAAAAAGTTTATTCCGTTTTTTTAGTTTCTTCTTTCGAAATTATTTAAATCATGAATGACATCTTTTAAATAGTTTCAGATCTCGTTTTAGGGATTTTCATTATTGCTGTCTTTTTTATTGCACTTTTCGATATACTTAGAAGTCTTTCGATCGCCCGCGGTTAGGAAAATATAATTTGAATTTCATATCACCCCTCTTGTTTTAAAATTAATCTGAATTTCTCATTACATTCAATAATATTTTCATACTCCGTAATCCCATCAGTAAGAAACCAAGATTTCTTTTCATTAAAAAAAAAGTGAATGACAGTGTCAATAAATTAAATATTGTGTTCTTGTTTTGAAGTAGAGAAAATTAATTTTAAACATTGAAAAAAGGGAGAAAACTAAGTTAACTATAATCAAAATGTATGCGTGCTTTGTAAGATTACACTTAAAGATTTTTACCTTTTTTTAAATTAAAAAAGGTATTATGATTACCTCATCAGATATAGAAGATAGTAACTACTTTTACCAGCACTACAGCCGATTGCTCGCCATGCATGTCTAAAGAAATTTTATTCATCTCGATCTATCATTGTCCACTACTCTCCATCTGGACACTACTTGGAAACTTTTCCACGTTATATAACCATCTTGTACGTGGTCTACCTCTCTTTCTTTTTCCTTCTGGGTTCTCATTGTCCCATGTACAGATAGGATCTAGCCATCTCATATGTTAAATTGTTATAAACTTCATTATATTTGGTTCTCTGAATTTTTTGTATTACACAAAGTTGTATCGTAATCTTCACACGTTATTTTCCTTTACTACGCAAAAAATTTTCTCCAGATCTTTAGTTCAAATGAAAGTATCCTATTTTCTTCTGTTTTTTTTCACTTACTTCCTTACATATTCGTCTTACAAAGGTCTTATATAGCTGTTCTTTTTGTTTCGCTACTTAAGTATTTTGATTTGAACTGTGTCCTCTTAATCAAAAGCATCTCCTATAGGCCATATTTATTTTGTATTTAAAAACTGTTTTAATGCCATTATTATTGTTCAAAATTGTCCCCAAGTATTTAAAGTGACCGACTTCTTAAAAAAAAACATATTCTTTCATTTTTAGTGGTGATGAAACAAGCATTTTTCTTGTAACTGCCATGCGTTTTGTATTATCTTCATCGGAAATGAAGCCAAAATTTTTAGATGCAAAAGGTCTCTGAAAGTTTTGGTCACATCTTTCTTAGTTCTACATACAATATCTATATCATCAGCAAATGCTTTTAGATGAAGAATCCAAAGAACTTTTAGATAAAGAATCGAATATAATGTTCTTAATGTTCAGTGACTCCCTTATTCATTTGATCTTATTCTATTGAACTTCAATTACTTCAAGAGTCAAAGCAGATTTTGCTTCGTTTGGAAAATGAAAGGTTAAAATGAAACCGTCTGGCGTTACATGGAGAAAAACACTTCCTGGAGAAAGCCCCCACATCAATTGTACACTAACTTATAAACTGACTGAAACTAAGGATATTTTGTTTCATTACTCAGGCCAAAAACAATATAGGATTCATCAGAAGTAGTTTTTAATTGTATGATTTCGTTTAAATGCAAATTACCTATTCGAAATAAAATTATAGCACACTTTAATGCAAAAATATTTCTTCCTAGCATTCGTGACTTTTCAAGATGTCATTAGCAACAACGAAATAAAAAACCAAAAAAAAAATTATGTCGAAATGTCGATAGTCTCCCAAGGGACCAACAATCATCTGTGGTGATCCAATTCCCCGAAGAATTGTTTCTGCAAAGATATCACAAGCGGTACCCCATATTACAAATGTGTTTACGACCCAAATCGTTGGTAATTCGGAAGAGAAACTACCGTTTATTTCGTGTCTTGGCTTTTAATTGCCCTTTGCAGTCCAGAGGTGGCCTCTACGTCAAATAGCATTGCCAAAAAAAGAAAAAATCTTTCTCCCACCATCTCCCATGGGTGGCATTCTCCCAGAAAATGTTGGTTCAGGAATTAACGGTAACTAACGGCCCATCCGTGAGTTTGGATGAGTAGCAAAGGCTGAAGGGGAAAATTGCTACGGAATATTGATACCAACAAGAAGCTCTAACTTATTCCCGAATAGATGGAAGTAACACGTTCTACGTTTTATGCGTTCCAGTTAAATTCTTCTTGATTGTGTTAGCGTCTGCAGGTTCTGTATGAAGTGCTCTAAGTTCTTCAAAGAATTATGATATTATAGAAGTTAGGTAGGTTGCTAGATAATTAAGTCTTAAAAGAAACATGAAGCTAGCCTTAGGTCTCGGCGAATTTTTTTTCGTTGGGGAAACTCATATTATGTACATTTCAAATACGAAATTTAATAAGATATCAGTTTAAAATTCTTTCCCTTTTACAATATTTCAGGAGCTACGTATTTTTATTATGCACAGTTATTTAACAGACTAAACATGACACTTCAAGGGCAGGATGATGTCTTTAGATCAGACCACCAGATACTACCCAATATGCAGACATTACCTCCAAACCCAGTTTACGCCAAAACAGGTTTTCAACTGCCAGATCATTTTAGCTGCACTCTTTAAATTCGGCTCAACACCGGAGAACATCCTATATAGTCCTCAGGTGACAGAACTCGCAAAACTCATCTTCCTAAACATTGGCAATATTTAGCACTGATATAGATAGGACAACAACATTTAATAACGGTCTATAAGAGCCTCGCTCACTCCGCTGGTGGAGAACAGGGAGTTGTAAGTTCGATCCTGGCAGTCGACTAAACAACTGGAATGTATACGTAGCACGTTAAATTTGTCGTGACTAAACGTCCTCTCATGTGTTGTAGTGTGTAAATTTGGAAATTGCGAAAGCAGCTTAAGCTCAATCCGTGTCGTTTGTTTAGGATCAAAATTACGTGACAGTCACATCATAGTTGTTAAAAGATGGGGCTAGGTGCTTGGTCATGGTGGTTGATGATGATTGTTAGTTAGTAAAACTCATCTTATCGTAGCATTATACATTAATTTTACCACGATGCTATTTTTTTCCATTCTCAGTTTTACAAAAATTGAGTTCTCATGTGATTATCAAATTATTGTTTTAAACACAAGATTTACGAAAAAAAAATTTGCCACATTTTTGCTGTTATATGCCGAAAATAAAGGCAAACCTTGCTTCACTACTATGCAGAAAAATGTTTTTATGTTGAAAAAAATATTAATATTTTTTTAAGACGCATGAGAAGAATATAAATTTGAATCATATTCAATATTCCTCATGTAAATAAAGTTAAGAGCAATGAAAGAAATAAAATTAAATTGAATACTTAAATCAAATAGCAATTTACTTAATCAACTATCAATCGTTCTGTATGGTAGTCAAGGAGTAAGTTTCATTTCAGGAAGGTTCCGCGTTCGAAATCCACATAGGGCATGGCTGCCATTTCTCTCTATCCGTCCCTTCTATCTGGACTGGGGGGGCCATGATTCACCTATATGATGCTGAAGAAAAAAAGAGCTCAACAATACCACCCGTTAAGTACCATGTGGCCATATTGCTGGTTCAAAACTAAAACGACACATCTGCAAACGTGTAATGCCTGCAGATGTGTCGTTTTAGTTTTGAAGCAGCGATATGTTGACAAGTGGTCTCGTACTTGCAAGTCTCGTACTTGCTTCGGCAGTACATATACTAAAATTGGAACGATACAGAGAAGTGGGCATTCTCGACAATTTCGCCAAGAAAAAAAAAGAAAAGAAACAGTTTCCGTACTTTACATTTGAGGTGAAGATATAATTTAAGACTATGTATATTATCTTGATGTAAATTAATTTTCTGGTCTTTAGAACGGTTAAAGAACTTAATATTTAAAAAAATTATTGAATTATCATATAAATCGAAAATTTTGAGAGATTTTTCTGACTAAACGTAAATTATCAAAATCAGCAAATAATCCCCAATTTTTGCAGGTCCTTATGAGACCAAATAATGGATCGTAAGAGTAACTTTTAAATACTAAAAAACTAGATCACTAAAGCTTTTCATTTTACGACATCTGTGACTTTTCTTACTATTGACGTTTTGCTCAAGTTTCAAAAATGTACTATTGACGTTTTGCTCAAGTTTCAAAATGTACTATTGACGTTTTGCTCAAGTTTCAAAAATGTACTATTGACGTTTTGCTAAAGTTTCAAAAATGTACTATTGACGTTTTTCTCAAGTTTCAATAATTTAATGTGTACTGGCTATAGATAGGTTAAATAACTGTTACTGACTGTTACTACTGTACACATTATTCTAAAAAAAAAAGCATTAATTTATGTGACGTCAGAGCTTTCGAAAAACAGTCCACTTCATCGTTTTAATATCTACTTTTTGTGAGAAGAATGGCGTAAATCTGCGCTTGGACCTCATCTTCCTCATTTTCTCTTGCTTCAGTGAGGAGCTGTTGCCAGAGTCTTGTTCAAAGGCTTGCATGAAGAATTACAAGATGCTTGTAAAAGTTCATACTGGCGTGAATAGCGAAGCATGATTGTTCGCAAATATCACATCCCCAGCCTTCTTTTACAAAACCATTAGTCACGCAACTGCTTCTGTCAATAACGAATGAATTTATAATTTTCCTCCAGTGTGTTTATGATGCCGACAAACATTAACATCAGGGTGGATATTCGGCAACGGGAGAGGGGGGGAGGACTTAAATAACGATCTTACTTCAATTATAAGTTTCTTTTATTTTAGCGTTATCCCATCCTTACGACCAGCTTTTGCTTTTTTTTTCCTCTCTCGCCCCCATCTTTAGAATATTAATTTTGTGGTTGGAGCACTTTACTGTTACCTGAAATTTGAGGTCATTAATAACGATATAGAGGATGGTGTTTAATTGTTTTCCGAAAAGATATTTCGTACCCCAAGAGCCTAATGATCTTGTTTGAGTAATTTTTAATTGGAGAATTTTGGTCTCCGCTTCTAGGCATCGTGATTTTTTAAGGAAATTGTTTTATTTTGTTGTTAATAGTTATTCTACTCTTTTTTTATTGTTATTATTTTTTCATTTAATGCTTAAAAGATTTCTTCTACTTTTTTTTCTTTTGTTATTTATTCTTGCTCAAAAGTTTAATCTTATTTAATTTTCCTACGGAAAGAAAATTAATAAATAATAACAACAAATTTCTGGGCGATATTTTGGTTGGAATATATTTGTTCAATCTAACCATACCATAACAATAAGTCCATACCATTTAACAGAGGTATTTAATGAAACAATTTGAGTTTAAAGATCTAACCAGAGTATGTTATGGATAGAATCATTTTTGTGAATTAATAGTAATTGTTTTATTTTGTTGTTAATAGTTATTCTACTTTATTATTATTATTTCTTTTAATGCTTAAAAGGGTTCTTCTAATTTCTTTTATTATTTATTCTTGCGCAAAAGTTTTAATCTTATTTTATTTTCTTATGGAAAGAAAATTAATAAATAATAACAGCCAATTTCTGGCCGATATTTTGGTTGGAATATATTTGCTCCATCTAACCATACCATAACAATAAGACCATACCATTTAACTGAGATCTTTAATGAAACAATTTGAGTTTAAAGATCTAACCAGAGTATGTGATGGATAGGATCATTTTTGTGAATTAATAGTAATTGTTTTATTTTGTTGTTAATAGTTATTCTACTTTATTATTATTATTTCTTTTAATGCTTAAAAGGGTTCTTCTAATTTCTTTTATTATTTATTCTTGCGCAAAAGTTTTAATCTTATTTTATTTTCTTATGGAAAGAAAATTAATAAATAATAACAGCCAATTTCTGGGCGATATTTTGGTTGGAATATATTTGCTCCATCTAACCATACCATAACAATAAGACCATACCATTTAACTGAGATCTTTAATGAAACAATTTGAGTTTAAAGATCTAACCAGAGTATGTGATGGATAGGATCATTTTTGTGAATTAATAGTAATTGTTTTATTTTGTTGTTAATAGTTATTCTACTTTATTATTATTATTTCTTTTAATGCTTAAAAGGGTTCTTCTAATTTCTTTTATTATTTATTCTTGCGCAAAAGTTTTAATCTTATTTTATTTTCTTATGGAAAGAAAATTAATAAATAATAACAGCCAATTTCTGGGCGATATTTTGGTTGGAATATATTTGCTCCATCTAACCATACCATAACAATAAGACCATACCATTTAACTGAGATCTTTAATGAAACAATTTGAGTTTAAAGATCTAACCAGAGTATGTGATGGATAGGATCATTTTTGTGAATTAATAGTAATTGTTTTATTTTGTTGTTAATAGTTATTCTACTTTATTATTATTATTTCTTTTAATGCTTAAAAGGGTTCTTCTAATTTCTTTTATTATTTATTCTTGCGCAAAAGTTTTAATCTTATTTTATTTTCTTATGGAAAGAAAATTAATAAATAATAACAGCCAATTTCTGGGTGATATTTTGGTTGGAATATATTTGCTCCATCTAACCATACCATAACAATAAGACCATACTAGGACTGGGCTATAAATCGATATATCGCGACATATCGATTTAACGCCTATATCGGCAAACCGATACAGCAACTTTCATTCCAAGCGATGCATCAGAAATCTGATTTAAGCCGTCGAGTGAAGAAGACGATATAACGATATAGCGATACACGCAAGGACTTTCTCTTACGTTCCGATGCCAACTCGCGCTGTGGAAGACGATATTGTTTCGTTATGTTGAGACGGCCTTGACTGATGAGCGGTAGAATCAGAATCACTTTTGAGACCTTATATCGTTATATCACATGTTCGTTTTCGCACCTTCGCGATTTGAAATCGTTTCTTGTAGATTATTTTCAATGGGATTTACTTCGTGATCGCCGTCGTAACCTTGTTCTGAACGCAATCTATTATTGAAAAGAATTTATAAAGAAAAGTTTCTTCATTAATTAGGTAAGTTTTTTATTTATTTTCTGACAAAACTTTTTTTATATTTTTAAATGTGAAAATTATCGGAAATCTAATTTAAGGCACCCATAAGGAATTAAATTACAAAGTAAATAAATTTGTTAGGTTATTTTTTTACTTTCTTTTAATTTATTAAAAACCTTTCGGATAAAACTTCTAATAATTTAATGGGCTTCTATTACTGATTTTAAATTTATAAATCTTGAGTTGTTTTTATTTTTAGAAATAAAGTTAAAACAAAACTTATTTTTTGGACATAAGTCAATAAACTTTATTTGTTCAAAACAATTTGAAAAGCTTGCGAATTTTATTCATTTCTTTTTTTTTTTTAATCAATTACTACTTCGTTTTATTAGAGAGTAAAATCATTATTTTTTTTTTAATTTTCGTTTTATATTATTAGTTAATTAGCTAAATATATTACCGAATATCACAATTCTTTTGTTTTTATTTTTAAGAATTTAATTAAGAAACTTTGCCTTACTTTGTTTTTCGTTCGTTCATTATTTAATTTAATTTAATTATTTATATGAAATAATAATAAAAATAGTGTTTAAGAAGCATTTTTTTTCTAAAATTTATTTAGCTTTTTGTTTTAAGCATACAAATAATTTTTTAACGAACTTATTTTTTAAATTTTGTTCCTATGCTGTTAGGTAAATATATTGATAAATTTCACTTTTATTTATTTTTTTATTTTTAAACTAAGAAATCTTTTGTTATTTGCGTGATCATTTTTAGAAAATATAACAAAACTTGTGTTTACTTCTTCATTAAGAATTTGAACATTACGATCGAACTTAATAATTCTGTAATTATTTACGCATAATAGTACAAGCAAATATTGATTTGTTAAGAAAAGTTTCTTTTTTTAAAAAAAAAAAATATTTTTAACACTTTGTTTCAAGTGTATAATGAATTTCTTAACAAACTTTTTTTTTAATTTTTTAAATTTTCTTTCAATAATTTCAGCTAGATATCTTTATAAAATTCCCTTTTTATTTTTAAACTGAGAAATCTTTCAGAGAACGAAAATTTTAAGAAATTATTACAATTCTTATGTTTACTTTTTAGTTTAAAATTCGAACATTTTTAATTTTAAACTTCGGCTTTTAGTCAATCTAACTTTTATTTTAATTAAAATGTATTTTAAAATCAGCTTTTGTTTAATAACAATATTTTTTTTCATTAAGGGTGTTTTAGGGGTTAACTTAAATTAAGACTGCTTATACCTTATAAACGATAAAGAAGTGCAAATATTTCATTCTGTATCTACACACATTTTTTCAAAAAATATTTTAAGTAAGATTTGTACATCTTAGTCAATTTATTTAATATCTTTCTTTAGCAAAACATATATATTTTCAAATTTATAAATTGATTTAAATCAATATGCGTATGAAGTCTTGATAGAAATCTGACTTTCTGTGCCTTAAAGTAAATGAAATTCAAAAATACTATATCGCGATACTTCGCTATATCGCGATGCAAAACTGACGATATATCACGATATATAATTTCTAATATCGCCCAGTCCTAGACCATACCATTTAACTGAGATCTTTAATGAAACAATTTGAGTTTAAAGATCTAACCAGAGTATGTGATGGATAGGATCATTTTTGTGAATTAATAGTAATTGTTTTATTTTGTTGTTAATAGTTATTCTACTTTATTATTATTATTTCTTTTAATGCTTAAAAGGGTTCTTCTAATTTCTTTTATTATTTATTCTTGCGCAAAAGTTTTAATCTTATTTTATTTTCTTATGGAAAGAAAATTAATAAATAATAACAGCCAATTTCTGGGCGATATTTTGGTTGGAATATATTTGCTCCATCTAACCATACCATAACAATAAGACCATACCATTTAACAGAGGTATTTAATGAAACAATTTGAGTTTAAAGATCTAACCAGAGTATGTTATGGATAGAATCATTTTTGTGAATTAATAGTAATTGTTTTATTTTGTTGTTAATAGTTATTCTACTTTATTATTATTATTTCTTTTAATGCTTAAAAGGGTTCTTCTAATTTCTTTTATTATTTATTCTTGCGCAAAAGTTTTAATCTTATTTTATTTTCTTATGGAAAGAAAATTAATAAATAATAACAGCCAATTTCTGGGCGATATTTTGGTTGGAATATATTTGCTCCATCTAACCATACCATAACAATAAGACCATACCATTTAACTGAGATCTTTAATGAAACAATTTGAGTTTAAAGATCTAACCAGAGTATGTGATGGATAGGATCATTTTTGTGAATTAATAGTAATTGTTTTATTTTGTTGTTAATAGTTATTCTACTTTATTATTATTATTTCTTTTAATGCTTAAAAGGGTTCTTCTAATTTCTTTTATTATTTATTCTTGCGCAAAAGTTTTAATCTTATTTTATTTTCTTATGGAAAGAAAATTAATAAATAATAACAGCCAATTTCTGGGCGATATTTTGGTTGGAATATATTTGCTCCATCTAACCATACCATAACAATAAGACCATACCATTTAACTGAGATCTTTAATGAAACAATTTGAGTTTAAAGATCTAACCAGAGTATGTGATGGATAGGATCATTTTTGTGAATTAATAGTAATTGTTTTATTTTGTTGTTAATAGTTATTCTACTTTATTATTATTATTTCTTTTAATGCTTAAAAGGGTTCTTCTAATTTCTTTTATTATTTATTCTTGCGCAAAAGTTTTAATCTTATTTTATTTTCTTATGGAAAGAAAATTAATAAATAATAACAGCCAATTTCTGGGCGATATTTTGGTTGGAATATATTTGCTCCATCTAACCATACCATAACAATAAGACCATACCATTTAACTGAGATCTTTAATGAAACAATTTGAGTTTAAAGATCTAACCAGAGTATGTGATGGATAGGATCATTTTTGTGAATTAATAGTAATTGTTTTATTTTGTTGTTAATAGTTATTCTACTTTATTATTATTATTTCTTTTAATGCTTAAAAGGGTTCTTCTAATTTCTTTTATTATTTATTCTTGCGCAAAAGTTTTAATCTTATTTTATTTTCTTATGGAAAGAAAATTAATAAATAATAACAGCCAATTTCTGGGCGATATTTTGGTTGGAATATATTTGCTCCATCTAACCATACCGTAACAATAAGACCATACCATTTAACTGAGATCTTTAATGAAACAATTTGAGTTTAAAGATCTAACCAGAGTATGTGATGGATAGGATCATTTTTGTGAATTAATAGTAATTGTTTTATTTTGTTGTTAATAGTTATTCTACTTTATTATTATTATTTCTTTTAATGCTTAAAAGGGTTCTTCTAATTTCTTTTATTATTTATTCTTGCGCAAAAGTTTTAATCTTATTTTATTTTCTTATGGAAAGAAAATTAATAAATAATAACAGCCAATTTCTGGGCGATATTTTGGTTGGAATATATTTGCTCCATCTAACCATACCATAACAATAAGACCATACCATTTAACTGAGATCTTTAATGAAACAATTTGAGTTTAAAGATCTAACCAGAGTATGTGATGGATAGGATCATTTTTGTGAATTAATAGTAATTGTTTTATTTTGTTGTTAATAGTTATTCTACTTTATTATTATTATTTCTTTTAATGCTTAAAAGGGTTCTTCTAATTTCTTTTATTATTTATTCTTGCGCAAAAGTTTTAATCTTATTTTATTTTCTTATGGAAAGAAAATTAATAAATAATAACAGCCAATTTCTGGGCGATATTTTGGTTGGAATATATTTGCTCCATCTAACCATACCATAACAATAAGACCATACCATTTAACTGAGATCTTTAATGAAACAATTTGAGTTTAAAGATCTAACCAGAGTATGTGATGGATAGGATCATTTTTGTGAATTAATAGTAATTGTTTTATTTTGTTGTTAATAGTTATTCTACTTTATTATTATTATTTCTTTTAATGCTTAAAAGGGTTCTTCTAATTTCTTTTATTATTTATTCTTGCGCAAAAGTTTTAATCTTATTTTATTTTCTTATGGAAAGAAAATTAATAAATAATAACAGCCAATTTCTGGCCGATATTTTGGTTGGAATATATTTGCTCCATCTAACCATACCATAACAATAAGACCATACCATTTAACTGAGATTTTTAATGAAACAATTTGAGTTTAAAGATCTAACCAGAGTATGTGATGGATAGGATCATTTTTGTGAATTAATAGTAATTGTTTTATTTTGTTGTTAATAGTTATTCTACTTTATTATTATTATTTCTTTTAATGCTTAAAAGGGTTCTTCTAATTTCTTTTATTATTTATTCTTGCGCAAAAGTTTTAATCTTATTTTATTTTCTTATGGAAAGAAAATTAATAAATAATAACAGCCAATTTCTGGGCGATATTTTGGTTGGAATATATTTGCTCCATCTAACCATACCATAACAATAAGACCATACCATTTAACTGAGATCTTTAATGAAACAATTTGAGTTTAAAGATCTAACCAGAGTATGTGATGGATAGGATCATTTTTGTGAATTAATAGTAATTGTTTTATTTTGTTGTTAATAGTTATTCTACTTTATTATTATTATTTCTTTTAATGCTTAAAAGGGTTCTTCTAATTTCTTTTATTATTTATTCTTGCGCAAAAGTTTTAATCTTATTTTATTTTCTTATGGAAAAAAAATTAATAAATAATAACAGCCAATTTCTGGGCGATATTTTGGTTGGAATATATTTGCTCCATCTAACCATACCATAACAATAAGACCATACCATTTAACTGAGATCTTTAATGAAACAATTTGAGTTTAAAGATCTAACCAGAATATGTGATGGATAGGATCATTTTTGTGAATTAATAGTAATTGTTTTATTTTGTTGTTAATAGTTATTCTACTTTATTATTATTATTTCTTTTAATGCTTAAAAGGGTTCTTCTAATTTCTTTTATTATTTATTCTTGCGCAAAAGTTTTAATCTTATTTTATTTTCTTATGGAAAGAAAATTAATAAATAATAACAGCCAATTTCTGGGCGATATTTTGGTTGGAATATATTTGCTCCATCTAACCATACCATAACAATAAGACCATACCATTTAACAGAGGTATTTAATGAAACAATTTGAGTTTAAAGATCTAACCAGAGTATGTGATGGATAGGATCATTTTTGTGAATTAATAGTAATTGTTTTATTTTGTTGTTAATAGTTATTCTACTTTATTATTATTATTTCTTTTAATGCTTAAAAGGGTTCTTCTAATTTCTTTTATTATTTATTCTTGCGCAAAAGTTTTAATCTTATTTTATTTTCTTATGGAAAGAAAATTAATAAATAATAACAGCCAATTTCTGGGCGATATTTTGGTTGGAATATATTTGCTCCATCTAACCATACCATAACAATAAGACCATACCATTTAACTGAGATCTTTAATGAAACAATTTGAGTTTAAAGATCTAACCAGAGCATGTGATGGATAGGATCATTTTTGTGACTTAATAATAATACATAAAAAAATAAATACAATCATGGTTGTCATTGCAAGCAAAAAAAAAAAAAAATAGATTAAATTTTGCTTATGCCACATCATGATTTCTGATAGGTTGTCTAGTTTTCTCCCTGCATTTTTTTCTGTTTTGTTTTCTCAGAAATTGAAATTAATGTGCTTCTATTAATATTTGAAAAAGCAAATAGTAATTTATTTAAAAATAAATTTTAAAACCAGTGTTCATTTCAGTTAGATCTTATTTAATTATTATTCATCATCCTGAGATTTTATTCAGACATAAATAACAATTTGATGTTTCTAATGCTAGTTAAAAATGAAAATCTATTTAATCAAAGTGAAACAGTTGAGAAACCGTTTAAATTTTTTTTAATGAAAAGACTTGAAAGTTGGAATGATTTAAAAGGGTTTATTTATCCTCATAAAATCAGAATTTTCATCGAAGAATAAAGACCATGTTTCAAATTCTTGTACAAAATTCAATGTGAAAATTCTTACTTCCCGTTAAATTGCTTAAGTTAGCCTAGAAGTTTAGCTCAACATTTTCTCTGTCATAGTTTGCACAATGATTTTCAACTCAACCCCTTTACTATTTTATCAGGTGTCTCAAAACTGACCGACGATTTAAAAATGTCAGTTAAATAAAAATGTGAATAATGTTCGGTTTTCTTCATCTTTTTTAAGCACTAGTTTGCAAAAATTTTTAAAAAAAAGTTATTAACAGATGGCGCTGAAGACTGGAAAAATATTTTTAAAGAAACTTTTCGTTTTTGTCTCCAAGAAAAATTTTAGCTTAACATTTTCTTTATCATAGTTTGCACAAAAATTTTCAACCCAGTCCCTTTACTATTTTACCAGGTGTCTCAA
Source organism: Parasteatoda tepidariorum (assembly GCF_982258835.1). NCBI lineage: Eukaryota > Metazoa > Arthropoda > Arachnida > Araneae > Theridiidae > Parasteatoda > Parasteatoda tepidariorum. Next base: position 78,824,047 of record NC_141755.1, read on the forward strand.
AACTGACTGACGATTTAAAAATGCCAGGGTCAAATGTCATGTTAAATGAAAAGGAAATAATGTTCGGTTTTCTTCATTTTTTTCTCTTAGTCGCTAAATTTACAAAAATTAACAAAAATTATTAATAAATGGCGCTGCAGACTGGGAAAATATATAACAAAATGTTTCGTTCTTTGCTGTATCTCAGACCATTTTTTTTCTTTTTTTTTTTTAAATAGAACGCTGCAAACACCTGTTTACCTACTTCCTAACGCATTTTTTTTATTGATCATCGGCCATTATTAGGGACAACCAGTTGCGTTTATTTTGTCAGTCTGAAACTTTCTAAAACCTAAATTCGACTGCCCTGGTCACTTCTGTACTAAATTTTAACAAACCTTGAATAGGTGCGGGGCTGACCGATGCCCCAGGCGTACAGGTAACGTATTTGGTAACGGCGTCTCCTACTTCGCTGATGGAGAGTTGTAGCAGCCGACTGCAAGGTGTACGTTAAATTTTTTTTGATTGAAAGACCACTCGTTGATTACGTTAGAGCCTTAAAAAAAGGTGAGGCTTGTTTCTTTGCCATGTTTGGGTGGTGTACTCCAGTTGAGAGAAGATAAATTTGCAAATGTATTTTACTTTTTTTAAGCAAACTTGGGGATAAATACAAGGCGATAAGCTTTTCATTAGTTAGTATCATGAAAAATTTACATAGGACGCCCCCCATGTAAATTTTTCCCCTAGTGAGTTGCCCCGCGAAAAGTTTCGAGCTTGCAACAGCAGACAAGATTCAAAAACTCTTTTTAACTCATCAGAAGAGTACCTCATTAAATTTCATCAACGATTACCATTTAACTACACCATCTACATCAAATTCTCATTTACGTGATCTACAATTTACACTACCACACGCATCAGTCACGGTTATGATTTACAAAAGGGTAGTGGGGGGAGGGGAGGGGTGAATCGAAGCTTGAGAAGGCAAAGAGAAGTTAGAAAGGCTTAAGGGTATGGGAGGGGGTGTCATGGCCATGTCATTACTTAGAACCTTTTCGTGATTAGGATGCGTTTGTCTTTCGGCCTATGGACAGCCGCCTATGCATCAAAGGGGTGCCCTGTCACGTGATCTCGTATTATGACAAGGCTAACGATTGGGGATTCTTGTGGGCATTCGTGATTGTTGTTTTGGCAACATGAAGAATGTTCTATGGGATTTTCTAATTTAAAATGAGAGAAAGCATGGAGAAAAAAAACAAAAGTACATTCGAATTTCAAAATTTGAAATAAAGGATTGTTATTCATTGGATTGGGTTTGAATGTGAGAAGGAGAGCAAGAGAGAGAGAAATAAGAGGTGGATTAATTTTCAAGAGCATCCCTAGGGGATGAAAGGGACATTCATTTCTCTTACTCTTCTTTTCTTCCTTTCCAATTGGATTTTGTTGGAGGGGTGAAAAAGAACGAATGCGGAATATAATTTGCAAAGTGGAATGAAGTATAAATATTCTCGCAATTAATAGTCTCATGCGAAATAAATATCATCGCCGATTTCATCGACAAAATCTATTGCTTTTAGTTATCATCATCAATTAATAAATAAGTTATGAATGTTTTGATTAAAGGAAAAAAATAGCAAGCATAAAACCATTGTATTGAATGTGCGAACATCAAGCTGGATTCCAATAATAAAATTTATTTAATTTCTGGGAATAAAATGCATGAAACGGGGAATACTTCTGAAACAAAAAAGTAAGATGTAGTGACAAATGCATGTAAACTAAATGCATTTTGGAATACTTTTTTTATATATGTTGGAAAATTTCCTCGCTTGAGTCTTCTTTATTTATTTATTTGAGATAGACAAAGTTTTAATTTTGTCTCCATCACTATTGTGACAAGTCGTGAGAATCCATTCAAACTATGCATTCATACTGTGCATTTTATATGTATTTAATTTGCATTCCGGTGTATTAGATAGTATGTGTGAAAATGCGTCACTTCCGCCTCTTTTTATCAACATTCGTCTAACATTTACAATTAATCAAGTAAATTTTACTTTTATAAATTACTTTAAAAAATTTAAGTACACAAAAACAAATAAGTAAAACACAGTTTTAGGTCATTTTAAACGATCTTTCTTAAGTCGCATGTGAAAATAAAGACTAGAATGTTAAACTTTAAGTATAAATTTTCAGAGTAAAGTTTAAATGTAAAGTTTTTGACTTTGATGTACGAGGTTTATTCACTTTAATAGCACATAGTACAATTAAATTCAACACGACACCATACGACTTTCAAACAAAAAGGTTTGAAGGGTGACAATAATACCTCCAGTTTAACCAGACAATCAAACTGGATTTAATATTATTCATACACCTTTATCACTACAGTGACTTGACAGATTTAAATCACATTTTTATTTTTGTCTTCCTTAAATATTAATTTGTCACCTTTGATGAGAATATTTTACTTTGGCTTCAATTCTCAAAAAAATCTAGAAATATACATTAAAAGTAATGATTACGAGGTATTTTACATAATGTTAAAAGAAACAAAACTCCCAAAAATGAAGGAAATAATATCTACCAATGATGAATACAGCTATTTCATTGCTTCTTGTTCTCTTTTAAATTCCATCCTCCCTCCCCGATGTTCTAAATGGAAAATCTTAAATATGCGAGCATTATCGACAGGCCCCGTGTCTGACATTGTAACTGTAACCGTGAGGGCCTCTCTAATGAAATAGCCTCCAATGTCACTGCTTAATATCGCGATAGCTACAGTCATTCAAATCAAGGCGCATAAGTTTCAAAGTAAGGAAAAGTCAAAATTGTAACGACAGTCCTCCCTCCCTTTTCTCAATTATAACTAGCGGTTGCAGTGAGAGCAGTACATTAGCCCGCAAGGCTAGCCGTGCCATTCGCTGTTATAAGCTCAATTTATAAAAGTAATCACCGGCATAATTCACAGTGTAAAAGTATGGGAAGGTCCAAGGAATTTTGAATGATATTGAACCAGGAAATCAAGATGCTGGTTCCATAATAGTATCTAAAGACTTAAAATGTCCGGTTATTATAGTTGACGAAAATTAGCGCCATCTATTTAACGATCAGGGAAAACGGCTTCCGGGCCTAATTGTTTCCGTTTTAGTCCAAAGGAACGGAAGATTTGAGAAGTGTACTAATCTCTTACGTTGATTATGATTCCTGGAGGTTAAGGTATCGGAGATGTTGACTTAGCTTTTCTAACAGGAGAAGAGGAAAGAAATTTACGAGCAATCCTTTCCCAAAAGACTCTCAGATGGTAATCTAATTGTGAAATTTATGATTGTAATAAGACTATAATATCCATCTAAGAGATGGAATTAAAGGGAAGAATAAGCCTTACAGATTGTTTTAAATTTGCAAAAAAAAAAAAAAAATCGAAACACCTACAACTGAAAATCCTGTAAATCTTCGTTTTTGAATGGAGATTTCCGCGAAGATTAAGCAGTAGCTAATATAGCGTAGAAAATTAGGATGGCTCAGACCAAACATCTTTTTCACAATCTCTCTTCGAATCGCGGGTATGGTTGGCCAATTTGTTTATTGCCTTTGGACTACTATGCCCGTAGAATTGACAAATCTCCAGTGAGAGACGGATTAAGACTTGTACTTACAAGTTAAGAAAAGATCATTACGGTATAGAATTTAAGCAATTATCCACAACTGCATATAGTTCCGTTTTATTTCGTTGTCAAAAAATATGCTTTCAAAGCAATGTAAAAGCTTTTAAAAGTTAAACACGTCAGACAGAAATTTAACTCGTGCTATCTTTTACGATATATATCATAGAATTATTTAAAAAAGATTATAGTTTCGTTGTCTTACTGGAATCCTTGACTTGGCGACATATTTCGAGAAGAACATTCATTCTTGAAAAAGAAACAACTACATGACGTTGCAAGAGCATTGAATTTGATTGGACCACTAAAAATGGCACGTCTTATGCTGACTGCCCTTGTTCAAATGCTAGATCAAAAAAAAATTTATTTTTGTTTCTTTGTAGAAAAAAATCGTTTGCAAGAAACAATATTTCTTATTCCTTCAACAGTTTCTTTAAATGCTAACAGAAAGGCATATATTTGTTACGATTATTAGGTAACATTTTTATTAATTTTTATTGCTTGTTAATTGATTATTCAATAAGTTTTGGTTTCCTCTCCTCTTACGCTTTTCAAGAAAGCAAACAAAAAAGAAGTGAGTGCAACGTCGTTTCAAGAGTTGACTGCGTTAGTATTCGTTCGCTCTGGAAGCTTGACATTCATTTGGCGTGCACTTAGATGCAAACAGGCTCTCTCTATGAGGATAATTGTTTTTTCTTATCATACAACAGAGTATAGAATTTAATTCCCGTTGAGGAAGTTAAAATTCACACTTAAATTAATAATATGGAAAATCAGAACGACTCAGATAATACGCTTCGATTCGTTTCTTTCTGCCTCTCTTCAAATTTCAGGTACGATTGGTCAATTTGTTTACTGCCTTTGTACTACTTTGACCACAGGACTGACATAAGATATCCTCAGTGATAGACAGATTAAGGGTGCTGGAATTTAATCGCTGTTGGGAAAGTTATATTCAAAATAGTCAATATCGCATGCAAAATCAGAAATGCTCTGACGTACCCAGAACAACAGTACACAAAAATACAAAAAACAAGTCCCAACAGCCCCAATGTATTACAGTGGGCAACTTTTCATCCCATCACATTATGTTTTATATCAATCTAAATAACTTATAATTAACGGAAATTGAGTGAACATATAAGTTGTGCACGGAAAAGAAAATTAATGGTGAAATAGTATTAATTCGTTTTGCAGAAACGCAAAAAATTCCCATAACAAATTTGACGCCAACGATAAATAACTAATTTTGATAATATTAACTAATTTTATTTTATTTTATAACCGTCATAGAACAGCCGACACTGGGCTTACGACTACCAATGTTCAACTCCGGATCCTTGTAAGTTTGATCCCAATCCAGAAGACAAGGGAGCTTCTGGATCAGTGCCCCCAGAGGTATTGATTTAAGATGGGAACACGATGGACTTTGTGACCCAACAGATTTAACATGCAACTACTCAGGGAATCTTCTGCTGGAGGGGATCGAACCCAAGATATCATCGACATGGGCCCAGTCCCCTAACAACCAAGCTATCTTGGCCCATATTAACGAATTGAAATTTAAAAAAATAAGCTATGTATTAAGAAGCAATATTAATGTGGAAATGATGATTTTTCGTTTAAGAGAAACGTAAGAAAATCGCTTCACTGTTATTGGCGAAATGATGCTTAATTAATTTTTTTTAAATAGCTACTACAGGTATTATGGTAATTGGTACTATTTTAATGTGTCTCAAATACAGTAAAACTGCGCAGTATTAATATGAAAACTGGGGAAATAAGATTTTACGATCCCTTTAAAAGGATAAATATCAGAGAATATTTCTTGATTGTGATAAATTTTGACTATCACGAATTGGTTTCGAGCAACTGCATTATGCCAATGTAAATTAATACGGGAGAACTTAAATAAAAACAAACGAAATGTCAAAAATAAGCATGTCAGCAAAAACAGCACTAACAGTTTTGCTGACAAGTTTATTTTTGAAATTTCATTTGGTTTTTATTAAGTTCTCCCCTATTAATTTAAATTGATAACTAAAGACAATTTCAGTTTTATGCTGCCTTTAAAGCGCTTTTCCATTTTCACTTATTGTATTTAAAATTTTGGTCTTCATTTCTGTTTAATTCCATTTTTTAAACTTTTAAAGTATTATGTCTTAGTCAACTTTATTTAGATGGGATGAGCTTTTAAAATACGTGCTTTTCTTATTCTAATAACGTAAAGCCATCTGAAAGGTAACAAATAATTATAACTGAGAAAAAAAAGTATTTCAGCTTTATTGATTGTGCCAGCATATAGCTTTTAGTTTTGCGCACGATTTTATTGAGTAATAATTTGTTTTCAACATGTTCAAAGTACGCATATTTAGCTAATAAGTATATAACCTCAAAATTTATATTACTTTTTCTATAATTTTTTGATGGCCTCTATTTTGATTTCTAAACATTTTTTTTACTTGGGCGTGTGTGTGAGAAATAATTCAATCTTAATCACGTGGTGCCATTATACCATAGGAATTCTTTACATTAAGTTACGTTAACTTAACATTAGTCATTACATTAAGTTACATTAAGTTGACTGTGTTTATGAAGCACTGATGTCGAAGAGATTGCGAGAACATAAGGAACACAAATATGCAATCGTTGACAGTTATTAGCTATAAAATGTGCAAAATGGATTTGACTGAACACACTGAATGTTTGTCTCGTAACAAAAAAGATTCGCATATCAAAAGTGTACAACCGAAAGAAAAAAAAAGAAGAAAAACTAGGTACTCTCTTCTTTAATTTCGTGACTATCATCAGTTATTATTGCGCATAACAGTTTTGGAAACATAACTTTTTAAAATTGGTCACACATTTGTGCTAACACGGAATACAATAAAACGATATTTAAAAGCTCTCAACATATGTTCAAGAACTAATAGCTCTTCATCTCTAAATTTTCTCCTCTCAGGTACTTAAGTTTCGCTCAAAAGTAGCAGGTTTGAAAAAAGAAAAAAAAGTTTTGTTTTCAGCGATAAACCCCCATTTAGAACTATTTTAATAGTTCTAACTAATCGCATTACAATACCGTAAGAAAATCTCAACCAAACTAATATTTAATAGCTTATCTTCAAGAATCAAAAACTCGACATTAATTTAGAACAAAAATTTATTCCTCGCTCCCTATTCCAGTGGAGGAAATGGACATGAACCATTCTTACTAGAGATCCAATTCAACACCGTACAAGTAATCATAATTTTCAAGTCATCCAAAAACTAAAGTCTTAATTTTTGAGAAAACCTCTTCCTCCTTCACGAGGTCATAAAACTTGTTTTCTTATTAACTTTATCCTGGAGGGGGTGGCATCAACCATTTAGTTCTTCAGTGCTGCCACCTAACGACTCCTTGGTGTAATATCAATTATCTTTGTTACGGCTTTTCTTTGATCGTATTTGATGGCGAGGATTCGGTACCTCCCCTCCCCCTTGCTTTCATTCTCTTCCTAGGCTGGTTAATAAGCATTCGACCCCCCTAGACCCCCTTACCGATGTGTTATAACTCACGTCTCAATTATTGCCTTACGAAAGATAAGTGCCAAATTGTTAGATCGATTTATTTGGTTTAAAAAAAAGGATAGAATTTTTAATTGCATTCATTCTAATACTTACAGCAAAGAGTAAATCACACCAAGAATCTCATTGTTATGCTTATACATTTTATGTATTTTGAAGAAAAGAAAAAAATTGCTTTTCTATCTTTTCGTACAATTCTTCGTAATATTAAGACATATATTAATTATTAGTTTATGAAGATAGAGAATTCATAACTATTTGAGTAACAATAACTTACTCATTAAAAAATAATCTAGAAAATTTGGGGGTGGAGCATTAAAAATTAGGGTATGCAGTTCGGCAAATGTACTGTCAATCTTTGTGTCAACGGTTTTTATTTTATTTTATAACCGTCGTTGAATAGCCGACCCAATTTCGAGTTTACGACTACCAATATTCAACTACGTAGCCTTGTAATTTTGAACCCAATCTAGAAGACAGGGGAACTCTTGGATCAAGTAATGGGGGAAATTTGCCTTCGTGGAGAACTTTATGATAAAATGGAACTAATCCAAAACTGTAGACAAGGGAACTCAAGAAAACCTCACATGGTTAGCCTGACGGCAGGGGGACTTATACCCATTATCCGTCTACCACGGAGGATATTTTACGTCAGCATTGTGGTCGAGGGGTGCGAGAGCGAGTCCGTGTGCGGATTTCGTATAGACCAGCCATCGCTGGGATTGGAACACGGTTCACCTCATTAGGAGGCAAGCGGTCTATCCCCTAAGCCATCACGGCTCTATATTTTTACTGTCAATTCAATATTTACTGTAAAAAATTACAGCAGAAAAAATAAAAAAAATATACATGACAGAATAGAACAGTCAATCAGCTACCACCAAGAATTTGAACGGGTTAAATTAATTATTCAGTCAACTGCTATTCTTTCCTACAAAGTAAATGGTTTCAAAATCAAATAAAATATGTTAATTATGTCATTGTGGATGAGAATAAAGCTACCATTGGCCAATTATTTACATCAATCTTGATAATTTTTCCATACAATTGACTGTAAAAGTTGAATACTTCATTTAACAGTAATACTTATCTCGAAAGTTTCCTCAGTTCAGAAAGTTTCATCAGTTTATCAGAAACTTTTTCACAATTTATTAACATAATCATATCATTGACATTTAGTAGGATTTATAAACATATTTTATTTTCTTATTTTAAATCAGCAATGATCAGATGGCCCACATATCAAGGAGCTGGGTTTTGACTTTAGGTATTCATAACCTTGTATAATTAAATCTTACTCAGAAAACGAAAAAACATCCGAGTCAGATATTGGCTTTTGTGGGGAGATTAAATTTTGAAAAATATAAACAGGACTTAATTTATACTAAAAAATAAGAAAACAATGAAGACGTTACATTCGTCATTCAGACAATTATAAAGAGTAATTTACGGGCACTAACTTTAAAAAAATATATACGTCTGTTTTAAAATTGTGTGTCTTTCAGAAAATTATGTTTAAAGTTAAACTAATGAAACTTTTTAGGACCAAATTGAATGTCCTAATCCGATTTGCTGCCCTTTAGAAAATGAACTAAAAGTGTTTCCTCTTCCAAAGAATATATTATGTAGCTTTAGAGCACCGTCTATTATTCTTCGTAGACAATGACCTGACATATACCGTGTTGGTAACACTGTATCAGTTAGTTGTTTTCTAAATTTGCAGGGAATTGCACAAGAAAATGGCTTATTTTTAAATTCTGCCCTGTAAGAAAAACATCCTTGTTTTCATTTCTTACTTTCATTGTCTTATTGTGCTACAGCCCACTTGGGCTTTGGCTTGCCGAAACAATGCTGCTCCGAAACTCCATGTTCTTAGCCTTGGATTTCTAACATGGTAATTTTCATTATGGTTAGATCTTTTTTTAACAATATCTAATTATGAGCCATGGGAAAGTGCGTTCGCCTCCCAATGAGGTCCAGAGATAGCTGGTCAAGACGAATTCCGCAACCGGCTCCCCCCACCACAGTACTGACGTGAAATATCCTCAGTGGTAGACGGATCATGGGTTAGAGTCCCCTCGCCGTCAGGCTAACCGTGGGAGGTTCTCGTGGTCTTCTTCTCCATGTAATGCAAATGTGGGTTAGTATCATCAAAAAGTCCTCCACGAAGGCAAATTTCTCCCAATGCTTGATTCAGGAGTTTCCTTGTTTTCTGGATTGGGTTCAAAATTACAAGGCTACAGCATTGAACATTGATAGTCGTAAACCCAAAATTGGGTCCGCTGTTCAACGACGGTTATAAATAAATAAATAAATATCTAATCATGAGCCATGGCCGTTCAGGGGATAGAGTGTTCACCTTCCAATGAGGTGAACCGGGTTTGAATCCCAGGAATGGCTGGTCGATACGAATTCCACCCCCTGCTTGCATTGACCAAAGTGCTGACTTAAATAAAAATATCCTCAGTCCCAGTATCCTCATGGATTAGAGTCCCTTCGCCATCAGACTAACCGTGGGAGGTTTTCTTATATGTTCTCTCCGTGTAACGCAAATGCGAGTTAGTTCCACCAAAAAGTCCTAAACCCAAAATTGGGTCGGCTGTTCAACAACGGTTACAAAGTAAAATAAAATTGCTTATTTGTATCGGTCCTAATATATTCGTAAAATTTTTCTTTCAAATATTAATAAGCAATATTCCTCAAAAACCAGATTTTTTTTTTTCAAATCTGCTATTATGAAAAATCAAATCAATAAATCCTAAAGTAAACAAAGGAAAAAAACCGATAGCAAGAAAAATACAAGATTTCTACTAAATTTTAGCAGTCAAAACTTCAACCAGTTCAAAGGATAACCCTTTTCTTAAATCCAAATGTTTGGGATATCAAAATACTTATCTGTAGATAATGATGCTGAGATAAACAATCCTATCAGTGGTTGGAGCATATACGAAGAAGGAGAACTGCTCTTTCCGCATCAGCAGGAATCGCTCCGCATCTTCATCTTTTGTCTCCTATCACACACAACAGTTTTGTGGAAAGCAGTCAACCATGGATGAAATGACGAAACAGATGACATAGACAGGAGCTCCGCTAGTTAGTAATTAATGGATTATCCATGGCACTCTGATCCTTCATTAACAATGAGAAGAAGAAGATGATGATGAAGAAAGAAGAAAAAAAAGATGAAAAGGATGCTGAAGAAGAAGTCTCTCATTACTTTTATCATATTTTAAGAAGATGAAGAAAATGGACTGCTAGCTCCTCCCTAAGATTCCAAATTCATAGAGAAGATTGTTCTAATTTTGATTTCTTTTACTTATTATGGATTTTTGATGAGCTGACATTATCATCGCGTTCTTCAATGTTCATTCTTGTGTATCTAAAATTTGTGAAGAGAGAATGGCAAAGGCTAACGAAATGATTTTTCTTCTAAGTTTTCGTCTTTAGGTAATTCGACAGAACATATTCTAAAATTTTAGTGCATTGCATTGAAAAAAAGTTAATAAATTTCACTAAATAAATATGAACTATTCTTAGCTGATGAAGACTTTTAAAGTAACAGGTACTTTAATCATGGTTATGGCGAGCACTTCATCAGTATAAATTATATTAAACCTAAAATCTATTTATTTTCTATTCATTTTAATGCTGACCGGCTTGTGTAGGGGTTAGGGAAGTGGCCTTGCATCAGAAAGGTTCTGGATTCGAATCCCGGGCAAAACATGGATGTTCTTTCCTTCTCCGTACTATCTGTCCTTACTGTGGGAGCAACGTTGGCCCACCTAATATGGTGCCCCTGAAAGAGAGGCCAGCAAATCTGCCCTTCAGATGCCTGTTTGACGAAAGGTCATTCTCCTAGTGGGCATTGAAAAAAAAATATTCATTTTAATTGTGATTCGAACCCAACCAAGAAGAAAAAATTAAACATTGAGATAAAATTGCCATTAAGAAAGACATTTTTAGAAAAAATGACTCCATCATGCGTTACTTAATCCAAAAATTTTGCATATTTTGTTCGATGGCAAGGGTACTCTACACTAACTCAAGATTCGTCTACTAATGAATACATTGTGATTGATGCGAGCCGGTAGTAGCTTACAACTCGACCATTCTTCGCCAGAATTTGTACCTGGGTCACGCCTTCGGGATTAAATTTATTAGTCAGTATTGTGGGCCCCAAATATGTTCGAAAAACTAGAGCTTTGTCAAAATAAAAGTTATTTCCCTTTTATTAAATAAGCTGAAAATTATTAAATTAGTATTAATAGGGATTAATTAAACACTTTTTCACTTATTTTTCTGTATTTTAAACACTAAATGCCGTCATAAAATAGTTGCAGCATTATTTTTTTCATTCTAAGTTAACAACTTGACTTGTTGCAATATATTTTATTGTTATATACTTAATATGGAACTTTTACATGTAATTGTATAACATTGAAATAAGACCATCTGAAACCGCAGGTGTGTACAGCCTGTATATCCGTTTCCCCAACCTTTCAACTGATTCCAACTCAAAAAACAAGCTAACAATTCAGTATTTATCTAGAAAGCAATTAATGATATTCTTATCCATTTCTAGATACAGTTTTGTAGTGTTTCGAGTATAGCTCTAAATGATATAGTACACATAATGCAGTCAGTTCATATATAAAATGAAACAAAAATAGCTGTAGGAGCTTATATTCAAATTTAATTCGCTGATATGAAGGTTAGATAATCATATTAGACTAGGAGGCTCCACCCCCTGTTCGCTAACGCTCGCCATCCCCCGAGAATTGCTACGCAATCCTATGAAGTTCACGCCGTGAACCATGGCTCGCTGCGCTCGCTCGCCAGTGAACGCAATGTTCTAGCACAAAGACATAGTATATTATCATCAAAGACATAGTATTTTATCATCAAAGACATAGTATTGTACTTATGTAGAAGAATTCTATCAATGTTCTTATTGGCTTTTAAAAAAGTATATTAACTATTTAGATTGTACATGGTGAAAAAATCAAAACATTAGCTAAATAAGAAACATATTAGCAAAATAAATTATCAAATATTACAGTTACTCACCTAAATTCAACTAAATGTGTATAATAAATTAGTTAATGCTAGAAATTCTGAAAGTTCTAGTAAAAAATTTCATTATTTAAAAATATAAACTTTAAACCCTAACTTCTCCTTGTGAGATAATAACCCTCAAAAAGTCTTTCATTTTCAAGAACACAAAAATTTGTTTTATCGCCAAATGAAATATTTTTTGGTGATCAGCATTATTGAAATCAATTTCTATATTAATTAACATTTGTGATAAAGTACATAACATTTTAGAACAAAATAAGGATGTTTTACATACAATAAATTAAAATGCATGGCTGTTAGCATTACCCGAGAAATACCACGTGGAGGTCGCCATGCTGCATTTCTAATCGGGGAGTTTTGATTTTGGCAGTTCCCCTTGCCTACAGCCAATAGAAGTTTCAATTAAATTTTTTCCAAAAAACATTTTCTTCTGCAAAGCTCTAAGAAATTAACACTAAGCATTTAGAATTTCTTTGAAAACACAATTATAGATTTGGCATCTTGGAGCAATTACTGAAAAGCTGTCAAATGATTTAACTCTTGACAGGCCAACATAAAGTTGTCCATGACTAAAAACTTGTTTAGTCAATACTAAACTGATTTTCTCAAAAGTCTGACCTTACGACTTATTTATAGTCATGGAGAAGGCCAGCTTAATTAATTCCTAATTGAGTTTAAATTAAATATTATCATGTTTTTAGGGCATGAATCTGAATTGAACAACCTGATAATGCTCACTCTGGTTATTGTTTTCGTTTTTAAAAGCGCTATATGTTGAGCCAGTTTAAATTAAATATTATCATGTTTTTAGGGCATGAATCTGAATTGAACAACCTGATAATGCTCACTCTGGTTATTGTTTCCGTCTTGAAAAGTGCTATATGTTGAGCCACCTCATGTGACATTTGCCCTGTGACATTTTTAGCAACAATCATTGGTTGATTTTCTAATGTTGCCTTTCGGGGAGTTGTAATGAGGCTTTTTTTTGGTGCCGTGTAAGAGAAATATATATATAGATGGCATAAATAATTTTAAAATAAATCTTATCCTGCTAGAGTTCCACTTTCACTTAAGGTTCACAACTTGAGGTTCGAGCTCAGTTTGTAATAGGAAAAATTTTGACGAAAAGTAGAAACAAAATAAAATCCAAACAGAAGAGGAGAATAGCCAAATAAAATATACTACTGAAATTAATTATGATGGCTATATTTTTTTCTTAATTTCAGACACTTAATATTTTATTTCCTAGCATTCAGCTCAAATCAACATTAAGTTGTATCGCACGTTTCTATGAATTTTTTATCTTCATTTTCCTACGTTAAATTATCACCAAAAAAAAATGGTATGTTAATAATTTTGCAAAATGCAGTGATATTGTCATCGAATTCGTATTTTAAAGGGTATATGAAAGCACATACTTTTTTACTTATTTATTTTTATTGATATTTAGGCCTTTAAAGCATGTGTCTATAAACTTAAATGGCGGAACTCAACAAGGACTAATAAAATGAACTGAAGTAATATTTTAAACCACGACAAAATTGTTAATCTGTACATCACATACCTATAACCTATAACAATAGTACCTATAACAACAGTTTCTTGCACAAAATATTCTTGTTACGACAGCTCTTGTAACGTTAATACCACATTTAACTAAGCTTCATTGGCTTCAATAATAGTTGGACGATTTTCTACGTCCTTCTGCTCATGTACCGATATTTGTTCATTCACCAAAAATAATTAAAATATTAAGGACATCGCTAATTGTTTCCGAGTGTTAAAATGAATTAATTTTGGCTGCGGGTGAGAATTGAAATTTTGAGTTCAAAAGTTAAATTAATGGAGAAATAGAACCGTAAAAAATTGTCATACTGTTATTGGTGCCAATGATGCTTAAGTAATTTTGGTAATAAGTACAACTTTTATTATATCAGTTAGTACCAAGTTATTGTCAATTAGTATCTATCTAGTACTTATCTAGTTCCTCTAGTTCAGTTTAGTCCCTGTCCAGTTCTAACTAGTATCAACTATAGTTATTGTGGAAATAGTTTTCGTACGGCTCAACGAAAAGTACCGGAAGAAAAAGTTAATAATGATAATTTTTGATTATAGACTACTGTTGACCTCGATAAATAGAATTATGCCAAAGATACTAAACATAGTTAATCTTTATTTTAACTTCTAAAACCATGTTTTGTTTAATCTAATAACGTAAATACACCAGGGAGGACAATAAATAATAGTAAATAAATAAATGGATATGTTTTAGCTTCATTAATTGTGTCGGTATATTTCTTTTAGTTTTGTGCATGATTTCGTAGTATTGATCAATACAGATTTATTGATTATTTACCTTTTTTCAAGTCTGTACGAAGGTATTCAGCTTGTTCTTAAAATATTATTTGCTCATTTTCCGTTTTTCTAAATTTTTGCCTTTTGAGTTAGCGTCATAAAATTGCAAATTTCGAAATTACACATTGTTTTCACGAAATTTTGTATTTTCAGCAAGGAATATAATCACGGAATTTCAAAACCATTATTTGCACCTTTTTTTTCAGTAAATGGTTGCCTTTCCAGTTGGTATTACAATAATGAATTTGCAAATCCAATATTTAACCTTTTACTTATTTTTAACTGCAGCATTATAAGTTTTCTATCCTTAAACATAAATTCGATCATTAAACATAAATTGCATTGAATATAATTTTTTTTCCTGAATAATAGCATACGAAAGGTTCAAGCCTAGAATCGAAAGTTTTGATTACATGAAAATTTCCCGCACATATTGGAAAATTATTTTTAAAAGAGGATGCCTAGCATTAACGATCTCCAGAAAATATATGATCTCCTTTGGAGAGAAATAAGCTCGTTCATTCAACTCCAAGTAACTTGAAACATTTATATGAAGGCGATTAAGAATTACAATACAAATGCGCTTATTTATTCACATGAACGGATAAATCAAATCTACGTTCACCTCTTAACCACACCACAACAGATTTAAAAGACGTGAACATCTTTCAATTTGCAAGTCGGCCTTTCATTAAAGAGCGGATCCAACGAAGTGAAAGTATGCTGCGTCATCTAACAAGTTGAAGTTTAACGTCGCTATGAATTCTTTTGAGTCATGGCTTCGACAAAACTTGAGAAGACGACCCGTCATCCAGAACCAAGAAGAATTCACCGACTCTGGCACGCAGTCACATCTTTCTGACACCTCGTGGAAAAGGATGGCGGAGCTCGACAAGGAGGACGAAGAAGATTGAGCAATCTTTTAAAATCAAACATTTGGAAGTGAGTGTGGCCACAAGTCGCTGTCACCAAACGGTGTGGCCGGCGACCGACATTCTCTGTCGTGCTACCCCCCTTTTCTCCGTTTTGGGTAGAGAAAGGGGGTTGTCGGGAGGAAAGAAGAGGATATTTGTCTGCCGTCAATTCCTTCACTCGTGTAGATTTTCTTCCTGAGCAACTTTAAGCCGGTCTTGGGCCCGTCTTCTCTTCTCTGCACGTCATTACCGTCACCGTCAGTATTGCCGGGTATTTCCGGTGACAAACGCAAATTAAACGTGCTTTTCCAAACGAAGATTAATTTCGGATATTTTCCACCGCGTTAAATACAGGACTCGGGACAGGAAGATGTCAAAACCGCAAGTTGTCCCTTCCCTTTTCTCTCCTGGAAATCTTCCCTCATCTCCAAGGTATCCTTCCAGATTGGATTTGCATGCTGAGCACTCAGACGCGGTGGCCATCTTTGGTCATAGTTTTGCAATTGAGTTCACCTTTGTCGGAATTTGACATCGGTCTGGCTATATATCGGTCATATTTTCTATAGTTTAGCATGGAGCTAAAGTCAAGACAGACAAAAGTTTGCGCTGTGGGGATTTTGCTCGAACAGGCAGCGTAAGTGGTGACCACATTGAGAGCTGCAGGTTACGCACCAGGTATAAGTCTAATGCCTTGAGTAACTACGTGGTCAGCAAGCGATCCATTTAAAGTAATTAATGGTCAGTTGGCACAACTCACGTAGTTGCTCATAATATATATCCGCAATAATTTAATTGCCACGTGGAAAAACATAGTGAAAAAAGTCATTCCCTTGGAAATGTATGGAACGTGGGACACTTTGATTGAATGAAGTTTAAATCGAGATCGATCTTTTGAATTCACTCAATTTATTTAAATTGGATAACAAAATTACATACAGCAGTTACAGTATTAAGTATTTTTAATTGAAAAAGAAGTTTACAACCTATATACTGTAAAAAGAATTCAGCAATATGCCTTGAAAATTGGCAGCTAGTGTATCCAAATTATATTCGTAGCATTTTTAGCAAAAAGTAATCGAGAATTCAGAAATCTTGCCACTAGTCAGTAACATTGATGGAACAACTTGAAACTTTAAAAACCTAGAAACTTTCACATTAAGAGCCACTAACGTTTGTGAAATAAATCAGCAACTTTGAGTAGCGTATGAGTTGTGTTTATGTTTTTTCTTGGAACGTGGTACAGTTATTTTTATTCAGTGGTGCCATCTAGTGTGAGAGATGGATAGTAAAAAATGGTCTTCTAGTGAGTCGGATGGGGATGAGAGGAGCCATGGTGCTGCCATCTATATCTGCTTGAGACTGTTGCTTTTCCTGTACTCCAGGTTCAATAGAATGTAGAAATTTTTCATCTATATAAGGAATAGTGGAAATTTTCACATGGAAATTGAACCACCGATTAAGCCGAATGACAGCTAAATGCACCGAATGACAGCTAAATCCTCTCAACTAAAGTACATACCCAGCTTCAAGAAGACAAGTGCCTACATAGAGCTTTACTACAACATTTAGAAAAGTAACGAATGAAATTACCTGGATATCTGTCATTTAATATTAATGCATAAAAATGCAGCATAAATCTCAAGTAATTAAAAAATACATAACAAATGTATTTAGGTGTTACTACTTATACCCACACACACAAAAAGAGAAGAAAAGAAAAGAATCTTAATCACTGAAATCGAGAAACTTTTCGCAAAAAAACTTTTTGTTCTTTACAGATATCTGATAGAAACTCGTGAGAATCTGAAACTTCCATAAGATAATCCCTGACTTTACGGAATTTTTACCGCATTGTAAACAAAAAATTCTTGGTACCTGGGGTCTGGGGTACAGATGCGGCCGTCGAAAATTCAATGCGTCGCACCCCATTTCATAGACAAAAAATTAACGCTATAAGCTTGCATAACCAACATGAAAAATTTTAAAAATTTTTTACAATGTAACTTCAATAAAAAAACGGAAAATAAAGCATTAAAATTCTAAAATGTAGACATACTGATTCAGAATGTTAAATTCTCAAAAGAAAATTTTCTTCAATAAAAGCATGCTTAAAACTATAGTAGATCAATGACTAATTTTGGAAGTTAAAAACATGTGTATTTTATGTTCCAAAGGGGGAATCGTATAAGAAAAATTTCGAAAACTTTTTATGTTTACGTGTATGCATTTTTTTAAAAAAACGTTTTGACTATTATACTCATTTACTATTATACTTGCTTCACTATAAATATTTAACTGTTATAATTATTTGGCCAATACCCATCTTAATAATACTTGATTTGATTAAAAGAAGTTAAACTGAAGAAAGTAGATAGCAGTCGCAATCACATAAATATTTTATAATATAAATAAGTACAAGAACAAAACAATTTTATTTGCTTCATTAATATATCTAAATTTTTTGTTGGATTATTTTTATATATTTATTTTTCTCATATTATCCATCACACAAAGGTATTTTTTTAAGAATATATTTCAATTTGTGTATAAAAACATTTCTATATTACGATAGTATATTTCACTTCGGTTTCTATTGCAATCCTTTAATTACATTGCTATTTTACTTCCATAAATTAATTAGATATTGCACAAAAATACAAAATTTCAATTTTGATGATTTAAAGTATAAGTAAATAAAAAGAAGAAACTGAAATACAATATGCTTCGCTATTTCATTTTGTTAAGAAGAAAAAAAACTTTTTTAAATGTCATCAATTTTTCATCAATAGATTCCTTATTTTTCAAACCCTCACTAACGAGCTTCACTCAACTCTTTACTGTAATTCCAAAATTAAGTTCGCCTCCTCATTAATTCGCAGTACTATTTATGCCTATCGTTTTTTACCTTAAAGAAACCCCCTGTTCTTCTAAAACACCCTAGTCACTGTACTAACATTAACATAGCACCTTCCATCCCTTTTTAATCTCTAAGGTATTTTTTAAAGAATATATTTCAATTTGTGTATAAAAGCATTTCTACATTACAATAATATATTTCACTTCGGTTTCTATGACAATATTAAATAAATTGCTATTTTACTTTCATAAATTAATTAGATATTGCACAAAAAATACAAAATTTCACTTTTGATGAGTTAAAGTTTTAGTAAATAAAAGAAAGAAACAGAAATACGATATGCTTTGCTATTTAATTTTGTTAAGAAAAAAACTTTTTTAAATGTCATCAATTTTTCATCAATAGATTCCTTATTTTTCAAACCGTCACTAACGAGCTTCACTCAACTCTTTACTGTAATTCCAAAATTAAGTTCGCCTCCTCATTAATTCGCAGTACTATTTATGCCCATCGTTTTTTACCTTAAAGAAACCCCCTGTTCTTCTAAAACACCCTGGTCACTGTACTAAGATTAACGTAGCACCTTCCATCCCTTTTTAATCTCTAATTGCTAGAGAGAATGTAGAAGGTATCTGGAAGAGTTATGCACGAGTTAAGCCCGCTCGAAAAAGAAATGCCCACATTCCACACCAGCAAATTACCCGGTTTCCGGGTGGGCGGCATTAATTGGGGGTGGGGAGGGCAAATGCCCCCATCCATCCTTGATGGATAGCTCCCTGGGATCACATGCGGGACGACGGGACGCTAGATTTAGTGTCCCAGAGAGGTCCTAACCATGATCCGTCCCGTTCCAGCGAAAGATAACCCTTAACTTCAGGGTTTGTGGGCCTTAGAGCAGCCTTTATTAACTGAGCTTGCCCGGGTAAAGTGTACCGCATATATCTATGCCTCTTGAAGAGTCAGCCAGGGCATGTCCTTCTTTAGTTAAGTGCCGGGATGTTTGTCAGATGGGCTTGGGCCACCCTTGCTAATTACGAGCTTCGATATACGAGCAATATTTAAAAGATCTTCGCGTAGCTTGTGGCTTGTTGGGGAATAATCGCAAATTGAAAATCTTTTAGATTGAGATGGAAAATCTGAATGCAATATCAAATATTTAAATGTTTATGAAATAAAATAAACCTTTTCAGAACTTTTTTATTTAAAAATATAAACTACTTTCTATAATCATCGTATAATTCAAATTAAGGCACGAGTGAAGTGCAACAAAAACAGAACAGATTTGAAGAGATTTAGGTTGGTTAATACACTAAAAACTAAAAGTGAATTTCAAAAGTTCTATGCAATTTTTAAATAACTATAATTTAAGCAAGGTTCTACCATAATTTTCATTGTTCAAATGTGCAAGAAAAAACAAAAACAAGTTTCTAAAGTAAACAGAACGTTGTAAGAATGGGTGTGTAATATCTTACCGAATTTGATGTTGAGCAACCCTAAAAGTTGTGTTGGAACTATTTTCTTCAAGTTAACTACCATTTAGAGCTTTCATATACAATCTAAAGGGTGTAGAAAAGCTCTAAGTACCGAAAAATTAAAAAAAAATGACATTTGCCTCTACACTATGTGTTAAATATCTTTGCTTCCAAAAATTCCAATGTTGTGGCATTTTGATTTCGTTTGTGATTTACAATCGATAACGATTTGGCAAGTGTTTACAGCTTGTCTTCAACGCTTCTTTTCATTAACAATAATTAAAGTTAGCCGATAAAAAAATATGTATGTTTTTTTTAGTTGTGTATTAAGAATATTTATATTTTAATTTTCATGTCTCTGCAAACTGTATTAAATTTTATAATGTATAATTTCTATCTGCTCCTGCTCTGTAAGACTAGTTAAAATTCGTCTTTCTGCTCCACGTATATTTATTTGATTTACAAACTAATTTCATTTTATAAATTAATGTATGTGGGTGTATATACTAAATTACTGATTCTTACTTTAGATTGTCTATTAAAAATAACTTTACTGGCGCAACATACTATAACTATAAACTTTAGCTTTACTAAATTAAAAATTACAATTTTACAATAATGTTAGTGAATTGATAGTTTCTTAACTATCGCGTGACCTAATATTACAACACCTTATAATGACAATGTAATATGACAAATATAAGATGATAAATTTTGGGGAAATTTGTTATACACTCTTAAAGAAATATCCAAAGAAATGAAAAAAAATTACTTATTTTTAGTTGAACTAGAGATGACAGCATTTGTAGCATTAAGCCATTTCACATTTCTGTCGCAGACCCGGCATGTCACGGACGATTTAAAGTCTTACATGTGACGTCTTCTTTACTTTGAGGACAACCTTAGGAAGGTATAGAATTAGAAATAAATAAATAGTTCTCAAAGAGTGGTATGTACCTCTTCCCACCCTGAAATCTACTCTCAATCTTCTTATTTTATTTATTTATTTTTTTCACATCCCAACTGACCGACAGACGAACACAATTTGTGACAGGCGGTTAAAGAGGGGTTTTCAGTCTTCGTGACATTGTGCCTCAGATGAAGAACTCTATGAAGAAGAAAACTCTGGACACCAGTCTGCAAAAGGGAAGGGGTTAGAAGTAAAGATGACAAGCGAGGATGACATATCTCCAGCGACAAATGACGTAAAAGGATGGGACAGAAAGGAAGATTTTTAGCACCCCGAACTGGGGGTCGGGGAGGTGGAAGAAGGCGGGATCGTCTTCTGCAGCCGGACCGGGGCGGTCCGGCAGATGAGGTCGCTGTCACACGCCATCGGTCCGTAATCCTTCAGGGCAGTCTGCGAGTGACAGTTTCGACGGTTCGCGACGATTAGGATGACAAGAGAACTCGAATGAAAGTGACGTTCGACTACCCCCGAAAAGGAATGTTCAGGGAGGAAGGCAAAGATCATGATGAAAATATGAAGAAAGTGAGAGTGGAAGAGAAAAGGAATGACAGATTTGTTCGGTGGTCGAATCTTTGGGGTGATCCTAAATTATGTTCTTTATTATCCTATTGTCTGTACAAAAGTGCATTCCAAAATGTTGGCTTAGAAATTTTGGGGGTTTCCCGAGATTCCATAACCGTTTGGTAGGTCAGCAGATAAAGAATCACTAAATAGTTCTATTATTCAAACAATACCTTGTTTATAAGTCTGATGAGAATAAACGATCTGCGAATTCCCTGACAGAAATGTAAGCATTCTCGAAATAATAAGGGCATTTATAAGACAATAGTTTAGTGTGCGTGATTTCTTGAAACTGTTAAAATTAAAATTACATATTTTATTTTATTTTACTGGTATAATATAATTGTTACATTACATTTATATATCTAAAATTCAAAGAAATGCAACGAGAAAGAAGATACCACTAAAAATAAATGATTCAAATTTAAATAATACAAAAATTAGATAGTAACAGTGAACTTTTTAATTCGAGTTTATTTATAAGATATGTATGCAAAAATGTTATTAAAAACTCCTTTTCTCCGTTTCATATTGTAAACATTTTTATAAGTGTTACACTTAAAATATTTTCCCATTTTGTCAAAATCATTAATATATTATTGTCAAAATTAAGAATAGTAATTAGCTAGTATTATTTTATTTCAGTAACCATCGCAATTTTAAGAAATAGCTTTAATTAATCTGTTATTAAAAACGTACACTGATTAATGTGTTAATAAAAACTCCGAATTAAAAATATTAAGAGTGGGAACCACTTTGACTCTGATACCAACAAAAGGGGATCATTTTGAATTCAATGAAAACTAAGGAATCATGATGGAATCAAAATTTAATAGTAGAATTAGTAATAGTATCATGATATATATGAAATCATGAAGGATAACTATCATCGATTTGTGATTCGAGTAATGGTTAGAGAATACTTTTCATAGCTCTTTCACCAAGGAAAATAAGAAAAATCAACTGTTTGAGGTTCTTTCGATTCTAAGAAAAAGTATAATTTTACTAGGTGTTCCCTCCATTTTACTTAAGTCTAAATATAAAATATGAAATTTTGTAAACTTGCAGCTCTAAATGCATCAATATTTTCAAAAACGATGAAGAAATCAATGTTATATTTTGTTTCACAATAATTTTCTTAGATTTTTTTTTAATAGCAACGTAAATTCCTTTATAAATATAAGTGCCTGAGAAAGATGTTTACAATAACCACATTATTATTATTATTTACGATTAGGATTATTATTACGATTTGGATTTTTTTAATTTTTATTCATTGGGTTTTCAACTCACTGTTAATAAATACGTAGAACAGTGCTGCAATGTCTTTATACTGCTATTTAATTATTTGAAGAAACTAATAATTATTGAAGAAACTAATATTATTGAAGAAACTAATATTTTTTTAAATTTTTATATTGATTTTATTTCGTTTATAATATCTTGTTGTAGTTTTTAAAGATAAAAAAAGGGGCTATCCCTTTTCTAAGCAAATCTACTAAAATTATTTAAACTTAATCGTGTTTGTGGTGACCTTTGTAGTCGTTATAGTGATATAGTCTTTGTCAATAAAAACTAAAAATTATATGGTTCTGTTAATCATAACCAAATCAGCCTAAATATTTTTCAACGTTGACTTAAACCAAAATTTTAGTGCATAGTGCTTTGGAACAAACATAAGATAGTTGTTCTATATTTGCTTTATCCTTTTCGGCTGTTCTTTAATCAAATTTGAAGCTAGATTTTTTTTTTTTTTTTAATCTCTCATAAATCGCTTAGCACATTCTTGTGGCACCAAGCAAACAAATGTGTGTCGTTAATATATATTTCAATTCCAAGCCAGATGTTATCCAGCTTTTTTAAAATACAAAATTGGCAGTTTATTTCCTTTTTTTCAGAAGAAAAAAAACTGAAAAAACTCTTTATTTTCATTGAGTTCATATCAGGCGGAAGCTACATTTTAAAGAATGAATCTGAGTTGGAAAAAAAATGGCGCGTATTTGGAATACAGAAAATTTAATTAACTGATCTGTCTTTCACAGTTTCCTATTCAAAAAGTGGGAAACGTTTCTTTCATATGGAAAAAGAAAAAAAACGTATTGGATTACACTTTTACACCACAAGACAAATCAACAAAGTAATTTCAGAGAACGTTTTTATGACGTTTTAAAAGCGCTTACATGGAACTACTTTGGCGATATGATCATGAATAGTAAAAACGTGTGGCGCTTTTATTTATAATCCCTACAAAAATCGTGGAAGGTTTTATGTGAGTGATGAGGTGCACTTCCGGTTCCGGTCGAATTTTCGAAAAGAACAGCAACTTTCAACAAGGGGTATTTGAGATACTTTCTCCCCGTTTTAAAGATAAATTGTTTTAGAAAAATTTTTTTGTAAAAAAAATATCCGTTTTTGGTCGCCAAAATCGAGTTCAGATCCGAAACCGTTTCTTCCATCCTTTTGTTGAACATTTCACATTGCACAATGATGTCATCTACCCTTTTCCTTCCTTAAAACAGATTCATTATTTTACAGAAAGTGAAATAAATAAATGCTAAGTTTCTAAATGAAAAACCTTACAACCTTTTGAATTAAAAAAAAAAAAAAGTGTTATGTCATTTTTACATTTTGAACCGGCACAGATTCAAATATTTTTTTTAGTAATTTTTTTTTTCTGTAGTTTTCGCATAAATAGTTTTTCGGGAAGCACGTTTTCTTTTCCTTTTTATTATATGCGTATCTTTCATATTTAGTATAGAGATGGAATGCAAAATTAAATTTAACTCTGTGGAAATGGGAAAAGCTGGAGTATTTTTTTCCTGAAAAATCCGGAAGATCTATTGTATAAAGTTTTTGATTTATCGAATTATAATTCATTGCAAAACGTCTAAAAGTTGTTGCCAGTCTTGGATATGAAATAAAGGATGGGAGGATCATTGTTGATTAGCCAGTACTTTTTTTCCTTTTTATAAAAATATTTCCTGTTAAAATTGCCGCCTTAAAATAAGTTGTTACGAATTCTAGACTGAAAAAAAGCAGGAAATCATTTATAATTTTTTAAGAACATAAAAAAAACATATTTTTACCGTTCTCAAGTGGAACTTTATTTCTACAACGCCCAAGCCATAACGGTATAGGTATTTATTTAAATATCTCCGTTATTTCATCAATTTTTATTAATTTTATTTTATTTTTCTTCTCCTTTGCCTGAGAAATTTTAATATAAGCTAGTTCATTATGATCAGATATTTCTTTATTTAAAGTTTTACAATGTTTTGGCTATTGCATGACAAGAATGTTTC
The DNA here is from genome assembly GCF_982258835.1 of Parasteatoda tepidariorum. Classification (NCBI taxonomy): domain Eukaryota; kingdom Metazoa; phylum Arthropoda; class Arachnida; order Araneae; family Theridiidae; genus Parasteatoda; species Parasteatoda tepidariorum. The sequence continues at coordinate 78,848,762 of NC_141755.1, forward strand.
TGCAAAAATTATTTTTTAAAACTTATTTAAAATATATATACTTTTTTTTGCACTACCCACTCCAATTTTATACGGAAATAAGGAATTTTCAATCGCTTAGAACAAGAGCAAAGCAATTAAATTTCATTTCTATTTGGTTTCTGTAGACGTTTCTGAGGTAAGAGATGAAATGTTTTTCAAAATAATATGCTATTTTTATAATTGCTGTGAATTTGTAACAGTTCTTCGTGATTGTTAGGTTAAAATTTAACTTGTCCTTATCTAGCCATTGCACTCTACAGTGATTAATAAAATTAAACAAAATGTCTCGATTTATAGATTAATTACACTGCATGAACGGAATATCCACCTTTTAAAGTGCCCGAAATGTTTAATATCGGAAAAATCTTTGCCGGTTTTAAAAGAAATGTAATTATATTATAAGCGAATATATAAATGCAATTTATTTTTTTATCCCGAATAAAATATAAAAGTTAAACAATGATAATAGCTACATGAGAGGATAGCGACATTAGAAATCGAATTTGAAAAGGATATGATAAAAATTTTTTAAAACAAATAAACTTTTGCAAAAAAATTGCCTCGATTTTTTTTTCTTTTAGAAAAGTTTAATAAAATTAATGAAAGAAAAAATACATAGCACTCATTTCTACTATTTACTATTGCATATTTTTTACTATTATATATTTTTTAATATTACAAAAAAAATTAATATTGTAATTTTAAATAATATTAAAATTTATTTAAAATTACAACAGCATAGTTCATTTTATCATTAAAAAAATATTATTATTAAAAATATCGTCATCGAAAGTTGATATATTTTCCACTCGAAATTTAATCAGAAGCAGAGATCATAGTTTTACACATAAACGGTAAGAAATTACGTTTCTCATGGGAGTCAATATCAGTCTACTAAACGTTCTTTTGTTCGGAAAAAAAACTATATTTTTTTTTTCAAAGTAAGAAACTTAATAAAGAATTTATGAAAAACAATAAACAATACGTATTTCTTCACTATTACAAAGGAAATGTCATAAAATAATTCATATTTGCATAAAAACACAATCATCTTAATTTAAAGTTGAAGTATTTAGACCTAAAAGTTTAAATCAAAATACTAAGAAATTTATTAAGTTACGCAATAACACTCAGAAATAGCATTTCTTTTGGGATTAAATATCCATCTTCTAATGTTCTTATGTATGAAAAAAAGTACATCAGTTTGCTTTTTTAATAGAAGACACTTAGTGAAAAAATAAAAAATAAAAACAATCTTCTTCACCATTAAAATTAAATGTATCAAAATAATGCATATTTAAATTCAAACACAATTATTTTAATCTAAAGTTAATGCATTTAGCGCTGCAAATTTAAGTAAAAATATTAAATATTTTGTAGTTTTGTGCATAAACAGTAAAAAAAAATTTTTTTCTTAATGTATAAAAAGAAAACTCGTATGAGATTCAACATCCGTCTTTAATGCAAGAAATTGCATGCGCTGATTTCTTTCCTTTAAAAAACAAAATCAGAAAGCTAGTGTAAAAAAATAAGCTATAACACTTATTTTCCCCCATATCAAATGAAATATAGCAAAATAATCTATAATAATACCGCAATACTAATATCTCTCTTGAAATTTGATGCATTTAGCATTTCAAGTGAAAAACCAAACATTTAAAATTTTATAGTTTGACATATATATATGTAACATTCTGTATGCGAGAAAATATCCGTCTTCTAAGGCACTTAAAAATGTTTGATTTAGGAAAAAGCCTTTCACACTTTATAATGACATTTCAAAACACCACCAGTGTATGACATTTAACTGGTAGCACTCAAATAACACTTTGACGAAAAACACAGCATTGAAATCATATCACACCCATTTCACATTTATAAAATTTTCATAAAAATCTCTTCGAATCTCCCCGCTTCTTGTATTCCAGCAGTCTCAACGGGAATCAAAAATTTAAGAGATATATTTTGACAGGTACGCAAATCGAGAGCAAAAAGAAGAAAAAAAACTCTATATTCCAAAAAAGACTTTCAAATCATCTTAGACTTACTTCCACCTTAATGTAATAATAACCGAAATAAGCACCACGGAAATTTGAGAAATATATATATATATTTCTTTATTCTCAAGATATTTTAAAAATATTTTCTTAGAAGAAATTTGTAAAACCAGAATCGAATGTACAAATCCTTACTGTCAAAAAGAAATTCGAAATGAACGCCAACGATAACCAAAGAAATTAAATTTAGCCAACAACAGATGAGCCAATATGCACCAATCCTCGCTATCTCATGCCTTGGAAAATACATTTTTAAAAACGCGTCAATATCTCTGATAATCTCTAATCTACTCTGCCTTTTTTCAAGTTCTCCAGTTCTATTAAAGAGTTAAGTGAAGTTTTTCATCATGTCAAATAGATTTTTGTTTTTTGTTTTTTTATTTGGCGCATTTTTCCCCCAATTCCCGTTTTGTGGTGCCGTAATTTCAAGCCAAGTTTATTGGTTGTTTCTTTTTCATATTGCACATCCGTGATATCTGCATTTGTTTTCAATATCTACCTGCGTTTTGCGGAGGAGAAGTGGGGAGGGATGTAGCGAAAAAGATAGCTGGTTGTAGTCTGGAATAAATTAGATTACGGGTACTTGATTTTTATTACATTTATCTATGAGATTCTAACCTCTCGAACTAGTAATTTGCCCTGGAGCCCGCCAACAAAGAAGTGGAACATTATTCGGAAAAACAAGAAAAGATCTGAAATCATTTGCCATTTTTGTTATAGTTTTCCCCAGATATCTTGAATAAGTTTTTGCTGTGAGTTCAATTGAAATGATCATTATTTGGTTATTTTCTTCCAGCAAGGAACAAGAATTTTTGCGTTTGCTTTTGGGAAATTTCAATTTCTTTGAAACTATTCTCCCAAAGTCTTCCCGGGGCTTAAGATAATAGATACCAATGAGCGTGAGTTAAAAATAAGAAACACCAAAACTGCTCCGGCATTTTCACTTCTTATAAAGATTTCTCAGTTTAGTACGGGGAAATGGGTAAGAAGCGGATTTGACAGTTTTAGCTTTCTGCAGTTAAAGCTAATCATCATAATGCGTTTTCTAGACTGATACCGAACATTAGATTAATTTTTTTATTTTTTAAAGTTTTAAAAGTTCCCTATTTTTGAGATTATTAAATTGTAGATGATAAGATGATTATGGAACTGTAGTTAAATAAAACAATTAACTAAAAATGCAAAAATTCTTTTCTGAAACACGGCAAGGAAGGGTAGAGGCAGAAATGTAAATTTGAGTAATATAAATGTTTCGTACATTTTTGACTTAAAAAAAGACACAATAAATGAAAATACAAGGGAAATAAAGTAAAAGCTTCAAGTATTCAAACCGATATACAGTTGAGGTTGAATTAATTCTTTAAGATGTTACTGATAAAATTAGGTGCATAAGTATCTTTTACCAAAAAACTCATATAACGAGATAATGACTTTATTTCTAATCATTTTTTTTTCCTAACTGTTTTTTTTTTCAGCCTGATTTTCATTAGGGTATTTTTTAGCGAAGTTTTTTTTTAAGTGTTTTTTTTCTTGGGTTTTTATTCCGTGTTTTTTTATGGGCTACTTTTACGGTGCATCATGACAGGCTGCTTCCTTTGATGTTTAATTCCGGTGCTCAAAACGCCACCGGGAATCGAACTCCAATTCAACAACTTAATAACAACTTAATGTCCAACCACCGAATCATCATATGTCTAATACAATTGTAGAAAATATGCCGGCCAGGTGGCCAAGTGATTAGCGCTCCTGACTGCGAAGCCAATGGCTACGGGTTCGAATCGCGCTCTGGGCATGGATGTTTCTCTCTCTTGCGCTGTTCTCTGTTGTGTGTGATGAGTGAATGTGGCCCACCTTATGAATGGGTTTGTGGCAGTGTGGCGTGGGCAATGTTACTCGCCTCCGTGACTTTGGTTCACAGGTGCCCAATGGGAAACGCGAAATGAGTAACAACTCTGGCATCTTCTATGGCGAACCGAATAAAGTTCAGTGCTATTCGGGAAAAAAAACAACTGTAGGAAAAAATTTTTCCCTTAAGTTCCATAAACGTTTAGATTTTGACAGTCCTCTGGAGAATTTTGCTTAGAACTACTTGATAAATGTACTTCGCACAAAACTCAAATGTTGAAGGATTATGCCATAAGTACCAAATATACTTATATAGGTATTATATATTGATATATTTGGTAATGGTTAAAAACTGAACCAATATTGCGCAGTAAAAATATTCTCTAAATAGCAACTCAATGCCTGCCCCAACCACCGAATCATCATAAGTCTAATACAATTGTAGAATATATTTTATTTCGTAAAGTTCCATAAACTTTTAGATTTTGACAGTCCTCTAGAGAATTTTGCTTAGAGCTACTTGATAAATGAACTTCGCACAAAACTCAAATGTTGAAGGATTATGCAATAAGTACCAAATATGCTAATATAGGTATTATATATTGATATATTTGGTAATTGTTAAAAACTGAACCAATATTGAGCAGTAAAAATACAGATACTGCGGAAATAAGTGACTTACAAACCCTCAAAAGGGGCTGAGTGTTATAAAGAATTACTTGATAGCGACAAATTTCGACTATCATGAGTTGGCCGCAATCAATAGTTTTATGCCAAGCGATGCTAAATACAGTTAATTTCTATTCTGATAGGATGAACTACAAAAGAAAAAAGATTTTTCTTAATTTCGTAACGTAAAGCCACTGTAAAGGGCAACACATAATAGTAAATAAAATAAAAAAACGAAATTTATTTATCTTTATTAATTGTGTCGGAATATGTCTTAGTTTTATACATGATTTTTCAGTGTTTTTCAGAACTAATTTATTGATTCTTTTATCATTTTTTTCCTATTTCTCCCTGAACGAAGAAGAGGTATTCGGCTAGTTAAAAATATGTTTAAAAAAACTATTATAAAGAATACTTTTTTTCGTTAAAGAAAATCATATAATCTTAGGTTTTCATATAATGGCTTAACTCACTAAACCTGAATTTCTTATAAGCCGTAACGCAAAAAAGTTCCTATTAAAAAAGTGGTTATATGTTTTGCCTAAATGAATATTTTCTTCTGTTAGCCACTACTTTATTCTTGAAAAAAATAAGAAAAACATTTGCTTGATGTGAAAACTGTCCTGTTTCTGATGAGGAACATTCTCATAGAATTATAGTAATTCGCGTGATGTATATGTTACGCTAGTTAAAAATGAGTTAAAATAAAATTAAATAATATATTTAAGAAAAAATATCTAAATAAGATTTTTTTTCAAATGATTCGCATGAAACTTTTTACTCTGAGAAGCAATGTTTTTGCAGAATCTAAAAAATAAATTTAGAAAAACTTTCAAAAATTTATATCTTCTTTTAATTTGACTAACCTTCTTGAAACTTTACACCCCGAAAAATAATATATTCAGGGTTGGTTACATGATTAAAGTCAAAAACTTCTTTCTTCCTCTCACCTTCTCTTTAATTTGTTGCCACTCTCTTACAAAATTAAAAACTTTTTTGCCACTTTAAAAAACCTATAAAAAGTTTTATAAAAAAGGGGTGCACGTATAGGAGTAAGTGAAGAATCTCTATACGTCGCCATTTAGTAACAGAATCGGAAGAAAATTGGTTATAACGCATCCACGGCACTAGTTTTTAATTTGGACAGCCCAAAGTGGCGGGCCCTTCCCTGACTTTCTGCAATAACCCCTGCCCATAAACTAGCGAAGCAAAGCATAAAAAAGTCAGATAACCCTTTTATTCGAAAGCGTTCTGAAATTTAAGACATAATATCCAAGCTGTGATGAAAAAACAATTACGAAGCTATGCTAAAGTACTGAAATTCCTTAGGCTCTTGTTCTGCTTAAGGGGTACTAGGTACCCACAGTCCCTTTACACATCAGTCGTCTAGATGTAGTAATACGAAAAGAAAAAAAAAACGTGTCTCGCATCTTAATTTTCAAAAGAAAGGGTTTTTGATCTAGGGCCTAAATAATTTGCAATCGTTTCGGATGTTTCAAAGAACATAAAGAAAATACAGATGATAGGAAACAGCACCACTGAAATTTAAAATTGTAGATAATATAATTTGAATACTGAGAAATACCCTCTCTTAAGAAATTTTTCAAGAAAGATATATATTTTCTAAGTTATGAGACTTTGAATTTTGCACTTTAAAGCTCTTTCATTATTTAAAAAATAAATAAATAAAATACTTTATAGAATTTTGTAAAATGCATGGAACGAGGACACTTCCAGATTTAGTTTAACATTAAATAATTTATTTCGTACAAAAAAGCGGTCTTATATTTAAAAAAATTGAAAAGCAAATAATACATAGAAAATAAAAAGGAATAAAATGTCCTCGAGATTAACTTTTTTACTATGTAACTATAAAAGGCCGGGATAGCCTGGTCGGTAGGGTGCTGGGCCCATGTCCAAGAGGTCGTGGGTTCGATCCTCGCCGGCCGAAGACTCCCCGTGTAGTAAATGGTGGCTGATGCACGTTAAATCTGTCGAGTCTCAAAGTCCTCCATGTTCCCATAACAAGTCAATACCTCTGGGGGTACTGATCCAAAAGATTCCTTGTCTTCTGGATTGGTTCAAAATTACAAGGCTACGGAGTTGAACATTAGTAGTCGTAAACCCATGAAATTGGGTCGGCTGTTCAGCGACGGTTGTAAAATAAAATAAAATGTAACTATAAGAAAAAAACATTTACTCAGTATTTTTTAAATGAAGGGAGCTTGATTAAAACATGGTTTGAAAGGAAAGGAGCTAAAAATATTTTTCTTTAACAATTTCTACTAGCCTCCTTAGATGACTGTTCAAAAAAATTACGTTGTGCAGCATATAAACTTCAACAGGGCCTCACTGGCTGAGCGCTATTTCCCGTCAAACGCAGTGTGAAGCGTGGAGGGGGGATTCAAGTCCCGTTGTAACGCTGGATGTATTCTTTGTCATGCACTTCTCTGAATTGTTCTATCTCTCCTTCTACTTGACAAAGGTTTATAAGCCTAAATTGAGCAAACAAGCCTGCAAATGTATTGTTGTTGTAATCATTGCAGTTCAGTTACGTCACCTAGAGCTGCACAATGGGCTATTGGCGACGGTCTGGAAAACATCCCTGAGGATGATCCGAAGACATGCCATCACAATTTTGATCCTCTGGCACCCCCGCTTCGGTAGCCCGACGACCTGCACGCGAAGTCGAGCAAAGGTAGAACAGTTTAACGAGGACCAATCCGTACACCTTCAGTCCCTAGGCAGACTGATCCAAGTGGTCACCCACCCGCACACTGACCGCAGTCAGTGATGCTTGATTTCGGTGATCTGCTAGGAACCGTGTCTTAACGATCAGTCTACTGCGGGACCCTGCAAATGTATGTAATTGCAATAAAGTAATAAACTTTAACGGTAATCAAGCCGAATGCACAACACAATTAATTGTATTTGGGTATTCTAAATCTTAATCCCTCCTCCAATTTTAACACCTTTGTTAGTTTTAAACAGTATATTTACCAATTTTTTTTTAACCATCTAACTGTTGCCCTCGGCGATGCTAGCGCGGAAGTACTTTGATTTCAATTTTAACTATTTTTTAGAGATGACGTCGAAATTGTCGAAGTTCTTTATGTATTGAATTTTAATAATAGTTTAAAATCTGTCAGGCAACCATTAAATCAAACAAGCCACCGTAAGTATGAGTTTGGCTTAGTAGGCAGCAAAAATATTAAAATAATTTCCTTTTTTTCTGTGAGATAAGAAGAAGAAAAAACTCATATCAATGCTTCATTACGTCCCTTACGTACTACTTCCTCGCCCACTGTTCGAGTCATAACGTGAGTATCGTATAATACATTATATGCTTTTCCTCGGAAAAATTTTGACAATTGGATACCTGCAAGTAGGTAATCGTGGCATTTGTCGATTCAGGAGCTAATCTGGCCCCACTTACATGCGTTACACCGCTTACAGGTACCCAGTTAAATCTGATTTAAATCTCATGGTTAGGCATAATCACTTCGCTTCTTCTTGATTTATAAGTACCCAATTGTATGACTGTATGCGGCACCATAGCACTCTTTACGTTTAGAATCTCTACAGTCATTGCAGAAAGAATATTTACACAAATTCCAAAACCAAATAATTTTTATTTTTCTTGTTTTGTATTTGTCATTCGTTTGGTTATCAATTCAATATAAGAATAATTTAAATTATATTTTTGAAAACAGGGTTGTTTTGTTTCCCAAAAGATACTTAAAGTTTTTTCTTTAGTTATAATTCATATTATTTTGTACGTGAACATCTCGTTAATATCATAAAAACGGGTTTCGCTTAAAATAGTTTGTTCATGCATGTTCACAATTTCTGAAACATGAGTTTACGATCTCTACGAAGATATTGTACGAACTCAAAATCAGACTCCAAAACTTATTAATTTATACACAAGTCAGTATATGTATGTCCTCAATACAAAAAAACTGCTGAGCCTTTGTCAAATTAAAACACGATTTGGGGAAATTACTGAAAGCAGAATAAAAGAGACCTCTGGGGATTAGGTGGGACCCAAACCCGTTAACTTCACGCTTCAAAGAACTTATACAAGTTTGAAAACCAAGAATTATTTTCTCGTATCATATCATAAACTCATTTTAGAAGACTATGATGACTTGGTTTCCAAAGTTCTTCTAAACAAAAAATTAACCTTTCAACAGAATGTTGCTCCCGCACACAGAGCTAAGCGCACTTGACAATCGTATTAGACAAATTTTCCAGATTTCCTGACAATATTAGAATAGCCATCTTATTACCAGACTTCAATCCAATGGATATTTCTGTTTGGTCCATCTTAAAAGAAGGATTTGTGCTGAAATATTTAATACTTGTTTCTGGAATGTATATGGATGTAACAAATTTATTGCTCTTCAATAACCCTTTGCTAGGCAAATATTTTGCAATGGAACTGCTTGTTTTTTTGGCAGTAATTTAGTGAGATTTGGAGCTATATAACGGGGAAAATAAAAGTTCTTACCGATTAGACTTTTCCCCAGAGTGGGAAAAACAAACAAGAACAGTTTTCTTTTAGATTTTTAACATAAGATGGAATAAGTTGCGAACGTATACGTGCTCGTGATTTATTTATTATTTTTTTTGTACTTTATTTTGTTATATTAAATTTGCTGCGTTACTAAAAAAGTATCTTTAATGATCCGTTTTAATTGTAAACCCATCAAAATCTTAACTTATCTAAACCTAAACCACTTAAGTAATAGATTTTATCTCTTAAACAGTTTAATGTTTTAAATGCTTTTCATTTTATCAAAATTATAATTTTGAATAGAGATGAAACAAATTTCCTACTTTCGGACATAAGTTTTCTTTACTAAAATTGTGATTTGAAATATCTAAAACTTGGTCACAGAAAATTTCTTAACATGACATAGGTAGTAATTTGTCTATGTTTTTTAAAGTGTTGCGATAGCTTATTGTATTATATGTGTGCAAGTCATTTCTTATCAAAATCTATTTCTAGATGTCATAGTTGTAGACTAAATGGGAAGTAAATGCCAGCTCAAACTTCCTTCTTATTAAGAATTCTACTTAGAAAATATTTTAATCAAAATACCAAATGCTTAAAAAAACAATGTTAATCTCTTAAACTGTGCGGTTTTTTCAAACACTGCAAATTTTAAGAAATATAGAGATAAATCAAATTTTCTCAGTTGGGATATAGGTTTCCTTAACTAAAATTGTAGTATTACCAAATATCTGAAACTTCTTTAAGTTTCTCCGATAGTCTCAAGTTTAGAAAGAAATAAAAATATTAATTTTTCTTTTTCAGTGTCATTTTTAAAGCTACTATTTCTTTATTGAAAGCAAGCAGAGTGTCTTCACCCAAAAGAATTACGAGCCTGGCTGTTTTCGGCATGGAAAATAAAGTTAGCTTTTGAAGCCTCTACCTGTAACTGTAACTGGACCTGCATCGGACTTAATCCAGTTTCAAGCCTACCGATTTAGAGCGGGGAGTCATGATTGGATTGAGAAAAAGGAGGTGACGACGGCAAAAAGTATATAATATATAATCCAAACCAATAAAGAAGGCGGTAAAGGAAGAGAGAAATTCCAACTTTCGTTCGAAAAGAACAAAAGGTTATTTTCTTCTTTGGACGAGGGTTTGGATGGAATAAGATCCTGGAGTACCCCCTTTTCTCTTTTGTTTTTTATGTCTCCCTTTTCCAAGACGCCCCTTATTATATAGGGGGGTGGGATGGAAGAGGTGTAAATGAGAACAAAGTTGCCAGTTGCAGTAACTCACGAAGAAAATGCAAATGAATGTGCGCCATATCCTTTTCGGTGGATCATATCATGGCGAAGGAAGTTGGCGCATTAAGTACCATGAGCGCGGGCAATTTAAGGTTCGTGGATATAACCCGTATCCCCCATTCATAAATAAGGAAGGCTGAGGCTTGGGCTTTGAGCCTTGGCGACCGGGCGTAATGTTGAAATATCTGTCACCTACAGTGGTGAAATACTTTCGCTATTAAAGCAAGCAACGGCAATGAGTTTACATCACCTACGAATATAGTATAGAATATCTCTTTCTCTCTCTTTCACTCTCCGTCCACCCTTCCTACCCTCACAGAAGAACATTTTTCAAAAGCGTTTTCAGCGGGGAAAGACGGGTTTGAAAAGTTATGCAGAAACACGTAAAAAGGTTTTACCGCTGTTTGGCCAGCACTCTTTAAAACTATGTTATTTGATTAGAAATTTATTTATGAATTGCAGTTGACACTTTAAAGACACCATAAAAAGAAAAGCGAGCGCGATCTAATCCTTGGGATTCTTCCACAATAAGTTCGTTCCACCCTTTACCTTCACCCCCCTCTTCATCGTTTTCGATATCTTCTTTTCTAGAACCTCCTTCCCCTCAACTGCCTTCTCTTCACCGCGGCTTTTCATCTTGACAAAGTATCGGTCACGTGACACCTGATGTATGAGTTTGCAGTCGCCGCTACTCAATAGAGGGCGCCACTATCGAAAGAAGTGCCCGAGCCGACCGCTCTAATCCTCCTGTGAGTCGTAGAACTGTCAAAACGAGAGCTAGTGATATGCATATTTGAAGCAGAAGCATGATGCTTCTTGGCGAATTTTCACCATCTTTTTCAACTCTCGCTCTCTTTTTTTTTTATAGTTATTGGTAGGACCGATTTTATGACTGCCTTTTTTTTCATCATCGCTTCACGCGAATCCATTTATATGTGGCACAGTTTTAAAAAATGATGACATCTTGGCGGTAAAATTAAATTACATTACGGTAGGACAAAAACAATAAACAAAACTATAGTTCATCTAAAATTAAATGAATTAAAATTATACAAAATAATGTCTTTGTCTATTGTTGAAAACTTCAGAAAATTTTAATTGATAATTCCCAGAAAATTAAAAGTAAAAAATTACAATTATTTTTTTTATGCCCCCATTATTTTTTTTAAAAAAAGATATCAAACTTTTACTATTTTGCTTTTCAACTTTTGCAAGATAATCGTCATAGGTTTTAAAATTTTAATAGTGTATCATTTTCTAAGATAAGAAGAAGAAAAAAAAAGAAATACCGAATCACATCCCGCTATCGGGATAACTGATAATCACTGGGGGAAGAACACTGGGAAAAGAAAAAAAGACGAAAAAAACCATGAAAGTTTAAAGAATGAAAAACTTCGCCAGGTAAAAAAAGATACGTTGATACATTTTTCTATTTTATGACCATTTATTCTTGTTTCTAAGTAATAAGAGTTGTATGAAATATTTACCCCGACCTGCCCCAATTTAGGGCATACGGGTAAATGTTTATTAAAATCAAGAAAAACAGAAAAGTACATAAAATACAAAAAGTGCAAAAATACGAAAACATTACAGAGTCTGATGGCAACAGCAGTAAAATAATTAAAATGCTCCGAGAGTCCCGCCTTATAGTGCCGAAGCCGACGGGGCTTCCCTTATAGTGAGCAAAGGCACAAATAATAATCCTGAATAAGAGTATATTGAATAAGAGTTGTATTCAATATTGAATTTTCTTTCTTTCTTTAATTGTTTATTTAATTGTGTGCACTGATAAACACGTTTCGCTTCCTCCCTCACAAACGGTAACTGATTAGTTCTTCAATAAAATATACATTAAAGAACATTATGATAATGGCTATATAGCGTAGTTAGCTTATTACTTACTGGAGGAATACCTGTTCTTCGTACAAAGTGAAACATCAATTAATAAGAATTGAATAAAACCATGAACCATGAGTTAAAACCATGAATTGAATAAGAATGAAAACCATGCTCCAAACTTTAAGACAAATACCGACACTAAATATAAAGCTAAAATAATTCCAATGTTTTTTATTCACTTATAATTTATTGCCATTCTCGGTGGCTTCACGTTATTAAAATGAGCGAAAACGTATTTAGTACTTCTTCTCATCAAAATTGAGATTGATTGTATTCAGTATCATATGGTATAATGCTGTTGTTCGAGGTGACTCATGATATTTAAAATTTATCTCCAAGAAACTGCTTTCTTCTTTATTGAGGGATTATAAGAAATCCATCAAAAATGGTGCAGCTGTAATCGGCACCAAATTTACACATAAGATAGTTTGTACCTATATAAGAGTATATTAGGTAACTTTTAAATGTGCACTAAATACCATGATGGCCTATTACTAAAATTAAACATCATTGGTGCAGCTGTAATCGGCACCAAATTTACACATAAGATAATTTGTGCCTATATAAGAGTATATTTGGTAACTATTAAAAATGCACAAATTAGCATGACGTCAGTGTGTTCAGTACTAAAATTAAACATCATTGGTGTCAGTAATAGTACGACGACTTTTCATGATTCCACGTAACGAATAAATATATTTTCTCCATTAATTTTACCTTTTTTTTTAGTTCATGGCCTAATTTTTTATACATATATTAACGGGCAATCTTTCACCAATGATGCAATTTTTGGTATTTTAAAATTAATAATAATATCCATGCGTCGGATATCCGTATAAAATTCATTTTGAGTTACAGATTAGATAGGAAAAATATACGATTCTATAAATGACAATATATCATTTGCAGAAGTTGTTAAAAATAGGCTGAAAACTTATCTGTTTTTCTAGATGTTAACCTGTGGCAGGTAAGGATTATTTTTCGATGGTTTAAGTTGTGGCAGCAATTGAATTTCGTAAAAAGAATATTAATGAATTTCCATTAATTAAAATACGTTATTTTTATAAGAAAACAGGCATTATTTTATAAGTAATATGCTTAAATACAGCTAAGGTATCTGAAAATATGCTACAGCAGCATATTTTTGATTGCATTTGTTTAAAATATTTCTTTTATTAATTATAAATACATTTTTTTTGGTTTCTAAATTTACGAACAAAATGTAGCTATGAGTTGCAAGTATCTATTTTAGTTTTGTTTAAGGAAATAATATCAGTAATTTTTATCTATAACTGTTAGTCTGTTGCGTTGAAGTTGATGCGTTGAAGTTATGCTTTTTTTATCCATTTAATTTAATTTAATTTAATTTTTTATTATTTTTCACTTCATTATTATTTATTGATTTATTTTATTCTATTTTACTTAAAAAATTTAGATATTTAAATACCAAGCAAACCAAATGTAGTTATGTTAAAAGAAGCAACAACAAAAATTGTGTCTTAAGCTTAACCTTGCCATACACGGACATGACAAAACAGTTACGATAACTTTTACTGTTCATTAATTTATTAAACTTACAATTTTCATCTTATCAAATGAAAAGTTTTTTTAAAAAAAACTATAGAAATTGCTACTATATGTCATTCTTGTTATACTCAAAAAAAAAGAAAAAAATTGCATGTCCAGATCAACTCATTATTCTAACCTTTCTATTTGATTTAACGGTCAGTGAAAGAGACCGCTGTCCAAACATAGGCTCTTCATTTAGAAAGGAATGAGTCAACAAGTATATTTAAGACCAAATCGATACGAACTAGTCTGGGATCGTAGAACAAACCTTGCTTCAAAGATAGGGGAAATTGCTTGTCTCTAATCTAGCGACGATGTTAAGATATATTCCTTCTCTTAATTAGTTGATAAGGAGGAGTCTTTAAATCCACGCAACATTCAACTGATAAATAAACATTCAGTACACTTTCTAGTAGCTTAAATAGTTCAACAAAAAATAAATAAACAATACAATTAAGCAGTATCTAGCTTGAGTTTAAAATATAATGTTTAAAAAATTGTGTAATTTTCCACTTAATAAATTTGTTAAAATTTCCAATAATATTCTTTGAATTTCTTTTCCTTAATGAAATATTTCTTTTTAAAGGATTCAAAAATAATTTAACGTATTATTAGAACCATTTATAGGTTATTTTTAGAACTAAATTCTTCAGCAACGTGCTTTTTTTTGTTCTAAGGAGATACTTTTAAATATTAAAATAAATGCTTATTTTCTATGCTTTTTCGTACAGTTGAAAATAATTTAAAGTACCGTTTCAATAAGAAATTAACTATTTTCAAGATTTTTCTAGTAATTTTTCAAAAAAACTTAAATTAGATAAGTAAACTTTAATTAGCAATTACATTTTTATGAGAACATTTTGATTTTTTCCTTAATAAAATCTATCTTTTTAAGGGATTCAAAAATAATTTAACGTATTATTAGAACTATTTATAGGTTATTTTTAGAACTAAGTTCTTCAACAACGAGTTTTTTTTTTTTTTTTTTTTTTTTTTTGTACTGAAGAGAAATTTTTAAATATTAAAATAAATTTTTATTTTCTTTGCTTTTTCGTACAGTTAAAAATAATTTAAACTACAGTTTCAATGAAAAATTAATTATTTTCTAGATATTTCTAATAATTTAAAAAAAAAAAAAACTTAAATCAGATGAGTAAACTTTAATTAGTAATTACATTTTGATGAGAACATTTTGATCTGGCGAAATAAATTTAAATTTGTTTTCTTTTAAAAATATAAAGTGTAACTTAAAATGTCTTTAAAAATTACTATGCTTAAGCAAGTGTTCATGTTAACAGTAAACACAATATCGTTATAAACGGGTTATTACTTTTCCGCTTATAACGGCAATTTCAGTCACATTTTGTTTCTATTCGTAGAGAAGAAATAATAGATGTCCTTAAATATTTTTGTGTGATTTTTTTCATCGAAAATAATATACCGTTATATGCGGGATATTCTTTTTTTCGTTTATAATTTTTAGAACATATTAAATATTTCTTATTTCTTTTCGGAAAAAAAAAAAAAAAAAAAAAAGAACAGGTGTCTACGTATTTTATTAAAAAGACCGTCATGAAACAAGATTATTGTTAACAGAGAATGATGTCCCGTTATAGACGAAATATCAAGTAATCGATGTCTCAGTGATTTGCGGTGAAGTGTTGTCTACGAAACTGCATCAAAATAAACTAGTTGATATATTAATCGTAATCGAAAAGTGACATTTGCAACGGTTGACAGCAAGCTGAAAAATCATCCCTGAAATCTCATATTGACACATATCTAACAATAAAAGATTAGCGGTGTCAAAGCAAATAGAAATCTTTACAAAGAGTTGGAGGGAAATGAACAAAACAAGAAATGTTAATAGGTCTATATTAATAAGATTTGAACAAAGCATTCATCTGAAATATCTGCTTAATATTCACTGGGAAACATCTCAACTGAACCACTCTTGGATAAGTATATTGGTTTCTAATCCGTTTGAGAATGCTAGGGGTTATATAAGAAGGTAAATAAGTTCTTTTTAGGTATAAATGCAATCAATCAGTCAAATTCGAACAAATAAGTTTTGATAAAAAAAAAATTGTAAAAAATAATGACTGAATCAGTTTGACAATTTAGGTGCTATGTTAAAGGTCTAATTTTTTTTAAATCTAAATATATTATTTTAAATAATTTTTTATGATATTTTCATTTTAATTAAGCTGTGTTTAGGAACAAGTATGTTGCTGACTGATATTATACTAACTATATTATATTATGTACTATATTACTGACTGATATCAGTCAGTTTAGCTTAGATCCAGTTTTCATAAAGCACGATGTATAGTTTTAAGTAGTGTTGTGAAGTTTTTAGCCATTATGTAGTTTTTTTTTTCTTTTTTTTCTTTGCATAAAAGGAGAGAGAGAGAAAAAGGTAATACCGTTCAGATAAAGACTAAATATCATTAAACAGATTTTTAATTCAATAATAGTTCCTTATAGCAGCGTAAAATTCATTCAGTAATTTTTTCTTTTTTTTTTCCTTTCTTAATTTTTTTTTTTTTTTTTTTTTTTGTGAAAATTCTTTCAAGGGAAAATAAAGGAAGAGAGGGATCACTTTGAACAGAATTTTAACTTAATAAAATTGAATAAAACCATACTTAAGTAAACTCTAAGTAAACTTTTAAAATTAAACAATTTTCTCAAAAATTGCCATGCTCAATACTGCCTTTAATTGAGTCAGTCTGACTTTAAAAATTTTGTTTATAACATGACTTTTTTTGGCATAGACTCGAAATATGACTTCAATTTACCATCTTACTAAAACTACGCCTATTTTTTTGACTAAGAGGATCAGATTTTAAATTCTTAAAAGGCTTTCAGTGTAAATTGTATTAAAAATTCCTAAATTCTTAAAATCGAAGATTGGAAACCCAGAAGAATTTTATGAACTTCAAGATTGAGAAACTGCTATTCAATGAAAGAAACAGCTATTTGCTTATTTCGTATATTTAATTAAATAATTTAATTGGGTAAATAATTTAAATAACACCAAAAATTGTATCTATGTAAATTTCTCTTGTAAAGAAAAAAGTTTTCAAACTGTTTATTTCGTAATCTATTTGACAGAATTGCTGTTGTTTTATTTGTTTTGTTTATCTTTTTTCAAATATATGTTTATTGGTATATTTATTGACATACAAATACAATATTTCTCAATACATTTACAAAATTTTGGATAATTTTAAGTCAAATATCGTCATATTTGCTAAAATGTTAATATGACACTCAATAGAATCATACTATTGTGCAAATTTCTCCATCTTTAACTTGATTATACGAATCATGGTTTAGCTTGGTTAACATTGTAGAATTTTTCCCTTCATTAAGGTTACAGCAAACTTGCACGATAATTTGTATCAAGATAAGTTACCAATATTATCGATTAAAATTTAGCGTACTCAAATACAGTTGCAGTCACAGACTTAAGTTCACCCCCACTTCCTCCAGCAAGATTGGTAAATTTTCTCCTTCTGAGAATTCCCACAAAAGTTTTAAAATTATGATACGAAACAAAACCGCTTTGGTAGAAAGATATTCGGGTATTTATAACCATTGATTTCATTTCAATTTAAGATAATGAAAATCGTAAGGGAGATGAAAAGGTGGTATTTAGTAAAGATACTGAATTGAAAAATTGTGTACACTTGCTACATTGAAATGAAATTTATTTTTATAATACTAGAAAATTGCTCACTATTCAAAGTTATATTAAGGTTAAATTTATATAAAGTGAAATTAAAAAATTATGTTGTAAATAAAAAAAAATTTTATTGTAACTCATAGTCTTGTTTGTGAGCTTACCTCCGAGACTCGTAGTTTGTAAAAGTCCTATTGTATAAATTTTCAGATACAATGAACAATTTTAGCTGCATTAACTCATATAACAAGATTTGATAGTTGTGTTATTGTAGCAAATTTGTTATAAATTAAAAACATAATTCCCATTTTACAAAAAAAAAAAAAAAAAAAAAAGGGATGTAAACTGTCTTTCCTCTAAAATCATGAATTAATATGAAACTTGATAATTATTTACAATGGCACAACTAGAGAGTCCTTGACTATGCCTATGACTATGACTATGGTTATTTGCGACGCTATACTAACTCGCAGTTATTTAACCTTCAAAGAAAAGAAAGATACAAATCAAACTACATTAAACACTTAAATAAGATACGAATATACTTTCAAGTGTTTGCTCCTCAGAAAGAGTGGAATTTATTTCACTAAAATTAAAATATTTAGTTCGAAATTTAAAGTTCCCCCTACAAAATTCGCATATATGTTCTCGAACGTTTTCAATTCTTGCAAACAATAGCAGCCCCTAACCACTTCCTATTCCGTCTGTCTGAATTTGTGCATGGCATTTTGGCTTTGTGCAGCAAACCTGCAACTCCTTCGGCAACTTAAGAAATGCAACTTTGCCGCTGCTTCAATCAGTAATTGCCGTTTCTAGACTGTCGCGCTTTATTTCTGTTCCTGAGTTTGACACTCTTGAATCCGGGAGAGGGGGGAGGGTCTGAGGAGGGTCTCAAGGAATGAATTTTCTCTCTTCCAAAGGATAGATATATCCGCAGCAATTACGTAGTGGATCGGTGTTCCTGTTTTTGACGGTTTATTATTACGAGTAAAAGCTTTTCATATCTTCAGTTGATATTGCTGTTATGTGCCTTTTATGGTTTTGTTTCGAAGAAGGGGTAGGGGTAAAAGTAAGTTCTGCAACAAAATAATGGTTAGGGTTAAAGGGGTGGAGTGTAGGGTAAAGTCTTTAAGATTCGAAGAAGTTGGGATTGGGGGAAAATAGATTCTTGCCAAATATGTGTGGCATTTAGGTGGAAGTTTGAGGAATAAATGTTTTGATAGATTTTTGCGGCTTACGTCGAAGGATGATCGTGATGCGGAAAGAATAATTCAATTTACAGAAAACAGTTTAGATTCTTTACTTTATACTAGATTTTGAGAGCTTAAGCTATACATCTAAAAGGAACATGACTTAAAAATTCAGCAAGGATTTCTTTTGATTATTAATTGTTTAAAACTTTTTTTCAGTGCTATAATTTTAATAATTCAGCAAAAATTTGTTTCGATTATCAATTTGCTTTAAACTGATTTCTTCATGCACTGTTAAAAAAAAATCCCCGTACGCATTACAGTAAAAAGTACTGGCCCTCATTGTACCTTTTTATCATAAAATTGATTTTTACCGGAACATGTTACGGAACAAAAAAAAAAAACAAAAAAAAAAAACTGATGTGTCATTATTTGTACAGTAATAATTACCAAAAATCATAAAATTACTAATTAAATATATATATAACTGTAAAAGTTGCGGTATAATTATTTGACGGATGATACACTGAAAGTGATACTTAATACCGTAATTTTATCCGTAATCTTATCCGGAGTCCATCACTTTAATTTAAATAATTCAGCAAATGCTAATTTCTGTTTTTAATGTGATTAAAAAAAAAATTTCTGCTTGTGTTATAATTTCAATAAATAACTGAAAACTTGCTTCTGGTTTTGATGTGTTTAAAAGTTAATTTTTCCATTTTCGTTAATTTCAATGATTCAGAAAAGATTTATTTACATTTTTAATTTTGCTAACAAGTAATTTTTACCAGTGCTATAATTTTAATAATTCAATAAAAAAAAAATTTTTATTTTTTTAATGAGCTTAGAAAAGATTTTTCTCAGGGCTATACTTTTAACAATGCAACACAAAATTTCGATTTTTAATTTGTTTAAGATAAATTTTTTTCAGCTTTATGTCACTTTATAATAATCATTTACAGTACCTCTTTTTAAAATTATAACATGTACAGTTTAATTTGATCAAATTATCTTCTTTTAGTTTTTAGTAATAAAAGATTTAGTAATAAAAGAAGCTAAAAAAATATTTAATGAGAAAATTCAGTTTTTTTTTTTAATTTAGAATCCCTTATCAATTAAATTCCACTGAAATATTTAAAAAAAATAATTGCTATGAGAAACAATTCCTGGTACATTTATCGTACTGACATTTCTCGTAAATAAGAAAGATAATTCCGGTTAATGAAACCAACATATACAATATTTAAACCGTTTATTTGGTGATTTTTCTTTTCATACAGTAGCAGTTTACCGAAAATTATTAGTTATCAAGATTAGTTATCAAGATTATAGTTCTTATAACCACACGTCTAGCAAAAATACAAAACTGAAAATAAAATTTGACCAAATAAATGGTTTTTATGCCATGCTCTAAGATATCATGATAAAATTATCAAATTTTTCCACATTTTCCAAAAAATTATCACCATATATTTCTATTAATTTTACCAAAATCATTATCGAAATGCTTCGATAAAAATTACCAAGGATTTTTGTGTTCCCATAAAACAGGAAATTAGGTAATTTTTATTATATTCTGATAGCTTTGATCATACTTTTTTTTCTTATCGCTTTGTTTAATTCTCTGTATTATTTTTTATTTCCTGGTAAAAACAGTTTTTTTTCTCTTTAAAAATTATTTAAGAAACAATATAAAAAAAATATTCAAAATATTCAAAATTAAAAAAAAAATTAGAAAGCTAGAAATCGTTTTCCATTACTTTTATCGAAACTGACTTAAATTTTTTTAATCCACGTTTTAACCAATTTTAAATTAACTTCTAAAAAATGGCAAATTAAAACAATTAAACTTCATACATATTTAACGCGCAAATTTCCCAAATATAAAAAAATCATGCATTCAAAATCCTGAAATTGAAAAGAATTCATGCATTGTCCTATCCTGATTTGAATATTACAATTATCAGTTTTGCGTAAAATTTATATTACATACATTTAAATTATAAATATTCAAAGCATTAATATTCATTAAAATAAGTTAAATGTGCGTAATTAAATTTTTAATTAAATTTTATTAAAGATATTAACAGTTTTACATAAAAACCGATCTTACTCAAATCTTTAAATTTTAAATGCATAAAATATGGACCTTTATCAAAGCTAACAAAAATTCATACAATTCAGTTTTTAACCAAACCTAAAATATTTGCAATTTTACTTGAATTCATATAATTAATCCCCAAATGAGTGAAATGTGAATTTTTATTGAAATTCACAAATATTCCTATAATTCTGATTATCTCGTTATTTAAACATGATTTAACTTGAATTAAATCGTGTTTAATTAAACTAATATCACCATATCAGTTTTACTCAAACTTGGTATAATTAAATTAATTAAAATAATAATTAAAATATTAAAATAATTATGCGATTTTCTTATCTATACTAATAAAAATTCGTATAGTCTAGTTATTAACAAATTTATTTGATTCAACGAAAAAAATAACAGTTTCACTTAAATTAGAAGATTTTCAAAGTGCTGAAAGTTAATGTTTATAGCTATTCCCAAAAATTCGTATAATGAAATTCATACCAAATTCAAAATGATTAGATAAATAAATAAAATAGCAGATATACGCAAACCTAAATATTACTTAATTAATAAAACTTCAAATACGCGAATCTAAATCAAAAAAATATTCCTATCATTCAGTTTTTAACCAATCCTAAGCTGATTTAACTAAAACTAGCAGTTCCACATATACCCAGTCAAAAGAAGACAAATTGCAAGAGATGCGGAAAAAACTTGCTTTAGTTGTTATCTTTCCTACTGAAAGCTCCTCAAATAGTGGTTTTCCCCTCTCAAAACTAAAGCTGGCAGGGAAACAAATTAAAAGGTTATTGCGGTGGGCGAAAACTCCGTTACACAATCTAGCCTGTAACGAATTTTTAGTGTTTTTAGTTTCTTCGATCGTAGTTTTAATCTGCAATTTTATTGTCTTCGTTATATTATAGGGGAATTTGCGATTAAGATTTACCTGCATTAGAGTTTTAGTAACTTTTAAAGGACGTGCAGATATATGAATAAATTAATTAGTTATTTGAATTATTTTTATATTTTTTATCAATTCCTTTATTTATTTATTCTGATATTTTTTATTTCGTTGTAAATTATTTAATATTTTTTATTTCTTAGTTTTTATTAGTTTCTTTTAATTTAAAATTTAATATTTTTCGCTGATAACTATGCTATTTACTTTTGCAGTTTATACATTTTTATTTAAATAATTTTATTTTAATTTCATTTTTATCAAATTAATTTATCATTTTACAATTTTTAATTAACTTTAACTTAGTATTTTACAGTTTTCATTAGTTTCAAAAGCTATCATTATTTTTAAGCTTTAAGTAATTTTTAATTTTATTAGTTTATAATTTTCATAAATTAGTTTTTTTATTTTTTTATTTTAATGGAAATTTAATTTATTTTGCATTTTTTATCAATTTTCTATTAGTTTCCTATTACTTTTGTATTTTTTTTATTGATTTTGGGCATGATGCATTATTTAATTAAAGTTTTGTTAACTTTTATTTATTGCTTTATGAACTCTTTCTATTAATTTATCATTTGCATAACTTTACTTTATTTTTTTAAATTTTTTTTATCTTTTTATACACAATTTTTCTAATAGGCACACTCACAATAATTTATTTAAAGCAAATTCATGCAATAATTTTTCTAATTTTTATTATTTGAATATTTTTTTTATTTATTCTATTCTTTTTTTTTTAATATAATTGATCGTTTATTCTATTCTACTTATAATGCATTCTATTTATTTTCAATTATTTATTAATTACTCTTTATTAATAACTTTGTTATTTATGAAATTTGCTCTTAATTTCTTAACTTATTGACTATTTTTTGCTTTTAAAACTTACAATAATTTTACTTAACTTATAATAATTTATAAACGGCTTTTTGCCTTTAAATTTATTATTAAATTTTCAGTTTAACTGTTTATTTGAAATTAGTTTTTTCCTTTATTATTAGTTTATTCTTTTACTATCCATCTGCTTTTAATTTTAATGCATTTAACATTAAAATAAAAAGCAGGTTTTTGCATAAAACATTTCTTGAGAAGATAGAAACAAAGTGAATACATCCATCAAAACTATGATTTGCACACAGCAAAATTGTTTTCTCGCTTTTACTTCATTAATAAAAAATATTGTTTTGCCGAATAATTACACATTTAGAGTTCGAGTTATAAATTTAATTTGCTAGTAAAACGAAATTTCAATTACCAGACAATTTTAACTAAATAACTAATTTTTACGTAAACTATGCCAGATTTCGAAATTTTCTAATTATACTGACACTATCAAAAATTAAACAATGCGCCACAAACAAATTAATCATCTCTTTTAAAATACACACAAATCAAGTTGTGTTTTTTTTTCTTCCTTTTCAGAAATTAAGAGAAACTCGATATTGGCAGGAGATCATGGCTATTCAAAAACTCACAGCCAATATCCAATATCTTCGAAGAAGTGAAGAGGATAAAAAAAAAACTTCAAAGATAAGAGAAAAAAGATGTTTGATTTGTCAGTTACAAAATGGTTATCAATAGAGTGAAATATTGTGATTACTTTTCGAAACTCTTCACATTTGTCAAGGCAAAAATTCTGTCAACCAAGTGCTAATGCAACTACATTCTTCAATTGTTAAATTATAAACTATTCTGCTGAATCTATATTTATCGTGTAATAGGTAATACATCTTCCCATTACAAAATTCACGATGAAGTAATAAATATTTGATTGTTGTTATTAAGTAAATGGTTATTATAATTTATTGCTGTGACTGTGATTAGTTTCGTAAACTCTTCATATCGATCAAGGAAAAATCTCTGTCAACTAAGTTCTTTTGCAATTATATTCATCAATTACTAAGTTATATACTATTCGGGTGTATCTCCATTTATTGTAAATATTTTCGCAGTGACGCGAATGGCTCAGGGGATAAGGGGTTGGCCTTCGAATGAGGAGAGCCGGGTTCGAATCAAGCGATGGCTGGTCAATAAGAATCCGCATCCGGCTTGCACCGACCGCAGAGCTGAAGTAAAATATCCTCATGGTTCATAGACGGATCATGGGTTAGAATCCCCTTGCCGTCAGACTAACCGTGGGATATTTTAGTGGTTTTTCTCTCTATGTAACGCAAAAGCTGGTTAGTTCCATCAAAAAGTCTTGTTGCTGCTGTTGTTATTGTTAATTTACGTCGCACTAGAGCTGCGCAATGGGCTATTGGCGATGGTCTGGGAAACATCCCGGAGGATGATCCGAAGACATGCCATCACAATTTTAATCCTCTGCGGAGGGGATGGCACCCCCGCTTCGGTAGCCCGACGACCTGCACGCGAAAAGTCTTCCACAGAGGCAAATTTCTCCCAATACTTGATCCATGAGATCCCTTGTCTTATGGATTGGATTTAAAATTGCAAGGCCATGAAGTTGAACATTAGTAGTCGTGAACCGAAAATTGGGTCATCTGTTCAACAACGGTTATAAAATAAAATATATCAAAAGTGAAAACTATTGAAATAGTTCTTAATTTTCATCATATTTCGTAATTTCAATAATTTTCGTCGTTTAATAAATTTCTTAACAAGAATTGAAATAATTTCCAATTCTTGTATGGAAGGTAAATATCGACAAAACTCAAGATTCCTGAATAACTGTTAAAAATGCATAATAGCTATATTAATACCAAAATATTTGCTAAAAAATGTATTTCATAAGATGGAAGATATTTTAAATAAAAGTTTTTAAGAGCGATACGTCGAGAATATTTTGTACATTCTACTAATATTCTTTATTCCTTGAAGTTTATTGAAGAATTATTCTCCTCACAGATAATTTTTCACAATCAACTCATCATAAATTTTTATTCTACTTTCAAAGAGTGTATAAACCATGATCCCTCACGTCAAATGAAGAAAAAAAGAAGTAAAATACATCATACGGTGGTTCATACACAAGAATAAAGATAGAAGTTACATCAATACTCCATGAGAGGTCAACTAAAAAGAAACCAAACACGCGGAAAGAAACTTTCTTCCAGCTTTTTTCCCCCGCTTGAAAAAAAAGAAGCCAACACACACACAAAAAAAGCAGCCAATCCCAAAAATCGCAGTCTATGTCCGTCTCTAAGCAAGCAAGCAAGGCATCTCATATGTCAAACAGCTTTGTGAGCTTGTCTTTCAAGCTGCGTTGCCCCTTGTCGAGCTCCGAAGCTTCGAGGGGCTGATCTCGAATTCGAAAGGGGGGGGGGACGAAAAGGACTTTCAAGCGTCACCTACACATTACAGGGACAGATAAAATATGACCCAGGCTTGTCAACTGAATGATGACTAATTTGAAATATGTCCTTTTTACGCGGACATCCTCGCAAGGGAGAGGCACCGGTTCTAGCTGTCTCAGGCATTGATGGACTGCCGGACCATTCCGAAATTTTGCGCCCCTGCCGCCCCACCTCGCCATCACTCCATCAAGAAGCCCCACTGAAGGCCGCGACAGTTCACCCGACCCTAACAGCGGATAACACTCCCCTCGCCCCCCTTTTTCCTTTCTCTGGATTTGGTGAAAGGGTTTGGCGATAAATCGCTGCTATGGTATTAAAAACTATTCTATGTGAGTATTTTAGTTCTGCCACTTTGTATAAAAATCGGATATTTGTCCGGTTATTTTATGTTAGATCAGATGTCAAGAATTGTCGGAAAGTGGAATATTCCGGTTTTCTCGTATAACGTTGGTTGCAACTAAGCTTTGCAAATATGAAACATAAAAACACAAACTTGGTTTGGTATTTTTTAATCGTATGAGAAAAGGTTCTCAGACAAATCGGATATTTGTCCGGTTATTTTATGTTAGATCAGATGTCAAGAATGGTCGGAAAGTGGAATATCCCGCTTTTCTCGTATAACGTTGGTTGTAACTAAGCTTTGCAGATATGAAACATAAAAACACAAACTTGGTTTGGTATTTTTTAATCGTATGAGAAAAGGTTCTCAGACAAATCGGATATTTGTCCGGTTATTATATGTTAGATCAGATGTCAAGAATTGTCGGAAAGTGGAATATTCCGCTTTTCTCGTATAACGTTGGTTGCAACTAAGCTTTGCAAATATGAAACATAAAGACACAAACTTGGATTAGTATTTTTTAATCGTATAAGAAAAGGTTTACAGACAAAAATAATAAAAAAAGAAAGACAAAAACAAATAACTGTACTATTTTTACGCTTACTGCATTCGCAATAAACAGCAATGTAATACTGATGCTGATTCTTATGTAACAAGATGTTTCACCTTGCGTAACGCTGAATAAGATTTACGTAACACTGTTTACATAAACTTAATCGATACAAATTAAGAATTTTCTTAAAATTGATGAAGGAATCGATTTCAAGAAATCAGTTTTATAATAGAGCATTCATAGATTTAAATTCCTTTCACTTAGTTCATTAAAATTTAATAATCATGTTTTTTCTATAAATTGTTGGAAAATAATGTAATATTTAAAATTAATTTGGAAAATTATCTTTCTCCGACTTATTATTTTTTGACGCTTATAAATTGGGGCATCAAATAATATTTTCCAAACCACCATTCGCATATGAACAATTAAATATCGTTTTCTGTCAATAAATGATAAAACCTCAAACGAAAATATTTGTTTGCAACAATTAAGCAGTTATTTTACGGCAACAGTGTACACAATAGATGCATCATTAAAAGATCGTTTGTGAATTTTCTCTGTTTCAGTTCAACTTTCACTGTACCCTGTTGTGTTCTGTAATTCGTTTCAAATTAACTTCTGATGCTTTTCACTGAAATAAGTGGTTTCTAATGATTGTATTATTTGATTTTTTTTATTTTTTTTTAAAGAATTTTAATTTTGTTTGTCCTTAAGGAAATAAAATTGTTTCTTTTTCTCTTCATTTTTTTTTTGTCTGCCATTCGGTTCCTTTCTTTAATGTGTTAGTTAAGCTTATAGAAATAAAACAATAGTTTTGCTATATTTAATATCATTTATA
Organism: Parasteatoda tepidariorum; assembly: GCF_982258835.1. Classification (NCBI taxonomy): domain Eukaryota; kingdom Metazoa; phylum Arthropoda; class Arachnida; order Araneae; family Theridiidae; genus Parasteatoda; species Parasteatoda tepidariorum. Next base: position 78,875,609 of record NC_141755.1, read on the forward strand.
TCCCTTTTATTTAACTTTATAATTTATTTTAATTGCCCATAATTCATTTACGATAGAAAGACCAGATTTAACGGGATACCGAGTTCAACATTGAAATTTTTACTAAATATTCATTTAATATTAATAAACATAAAAACTTAATCAATACAAACAGAGCCGAGGTGGTTCAGGGGATAAAATGTTCGCCTTCCAATGGGGTGAACTGGGTTCGAATCCCAGCGATGGTTGATCGATTCAAATTCCGCATCCGGCTTCACAGACCACAGTGCTGATGTAAAATATCCTCAGTGGTCGACGGATTATGAGTAAGAGTCCTCTTGCCGTCATACTAACCGTGGTTTTCCTCTACATGTAACGCAAATGCGTATTAGTTCCATCAAAAAGCCTTCCACGAAGGCAAATTTCTCTCTATACGTGATACAGGAGTTCCGTTGTCTTCTGAATTGGGTTCAAAATTATAAGGCTGCAGAGTTGAACATTAGTAATCGCAACCCCCCCCCCCTAAAAAAGAGTCGTTTGTATAATGACGGTCATGAAATAAAACTAATACAAGCAAAACTCGGATTTAACGAAGCGTTTTTCTTAGCTACTGTAAAATTAAGTAAAAAAAGTATCAGGCAGTTTGGGAAAATCGCATTACCTTTGAAAGGGTTTCAAAATCTTCAAAAAATCAAAGTGTTCAAAAATTGCATGCAAATTGTTTGCGTTAGATACATAATTTAAATATATAATATAAATATGTAATATAAATATGTAATATAAATATATAATATAAATACATAATATAAATACAAACAATCTATATCGACTTTTGAAAAGTAGCAAGAAGAGGACCATAGTAACAGTTGCGGTAACAAATGAATAAGAAATGTTGGATGGTCATTAAAATGACTAAAAGAAGATGTTGTATATAAACCATTGAATAGATTCTACCTCTTACCTAAAGGTTTTCAAATCATAAAAACACGTGAATCATACGGTCTGATCTTCTCTTTAGTGTTCCATTCATTTTATCAACCTACATCTTTGATGATGGTTAAACGTAACGATTTTCCACAGAATTAAAAAATTAACAATTTTCGAATACGCTACGAAAATGTTTACCTTTGAAAAAAGTAGGATTTAGTTCTGCAATTGAAAAATTAGAAGAAGCTTCAGAGAGTTTTTAATGTTCAAATATAAGATTGTAAATGTTTAAAAATATTTGAGGGGAAAAAAAACACGGATGAGATTTAATAAAATAATTTCGTAATCCATGCTGTGCAGTTTTCATCAATAGTAGATCATCAAGATTTTAATATTATACAATTGTTGTAAAATGGCACAAAGTTAAATCATAAACAAAACTTATCAAAATCTTTCCAATTTTCACAATTGTGTTAACAGATAATAATAAAAGAAACTCATCTTTAATTATTTTTTAACTAATTTTTGTGCATTATACTTTCTATTTCGGATAATTTCAGTATTTTTTAATAATTTTTAATAATTTAATTAATTTTAGCAAGTATTCTGATTTTATTAACGAATGAGATTAATTTCTACGTTTGCGTTAGGAACGAATTCGACTGTATTACATTGGAACGAATTACAAATTATACTTCATATTTCTGAAATATAACTATTTTAGGATATTTCAATGAAGGATATTTCATTAGGATATTTCATTAAAATGTTATAGATGTCAAGGTTATTATTACCATTATTATTTTGAAAAATTAAATCTCAATTTTACAATAGTTATTTAAATAACCATTTATATTACATTAATATATCATCATATTATTGGTATCGAATTGAAAATAAATATGAAGACATTTAAACATTTTGGATAAAAATGCGAAATTGTTTGCTTTTAGATTTTACTGTCAGGATTTCTTGATTATAATATGAAAATCATTAAAATTATGTTTTGATTTTACCAAAAGCTGAACCAAAGTGTTCTTTATATCCTCTTTGAAAGAAGCCCATTTCACTTTCACAGGCATAAGTATAGTAAGTTTTTTTTTAAAAAAAATCCATAAAATTTTCACAATTGTTTGATTTACAACGCAGCAAAAAATTACAGAATTTTATGCCAAGTACTTATGTATGCAATATTTCTCACAAGTTAAGAATGTATCATAAAACATAAACCGGAAAATAAAGAACCGGATACTCAAGCTCAAATTTAAGTGATGCCATTTCATAATTCAAATTAATAAAAAAAAATGTCGATAAAAGTGCTTAAAATTTATTACACTCATGTTTTATATTTTAAACAGCTTTCTTGAGAAAGTAACAGGTAAATTTTTTTATCAATATCATCTTTCGGTGGAGAAAAAAAGCACTACAACAATAACTATAACGAGCTATGTAAGGATTAAAACTATCCCTTTAAAACCCTGCGTGCTTCAATTGAAGCCTGGCATCATATTTCATATTCTTGAAGAAAAAAGGCGAATTGCAAAGATATTGGCAATAATTTCTCACCTCTTCTCCGCTTTTTTTTTTCAAGTTTATAGCTTAAAATATAATAATAATAATAAAAAAGGTGAGAGATTTGCGATGACACTCGCCAACTGGTGTGAAAAATAATAATACTCCAGCCAAAACACACACCAAAATGGCTCGTTCTTTAAAGGATATATATCGTCATTCTTTTTTATTCTGAAACTAACCCATAGAAGTTGCAGCTCCTCAACCCATCTTTGGTTCTTTGTTTCCTTGACTTTGAGTGATGGTAGAGCTCAAACTTAGATGAGGCAAAAAAAAGGTAAAGCATAACTCGCTCTTGGTACATAATTTATTCTTATATATTGAAAGACCGTATGACAAAAGTGACCATAAAGTATAACGTGCTTTGCTTCAATATGTAAACGTACCGTATCACAGATAATTTTTTTTTTTTGGTACCTGGCATCTTTTTTTTTTCCTTCCACTTACGCCACCTGTATAGTTTGTTCGGACAATACCCGGGCATTTAGAGAGGCATTGTAAGAGGGTAGTCTTGCAGAATGATCCTGTGAGCAATAGAGGGATTTGATCCGCTGCGGAAGAAAATAGCTGGCGATGAGTTATGGGCTAGTTTTCAGCTTATGGGGCTACCGTTCCCTTTTAAAAGTGCCACAGCACATGGTAATAGATCAAGGTGGACATGTCCATGGGAATTATGTAGGGATTGTTATTATATTTACAATATCGGGATATTTGATATGGGAGTCATGTTTAATACGGATGAAATATTATTTTTCTTTACTGCTTTCGGATAAAAAGTAAAAATGACTGCTTTGAGATTTGGAGAGTAGAAATTCATTGTGTTTAAAAACTTTTGGGATATGAAGCAAGAGTTAAGTTTCAAATACTTGAAAATTATTTGCCAAAATGAAAAAATATGTTGGATCGATTATAAAAGTTTTCTAATTTTCAAATTTACGTTATGAACTATCCATAACATTAATTATAATAACATGAATTATCTATAACTCGTAACTTAGTGATTAATATTATAGCATATTTTTGGAATATATTTTTCAGTTATATTTAATAATGAAAGACGAAAATTTATTTGCATCACTTGCATTTTTAATTTTTCTAATTTGGACAAATTTTACTAAAAAGGAAAATGTGAGCAAATGGAAAGGGCTATATTCGGAGAGTATGCCGGATGTTCAAAACTTCCCAATAAATCTAAAAGACTTTGTGTTCATATTCACTGTCACGTTCACAAATAATTTCACGTTTGGAGGGTAAGGAGAGGTTCATGAAATCGTGACAGTTTGTGAAAAGGAGGGAGTGTGTAGCAAGAAGTGTGACGACACAGTTAAGGACAAAGTAAAAACATTTTAAATCAGCTGATAAGTTATTTTTATATTATTTGTTTGTATATTTTTTCCATCTTTTACATAAACATGAGTATATATGTAGATCATAATAATTGTTATGCATGCAAATGTATTTAAAATATAGTTTAAGTTGAAAAATACTATATGAACGATAATCTACGACGCAAGAAGAAATTAAGGTATAAATTTAAGATATAAGGTTATAAGGTATAAGGTTATAAGGTATAAGGTTATAAGGTTATAAGGTATAAGGTTATAAGGTATAAGGTTATAAGGTATAAGGTTATAAGGTATAAGGTTATAAGGTATAAGGTTATAAGGTTATAAGGTATAAGGTAATAAGGTATAAGGTAATAAGGTATAAGGTAATAAGGTATAAGGTAATAAGGTATAAGGTAATAAGGTATAAGGTTATAAGGTAATAAGGTATAAGGTTATAAGGTATAAGGTTATAAGGTATAAGGTTATAAGGTATAAGGTTATAAGGTATAAGGTTATAAGGTATAAGGTTATAAGGTATAAGGTTATAAGGTATAAGGTTATAAGGTATAAGGTTATAAGGTATAAGGTTATAAGGTATAAGGTTATAAGGTATAAGGTTATAAGGTATAAGGTTATAAGGTATAAGGTTATAAGGTATAAGGTTATAAGGTATAAGGTTATAAGGTATAAGGTTATAAGGTATAAGGTTATAAGGTATAAGGTTATAAGGTATAAGGTTATAAGGTATAAGGTTATAAGGTATAAGGTTATAAGGTATAAGGTTATAAGGTATAAGGTTATAAGGTATAAGGTTATAAGGTATAAGGTTATAAGGTATAAGGTTATAAGGTATAAGGTTATAAGGTATAAGGTTATAAGGTATAAGGGTATAAGGTTATAAGGTTATAAGGTATAAGGTTATAAGGTATAAGGTATAAGGTTATAAGGTATAAGGTTATAAGGTATAAGGTTATAAGGTATAAGGTTATAAGGTATAAGGATAAGGATAAGGCTTGTTCCAGAAATTAAGGTATAAATCTATGTAACATAGAGTGACAAGTGACAATAAGGGGGAGAGGTTAAGGTGAAGTGTGAAACTTTGCGTAAAAGGGGGGGGGATTAAAAACATCGAAAGAAATGTGTGATATCATTTTTGGACTGTCCCTTGTGTGACTATTGATAAAAGAAGAGAGACTTGTTTTCTAAAGGGTATCTATTTTAAATATATTTAAGATAAAAATTTAAATGCATTAAATTCTTGTTTTACATAAAATAATAATAACCGTTAATTCATAAATTTAAAAAAATGTAACATACAGCGTTTATAGTACTTGATGAAATTAGAATAACCCGTTTAGAAAAATATAACTATTTCAAAATAATGAAAAAAAATATTTTTTTTAAATAAAATTATACCATCGCTTCATTGAGATCATCTATTAACGATTGCCGGCAGAAAAAAAAGGGTAAAATGATACGTAAGAGGGTGGGGTTGACCAGTTGAAAAAAAAAGAGAAAAACGAGATGAAGAGAAGTACTTCCCTGGCAGATGTTCAACCTAAAAATGCCCAAAAGAGGAAAAAATATAATCCATAGAGAAAAAAGGAACACAACAACATCAAAAAGAATTATTTTCTGCACACACATACATACACATAGATCAAAATATAAATAAATAAAATAGTCCCCAAAAAAATGCGAAGTCAACCGAGTGTGACAGCAGAGAAAGACTCGGACGATTATCGCCCGAAATTACCCTGCCTGATTGATGAAATGTCAAACGAGAAAGAATAGATTGAATCTATAGTAGTGCCATGAGATGTCGGATGGATATCACAAGGGGGGGGGGGCAAAAAAGGGGGAGTTATAATAGTAATAAAAAGTAGGGAAGTAAAATGGAAGGGGGTTGATAATAAATAATAATAAATAAAAAAGGAAAAAAAAGGGTGAGAGATGCTGAGGTCCGCCCTAGATTTTGGCGAGGCATAGGGTTGCTATTATTTTGGGATAATAGACGCCAAAAAATGTTCTACTATTCTATATGGCTAATAGATCATTATTAGAAAAAAAATTAATCTTTATGGATAAAGTATGGGTGAAATATTACCCCAGGTGCTGCTTTTTATTTAGACCTCCAAGGGTGGTAGTTTAAAAGATTAAGCAATTTTCCACTTTTTGGAATGTTGAGAAAAGATTCTAAATATGTAATTATGATGAATTATTTGGAGTTTTTGATTAATGGGAGTGTTTATCTTTTGTGCAGTGGCTTATTAGAATTGTTTTAGATTAACAACAAGGAAAATATGGTAGATAAAATGTTGTATGTTGTACATGTAAAGTTTGATGGAAGCTATATTTTTGAAATCCTTATTTGACTGATTATCGAATGACAGCTGCTATTAGAAACTGAAATAAAGGGGAAATCACATAAATATCATTTTCATCTAAAAAGTTTTTTTTTTCTTTTTTGATAGTTTTATTATTCTGTGACACCTGCCACGTTATCATACTTACAAAAAGGAAGTTGAATTTTATATGTACTTAGATTACTATACTGAAAGCAAATATACACAAAGAAAAACAGTATTGTCAAAACTACCAGAATATGGTAAAATTTACCGTGTTTCTAGTTTTATGGGAACACCAGAAAGCTCGGTAATTTTTACCGAAGGGCATTGGTAATGATTTTGGTAAAATGAACAATAAAATATGCTTTATGTGATAAAATTTGGTAAATGTGTTAAAAATTAGCAACTTTAATATCCTTTAAATAAACTTTATCAACCTTAGATCATGGCATATAAAATCATTTATTTGGTTAAATTTACTTTCAGTTTTGTACGTTCAGCTTTTTTTTTCATATTTAGTAAAAAATTACTAAATATGTGGTAATAAGAACTATAATTTTGAAAACCAAAATTTTCGGAAAACCGTTACCATATGAACGAAAACATTACTAAATGAATGGCTTAAATAATGCATATTTCGGTTTTATTAACCAGAATTATGGAGTTTTTTTACACCATAAAAGTCATTACTATACAGTGAGGTAATTTTACCAGAATTTTTCCCTCCGTGTACTTTTTGTGATTTTTTGTGAAAAAAATTATGTTAAAACATTATTAAGGGGGATAATTACCCATCGCATCATATCAAATCATGGTTTTTGACCCACTTTTAAAGAAAAAAGTAAGTAGAAACACTTGGGAAAAAAATTTAAAAAAAGATCAAACTTTGAAAAAGGAGAGACGAAGAAAAAAAAAGCACAAAAAATTGAGAGAGAGAGAATGGGACTGCTATTGGTTTACTGAAAACTACATTCATTTTATAATTTCAGTTCAAATTTGTTATTTTTAATCATTAAATATACATTTGATTTTTTTACACAACTTTTGTTAGTAACATTTCTGTAAACATTTAACTATTGGTGTATATATTGCTGCATATTTCTTTATAAGTATATTGCGAAGTATATATGTAATTATAGTAGGTATAACCTTCTTTATAGTGGGTCAAATCACCCTCAAATAGTGTGGTTTGACTATATTTGCGCAACTAGGAAAAATTATTAATGAAAGAGATAGTTTATAATTTATGTGATAATTAATAATGCTCCCCAATTATTAACCAAATAATCTTAAGTTGGAAATTTTATAACTTTAAATGAATTAGAAAAATATTTTATGTGGTAAAAGATTATAAAAGGTGGTAAAGGATCATAACTCCCATGTTTCTTTAATATGAAGAGTAGTATACTTTAAAAAAGTTCGAATCAAATTACGGTGCTACGGCACTTTGGGTTCATCATCTATAAAACTAATTTTTACCATAAAATATTTTACAGTGGAATTTAACAGTAATATTTATTTTGAGTGATTCAGTGATTTTACGATAATTATTACTGCAAAAATTAAGGCATGTCAGATTTTATTGTTCATGTACCAGAAAAAACAAATTCTACGATAAGAAGTACTGGCACTCTGAATGCCGGTACTTTTTATTGTAATTTGATTCGGAATTTTTTACAGTGTAATGCGGCAATCTGCAGATGCGGATTGTACTGGTTTTTAAATTTTTGAACTTTAATGATTCGGAATATGATATATTTTTTGAATGAAATTTAAAGAGTTGTGATTTTATATTTTAAATAAATCAATCAGAAGGTTAGGAAAAAAACTAGAACCTTCTAAAAACTTGACCCTTTTGCTTTTAGTACCTATCTCCTACCATTTTGATAAATAAGTTTTAAGTTTGGCAAAAATGGGCTGTCAAAAGTGTTTTATACATTGTTTTATATTAAACAATATTATTCCTTACTTTATTTGCGTTGTTCTACCCATAGATCATTGTAGGCAATAATTATTAAAAGATACTAAACCATTTAGGGGTACTTCAGAAACATATTTTACTCATATTTTAAGATTCAGTTTGTCATTTCGAGAATAACATTTATTCATAAGTCTTTAAAATAATTTTAATCGGTAAAATAATTTTCATCAATCCAATGCTAGTATTCATAAAGTTAAGTAATATCGGGTTTTTGAAGAAACCTTTTTTAAACTGTACGGCACAATACAACAATTGTAAATAGTGAAATTTAAAACAAATTTTGAACTTATGAAAAGTTCTAATCAATTTGCTAAATAGAATGAAGTGAACGTTCCTTTCTTTAACGAATTATATTAACTACGGACTCGAATCGGTTGCTACATTTATTGAATAATAAATGAGGTGATCTTGTTCGGTACTTTTTTCCGGCCATTTCATTCCAAATTTTTTTTTCTGGTGCTATTTTTTCTATCTTTATTTTCCTGCAGAAATAATCTAAACGCCTATTTTATTTTTAACAAAAATTAATAACATAAAATTATTAATATTATTATTACTAAAAATCTTTTCTGCTTAAAATGAAATTTGAGAAGCTTAGATAAAGTTTAGACTAAATTTTTTAAAGCAAATAAATTTAATTTTAAACCATTATTTTGATCATTCAGTTTATCCAGTTAAAATTCACTTAAAGTGGATTCAATATTGTTAAATTGGATTCAATATTGCTGGGGTCTCTCACCCAATTAAATTTATATTTAACCATTTAAGGGGACAAACAATTTCAAATTTCCCCAAATCTGCGAATTATGTATTTTTGTAACAAAATTAAGAAAATTTTTGCATACCATTCGGATTTGGCTTTTATGAATAAAATAGTTTTTAAAGGTATTTTAACTATTATTTAAGCAGTTTTGTGCCGATCCTAATTAAATTTATTTTCAACCACTTATATACAACAAAACTTAGATTGTTCTAAAAGTTTCGGAAAAGTATTTTTTATAATAAAGTTTTAAAAAATTTTATTTTTCTTTCGGATGCGGCATTCTTATGAACTAAATAGTTTACAAAGATATAATAACTATTATATAGATAATTTTTAACGAATCATACTTAAATTTGTGGTTTTACCATATAAAAAGTTTCTATTTTCTGTTACAGCAACGCCCTCATCATATTTTCAACACAAATTATGTTATCAATTTTATTTTATTTTATTTTGCATGATCTGGGCACATTTTCTTATCATACTTTCAGTGCAGACTTTAATGAATTAGGGGAAAGCATTTCTGAAACAATATTATTCAGTGGTTCAGCTATAATTGACTCGAGAACATTGACAATCCAAAATGGTTATTTCAATTAAGATCTTAATTAAATTTGTGATTTCACCACACAAAAATTTTTTATATTTTCTGTTAAGGCAACGTCCTCATCATATTTTCAACACAAATTATGTTATCAATTTTATTTTATTTTATTTGACACGATCTGGACACATTTTCTTATCATACTTCAGTGCATGACTTTAATGGATTTAAATTAGGGAAAGCATTTCTGAAACAATATTATTCAGTGGTTCAGCTATAATTGACTCGAGAACATTGACAATCCAAATTTATCATGGTTATTTCAATTAAGTTATTTCAATTATGATCTTACTTAAATTTGTGATTTTACCATGCAAAAAAGAGTTTCTATTTTCTGTTAAGGCATCGTCCTCATCATATTTTCTACACAAATTATGTTATCAATTTTATTTCATTTATTTGACACGATCTGGACACATTTTCTTATCATACTTTCAGTGCATGACTTTAATGGATTTAAATTAGGGAAAACATTTCTGAAACAATATTATTCAGTGGTTCAGCTATAATTGACTGGAGAACATTGACAATCCAAAATTATCATCGTTATTTCAATTAAGTTTCATTGTTAAATTTTAGGAAAAGGGCAAATTAGAGTGAGTGTCACTTTATTAGGTGAGCATACAAGGAATTTGAGACAGCTAGCAGACACGAAATGTTACATAAATCATTATTCACTTCGATGTATAATAATTAGTCACAAACTTCACTCAGTTGCTTCATGCGAGCAAAGTTGATTTGTTTGAAGCCTGAAAGATCATTATGTCATGATGATACTGGAATGGGACGCTGTAGCCTAATTATAGCATTTTCACGTCTAACGAGTCTGGAAAAATTATTTTTATTCTTTCTCCAGAAGATAATTTTCGTCTTTTTTCCCCCTTTTTTTTGTTCTTCGACAGACAGGGATGGTTCATCAAGAGTTAGCTATGACAGAATTAACTAAGTGTACGACTTGTTCTGTAAGTGAGTAATGACTTTAAAAAGAAAGTAAATCGCACTTTAGAAAATGTGATATTTTGTTTTTGTTTTTTTATGTACGGAAAATGAATCTATAATTTTATGTAATAAATGAAGCAAAGTTGATGGGTTAGTATTGATTAGCATGTTGTATTTTCTTACTCTATTTGAGATAAACTAACCAATTCCTTATTGTGCATGTATAGCATTTTTATATTTTCCTCTGTAACTTCCGAACTCAAAAAGAAGAAAAAAAATTGCAACAAACACAAGCAACAAAGTAACAATTAGCAAAATACTGAGCAATAATATTTCCATGGTTTTTGTTTTAATAAAATTTATGTTTGGAAATTTTTTTTTCTTATCTAGGATTTTCTTATTTTTAATTTTTAGCCTTTACAACTAATTTTTACTTTCATACAAGTGTTTTCATATTTGAAGAGCAGAGGAAAATTATATTTATACTTTCTCCAGAAGATAATTTTTTGTCTCCCCCCCCCCGTTTTTTTTGTCCTTCAACAAACAGAGGTAGTTCATCAGGAGTTCAACTATGACAGAATTAACTAAGTGTACAACTTGTTTTTAACTGTAAGTAATGACTTTAATGGGCTGGTATTGATAAAAATATTATCTAGGATAAGAGTCAAATATAGTAACAAACGCAAGCAACAGAATAACTATTAGTCAAATAAAGAGTAATAAAGCGTTATTCGTAGTGTTATCTAAACGTTATTCGTAATATTCAATAAACATTAATTGCAGTGTCGCGTAAACCTTATTTGTTTTGTTGTGCAACAACTGTATATCTATTAAATATTTATATAATTGAAGTCATGCAAACAAATGCATCTATTACAAAATAGATTTCCAGCAAACAATTCTACGATTATTTTTAAAAAATGTCAATTTTTAAAAATGCTCGGTTTCAGTTTAACAAATTTATATCTATGAAACATTAAAAAATTGCCTTCGCGCAAACAAACTTTTCGATTTTAGTACACATCTTACATCTCTTGCTCCATGATTTTTTAAAAAATACTTTGTTTTTACGAATTAAGTTTAACAAATTTTTATATATTATTCATAAAACTGCTCGCTCGCAAAGAAGGCTTTTGTTATTAAATAGATTTTTGTAAATAATTCTTCCATCATTTTTCTATAAAAAAATGTTCAGTAGTTTAAATTTCATGGAAAATAGAATTGGAGTTTTTAGTGGAATTAATTATTTTTATAAATTGATCATGAATGTTACTTTTTTGCTTAATTCAAAATTTTAAAAACAAATATATAAACTAAAACAAATTGCGTGTTTATAAAGAAAACTTTTGGTTGAAAAAAAAAATAAAATCAATGCATGATAATTACAAAAAATATCTGTTAAAACACGACGCTAGCAAGTTTTATCGTTTGAAGCCTCAAAAAATTTAAACAAAGAGGAAAAACATTTTATTTTTAAAAAGAATGCTTATCAAGACTTTATTAAATGGTTTGCTGACAAAACATCCATTCCAAATGTTTCTTTTTTTTCTTTTTTGCCAAAAACATCAAAACAAGATCAATGTGAGCAAACACTCAAATAAAATCCCGCACACGATCACGAAATTGAAAACATCAAAACAAAGACATTAAGGAACTCAATGCCAGAGAGAGAGAAGAAAAAATACAGAAAATGGCATCTAACCACAACCGTAACTAACAAGAAAATTTAAAAAACAGGTCTTAATCGGCAAATCATTAAGCCTTATAGAAATGATACTGTTTATACTATCTGCAATAAGGAAAATTGTTCTAGAACCCATTTGTTCAATAATTGCTGATGAAATCTTAAAAACGCATATTTCCTTTTTGTTATTATTCAGTTAATCTGTTTATCATATGCCACGTTTCGTCAGTAGGTGGGTCCACGTTGGATGAGGTTTAAGGCGGTCAGTAACCTGAGCGCATAGAAAACGATTCGATCAGTTAAGGATTCGAACTTATTATGCCAGCAATAAAAAGCCAATCTTTAAATTATCGTGAATTCTAAAAGATCATCAATTTTATAAGACTCTTTTTTAGTTTGAAATTACTAGATGCTTAGATCGATATATTGCTTTGAAGTATTATTTTATTTTAAATGGATCATTTTTGAAGAATAAAACACATTATCGATAAAAATTTCTTCAAGAGAAATTTTTAGGGAATTGCGCTTTATGATTTAAGATGTTAAATAATAAAATAAAAAGTAAACATTTATAAATAAGTGAAGCTTTTTTTTTATTAAAAATATTTCTATCAAATATTGCTTAGCAGAAACAATATGTAAAGAAATAAAAAGAAAAAAACAACTTTCACTGTAAAAAATTTCCGGTCAAATTACGATGTAAAGTACACACACTTCAGGTGCATTATACGTAAAATCCATTTTATCGTAAAATCCATTTTTACCGTAAAGAATTACCATTAGAAACATTTTTAAATCTCTCGTAATAAAGTTAATAATAAAATTAAAAGTAAACAGTTTTAAATAATTAAAGTTTTTTTTTATTAAAAATATTTCTATTAATTATTGTTTCTCAGAAACAATATGTAAAAAACTAAAAAGAAAAAACCCTTTTCACTGTAAAAAATTTCAGGTCAAATTACGATATAAAGTACCGACACTTAAGGTGCATTATGCATAAAATTTATTTTATCGTAAAATTCATTTTTACCGTAAAGTATTACCATTAGAAGCATCTTTAAATCTCTCGTAATAAAGTTGATGTTTTGAATCCCGTTTCACTCAGTAGAGTTTAGTTAGAGTTCTGTATCTTCTTAGTTACTCCCTCATTTATTTTTCAACAAGCACTGTAAAAAATTCTAGATCAAATTACTGTATTAAGTTCCGACACTTCGTGTGCATCAATCGTAAAATCCATTTTTACCTTAAAGTATTATACCGTAATTTTAACAAAATTATTCATATAGTTAGAGTGGTTCAGCGATTTTATGGCAATTATTACTGAGAAAATTACGAAATATTATCTTTTTTGCTCTGTGAAATGTTCCAGTAAAAATAGATTTCACGATAAAAAGTACTGCCCCCTCACGAGTATCGGTATTTTTCCTTAAATTTAATTCACAATTTTTTAAAATTTATATTTTAAGTGTGTTGTGGTTGTACCTTGGACCAATATCTGATCGATTTTTTATGCAAAATGTAATAATTCAAATAACTTAGAAGTTTTGTAAGAAATACACAATAGGTTTGCCTATTAATAAAAATTTTTGTGAGTGTGTACTGTCACGTTTTTTCAGGAATAAATATTTTTGAAGCAAGAAAAATCAGTCTAAGGTTCCACATGGTTTTGAATTGAATATAAGATTTAATGGCACAAGGTCCAGAGAGGACATGCTGCGCCAGACACGCGCACCCTGGACCAACACTCATTGTGCTTCGGGTAAATTGGATTTTGCTCCTTAGATAACTACCATTTTCTGTTCTTTACTTTAAAAATTGACGGTCTAAGTCATAATATAATTTTGACCTTGGTCCACCACATATTGTACTTTGGATTAACTTTCTAAAAATGAATGCATAAAATCTAATGATCCAAAGTACAATATATGGTGGTCCAAGATCAAAATCATCTTGTGACTTGGACCACCATAAATAGTACTTTGGATCATTAGATTTTATTCCTTTGGATAGCACTAATTTTAAGTCAGTTTTTTTTAAACTTGTCGATCCAAGATACACCATGGTCTTGTATTTCAGACTACCACATATTGTGCTTAAAAACATTGGATTTTACTTTTTGGTTAACACTCATTTTGAATTCTTTTGTCATAACTTGCTAATTGATTGAATTTGAATATATTCGTGTAATTAAACGTTATCTTCAATGTCGCCTGTATAAATTAAAACAGATCAAACTGATCAATGTAATACCAATCAATAAGTACATTAATATATTCATATTAGTATAGTATAGTTATAGTTTTGCAGAAAATCTGAAATTTTCTACATATTGCGAGTAGTATAGTGCATAGGGAAATATCTTTGTGCTAACTGTACCTGTTGCACAAATCTTGGACCAGTTTAAGGTGCAATACAGAGACGTTTCCAAGAAGCGACGTGCATACACTGTGATTTTGCTAAGCCTAACAAATAAATTATTTTTCAAAAAAAAAAAAAAATTGTTGGTCAAGAAAATTTTGTACTTATCTACTTTTCATCTGTTTTCAAATATAATTTTAATAACATTTTATTTTAAAATCAAACTAAATGAAATTTCTCGGGCGGTAGAAAATCAAGAAAGCTATAAAAGTTTATCATAACGAAAATATTAAAAGGCTTAAAACGGGACAAAAAAAACATTTTTTTTTTGTATCATTCTTCCTTTCTTTTTCCATTTTTCATTTCTTGCAAAGGGGGAGTTAAAATTTTTTTATTGTTTTTACATAATAAGTAGAGCTGTGATTAAAAAAATATTTAGAACTTAGGACCTAAAGTTTCACGACCCACCGAGCAGAAAACAATGAAATGGACGAAAATATAAACACTTTATAATAATGTTGACATTTTACTAAGATTTGAGAAAATTTGAATGATTTTATTGTTCAACATTCTGGTATTATGGTTCAATTTCCTCAAACGTTCTTGTTCTCATCTCATTTCTCAATGTTTCTTTCATCATCTTTCACAATCTTGTACGTCCATCATTTTCATCAGAAAGTTCTCGTAGTCTCCTTAGCTCGAAGAAAAAGGAAAAGGACTACATCGTTTCCAATGACTGATTATCAATAATCATCGTATAGAAAATCTCTCCATTTATCATAACTTTGAAACAACACGCTGTTGACCCTTTAAAAGATTATTACACGTTTTCCCTATCTCACCTTTTCCAAAAACTCTAAAACATCCGGACATCTTATCACATCACACAGATCTACTGTTTTTGCGTTCGCAAAGTTGTAGGAGGAGATATCGAGTTTTAAAAAAAAGTAAAAGTGTTAATAACCGCTTTGAAGAAAATAAATCACCTAACTAGGTTTTGTGCTATCATAAATATATCATCCTGAACTGCAAAACAACTCTTTAGTTTTTTTCATTTTTCTCGTTTAATCTGTTGTTTATGGCCTAAGCCATTTTCTTGGAAATTCATTGTTCCAACTAACGATTTACACTTTTTATTTCTTCCATTTTTTTTCTGGAATGTAAATTTCCTCGTAGATTTGTAGAATATGTGAGGGTAAACGTAATCTTTCCTTTTTTTTTCTCCTTGTTTCGAATCGTTACTTTGTTTTTGATGCCTATGTTATGATGAAACTAAAGTAAATGAACTAAATATAAACAAAGAGAACATTGAATTTGATGCGCCATCTTGCGTACACCAAAAAAATTAGAGACGGATTAAGAAGGATAGTGACTTAGTTTGTCAGATGGAATTTTGATTGTAGATTACTGGTCGGAGTAAAACAAAATTCCTGTTAATCCTAAAGAAATCTGCATTTGTTGTATTCATGAGATTTAATTCATTATATTCATAAGATTTAATGAATATAAAGTTTAATAAAAACTGCATTTGCATTTCATTTGGACTAAATCATATATCTTTTATGGAATTTAAGAGCTATTATTATTTCCTTTTTATTTGAAGCAGCTGCTAATAGTTTGTTTGTTTTCTCACTTCACCTATGTTTATTTCAAAATGTATGAGAAAAAAGATGTATAGAAAAAAAAATGTGAAAGCCTTTTCTAAGCAAAAAATTTTTCAATATTTACTTTTTTTAAAGCTAAAATATTTATACAAAGTTACAAATTCAAATAGCTTTGAAGAGAGCTAAGGATTTTCATTGGTTAAGAGTACAATATCAGTCTTATTTTAAGGATGACTTAAAATTTAAAAAAAAAAAAAAACATTGAATTCCTATCATCCTATATCCTATATTTATTTAAGAAAAAACAGAAAATACAGATTAATTTTTTTCTCCAATTTTTTATACATTTAAAAATTTAAATTGAGATAATAATGAAGCTTATTTTGTAACGAGCTAAATATTTTCCTTAACAGTTATTATTATTTATTTATTTTTTTTTTTCGGTAACTTGAGTTTTATGATGAAATAATAAACTGTTTAATTTATTAGCCGAAATTTTTTTTTTTAAATCTAAAAGGTAACATTTCTTTTCCTATTATTTTCAGTACTGTAAATCATTTATTTATTTAAAAATTTCAATAAGTAAGTTCTTTTTATGAATTTTGGCTCTGACAAACGGTATTTTCATGGCAGCGGTATACAAACATGAAATGTTAATAGTATGAAAACTTTTCGCATTTTAATGACTTTTAGTATTGTTAATGGCATTGGATTCCTTGAAACTTTAGAACAACCCTATTTTCATAAAAGGTTATCATAATTTTGGCGATAAATGTGTCGAATTTCTTATGCATTCTTGTATGATTTTGGTCTTAAAAAGTTCTTTGTACTAGATTTGTTAAAATTTAAAAATTATTCATATTTTTTATAAGAATAGGGGAGAGCAAAATTTTTAGTTTGAATAGCACTTTTAGAACTGAAATTTTTAACCTTGATTTTATATTATAATTTTCTTAAGATAACAATTAAACAAATTTTACTAACATTCACTTTATTTTGCAGGAAAGAAAGGCGAAAAAAGTAATAAATGGTAAAATAACTAAAGAGAAAAAATCTCATTATTTTCTCAAAATCAATCAAAATGAGACTAATCAATAAAGCTGAGGAAACATGAAATAAAAAAAAGATGAATTTCGAGAGAAAAAACTGACACAGTTTCGAAACTAATTGTCTTTTCTTCATTTTCAATATGTTTTGTTTCCATGCATTTTTCTTATTAACTGTAGCATAAAATGGTCATGAAAACGCATAAACAAAATAGTAATGCAGCTATAAATAATAAATTAGTACTAGTTACGGTTAACAAAAGTAATTTTTTCCCTCAACTTTCGTTACACCTAAACTTACCAATTTACATAATGATTCCGTTTCTTAGAAATTTCAAACTTCGAGCATCGACAGTTTCAGAAACATTTATTTCATCTTTAATTACAGTTGATTTCGACTTTTCTAGTCATAAATATCGTCATTAATTTTCGTCAATTTTGACATTTAAACAGTTAAACTTGGCATACATATCAATCAGAGACATTCATTAAAATAATAGACATTAAGTCATATTGACAAATGTCATTGTACTGACACGTCATTTATTTCGCTTATGAATATTCCTCCTTACTTATTCAAAATCAACTGTCATTGGTTACTCAAACTTCGATATTAGAATAACAATGACCAAAAAAAAAAGTAGAAACAATTATGATTTAATGTTTAAGAACGCCATTTGTATGAAAGGGAAAAAAAGGAATGTTATTGCAAAAGGGATTTCACAATTTCGTTTCTTTGCCCTTGTTTCATAATTCTTTCATTCACTATTGAAATTTCCATTTTCCTCTTTGCCTATATTTTTTGTTTTCTTCTTAAATTTACCGTTTATGACTGAAAAAGTTCATTTTCCTCTTTCCTAACAGATTAAGATTTCGTTCTGTTGTTTCCTAAATTTATTATTATATAATTGGAAAAATTCATTTACTTCTTACCTAATAGATTATTATGTTTTGTTGCTTTCTTAAATTTACCATTTATGATTGAATAAGTTCGTTTTTCTTTTGCTAGTAGATTAATAATCCGTTTTGTTACTTTCTTAAATTTACTACATATAATTGAAAAAGTTCATTATCCATTTACTAATAGATTTGTTGGTTTATTAAATTTACCATTTAAGATTGAATAAATTCGTTGATCTTTTACTAGTAGATTAATAATCCGTTTTGCTGCTTTCTTAAATTTACTGCATCTAATTGAAAAAATTCGTTGCCCAAATTCAGACTTAATTTGTCCATTGTTGAAATTCAGATATGCTGGTTTCTTAAATTTAAAATTTAAGATAGATAGTTAAGATTGATAGATAGATAAGTTAGTTTTTCTTTTACTAGTAGATTAATGTTCTGTTTTTTTGCTTTCATGAATTTAGTACATAAAATTGAAAAAGCTCATTGTCCTTTTACTTATAGATATGCTGTATTCTTAAATTTACTATTTATGATTGAATAAGTCTGTTTTTCTTTTACTAGTAGATTAATACTCCATATATATATATATATATATATATATATATATATATATATATATATATATATATATATATATATATATATATATATATATAAATATTAATAAATAAATAAATACAAGAAAACACTAAGAAAGTTAAGAAAAACAATAAGTTTTATAGACAATAAGAATTATGAAATATATAAGTTCTACGATCTTATTATTAACTTTTCTTTCATTAATTTACATTTCAAAATTCTTTGTTTCGATCTTATAAAAGCCAAAATGAGCAAAATTTTGCCTAATAATAAGAAAAGTTTAGATAATTTATATTTCGTTATTAACTTTCAATATCCTATTTTCGATGAGATCAAATTTCACAACATTTTTGAAAATTTTAAAGCTTTATTTCCATTAAAAGATTTTAACATAATTAAAAGTTTTAAATATAACAAATCTCTTGGTAGAACCATATTTAACTATAATGATATAAGCAAAAATTTAGGGAGTATTAATATATCCGATTATGAATGTCACTGTGAGGGGGATAAATATCTTGATTTTGTTGATAAACATCATAAACATATTATTACTGGTAATTTAAATATTATAGAAAACTTGGAACTTAGGAATTTAATGATAAAAGGCACAAAATTTAGACCCATTTACCATATATCAATCAATAAGATTCTAAAATACTTTCTTAATGATCTCAATAGTTTTTGTTTAAAGATATCAAATAGATTCTCTTTACCTTTAGGTATGCTAACAGAATGGAAATGGGGAGTTTATTATTACTTTAAAAACTTTATCTTCAATAATAAGGATAATTTAAATAAGAATAACAATTCAACAAATTTTTCTAATATTGTTCAATCAATTAAGCAACTTCAAAAAAATTTTGTAATTACTCCCATAGACAAAGCTAACAATAATTATGCTATATTCTGTAAAAAAGTCTATGCTGAACTTTTAAATATGGAATTAAAAAATAGTAAAATTTTGAACTTAGTAATTTCAATAATAATATTGCCATTAAAAAAATTTTAGCTTTTTACAAGAGATTAAAAATTAAAATTAGCAATATACAATTTCCTTACTTAATTATCAGTCCTAAATTTCATAAAATTCCAGTAAAATTTAGAACTATCACATGTGGGTCTAATACTTATTTAACTAAACCTGGCACCATTTTCTCTAACTACTTAAATAAGATTATTAACTATATTACTAAAGAAGGTTTCTCTTGGATTATCACTAATAATCAACCGATTTTAGATTTCATTAAACATAATAAAATTAATTCTATTGCGACTTTTGATTTCCAGGATCTTTTCAATAGCATCCCCCTTTCTAAACTAAAAGATGTCCTTTTGAATTATTACCATGATTTTAAAAATATCCTTTGTTGCGATTTTGATTATTGGGAAATTCTGATTAATTTTTGTCTTTTTAGTAAATTATAATGGAAGGGATATTTTTCTTCAAATTAATGGAATACCACAGGGATCTAATTATTCATCTCTCTTAGCTAACTTATTTTTGCATTATTATGAAAAAAATTATACTCTGAGTATTAAATTTGTTTTTAGATATATTGATGACTTAATTATCTTTAATTCCCAAGATTTTACTGTTTTATTGAGTGATATATACCCTGAGGAATTAATCTTACTTCGTAATCATGATGATAATATTAATTTCAATTTTTTGGATTTGGGTATTATGAAAGTTGAAAATATCTGCTTTGTTGATTTATACGATAAAAGAAATGATTTTAATTTCAATATTAATAAACTAGTTACTTGGAATTCTAATGTTTCTAGGAGCATCTATTTAAATACCACTTTTAATGAAATGAACAGAATTAAAAGAATATGTAGTAATATTTATTTATCCAAAAAACAAATCGATAAACTCTTTCAAAATCTGATAAAAAACAATGGATACCCAACTAATGTAATAAAATTTTTTATGAAATCATTGAATTAATCGTATATTTTGGTGGATATATTTACTAAACATTTTTTTTGTTAATTTTCATGATTTTCCCATGTGCAAATCCATTTCAGGCCAAAATTCATTGCCAAAATTATTTACTAAATAATTTCTTTGTTAATTTATATAATTTTTCCATGTGCAAATCCATTTCGGGCAATTCCGTGGTTAGAATTATTTACTAAAAATTCCTTTACTAAATATTTCCTTTGTTAATCTATACAGTTTTTCCATGTGCAAATCCATTTCGGGCAAATCCGTGGATAAAATTGTTTGCTAAAAATTTCTTTATTAATTTATACAATTTTCCAAGTGCAAATCCATTTCGGGCAAATCCGTGGCTAAAATTATCTACTAAAATTTTTTCTTTGTTAATTTTTCCATGTGCAAATCCATTTCGGGCAAATCCATGGTTAGAATTATTTACTAAAAATTCCTTTACTAAATAATTTCCCTTGTTAATCTATACAGTTTTTCCATGTGCAAATCCATTTCGGGCAAATCCGTGTTAAAATTATCTATTAAAATTTTTCTTTGATAATTTAAATAATTTTTCTATGTGCTAATCCATATCGTGCAAATCCGCGGCTAAAATTATTTGCAAAGCAGGCAATTTATGTTTCTCTTTTCTATTTTATATTTTTTCTTAAATAAACATCTATCTTCTAAAACTATTTATGATCAAGTTTTAAAATTATCCAGTATAATATTACCTTGCGCACATCCATTTCGGGCCCATCCTTGGTAACTAACAAATCAAAACTCAGAATAACAAATCACTTCAGCAGTGCAGTGAGAACGACACTTTAAAACCCTCTTGTTACACTCAATTTGCGCTTTTATTTTCATCTTTTGTTTTCATATTTTGTAATCTGGCAATCTTTCTGCGAAAACATTTTTAAATCATTCTTGAAAAATATCCGTCCATGTAAGTTGTTATGATTTTGCTACTCGCTTTATAGTCCCCCCTTTTTAATGTTTTTTCTTTTTCTTTTATTTTATTATCTGTTTTTACATGTTATTTTTACTTTTTATGATGTATTTTATTTGTAGTTATTTTATAAAAAAAATTTTTGAGTGCTCCTCACACTATTGTATTAATATATTTTGCTTTGGCTTTATTGATACAATATCAGAAAGCGCTCTGTTTTGCGGATATAATCGTGTGGGCTGAAGAAAAGATTATATCTTTTTTTTTCGGCTTTTTTCCGGTTTTTTAATTAACATTTCATTTTTTTTTCTTTTTTTAATAAAATGTTGTTTGTTATTTTTTTTACTTATTATTTCCCACCCCCCTTTTTTTCATATGTCTATAATTTTTCTTTGTTTTATTCTTCATTTTGAACTTTATATATATATATACATTTATTTCCTTTCTGAGAGGTAGAAAACTGATTATTCATAGTTCTATATCTAAAAAAGAAGGTTTATTCAATGCTTTGTAATAGTGTTGATACTTGCAAAATTACAGCAATGAAAGAGTTGTAGGAATTAAAACTATCAGGGGTGTTTAGTACAGGAAACAACAGAGACCCTTTTGTACTCTAATGTGAATAGAGTTTTCTTTCACCTAATGGGAATGTCTCATGGGTATAAATGTAATGATGCATGTTTTCCTGAGAAATGACCACCCATATTGATCTGTTGTTTCATATGGGTAGTGATTTCTCCCACACTCTCATAGGGTTGTTCTAAGAAATTGATTGTGCTGAATTGCATTTCTGCAGATAAAGTAGTGTCAAGCTTAAAATTTTTCTTAAATTTGGATAGAAAAAAAAATTAGTTTACTTTCCTATGATGGATGCTGACGAAACAACAACAAAAAATCACGAAACAAAATTGCAAAAAAAGAAGAAGAAAAATCGAATCATTTTTCGGATATGGTTGAAAAGTTAGAAGACTTTTGGAAAGCATATGCGAATAAGAAACCAAACTAATTGCTAATTATTTTATAACTAATCCTCTCTAATTTGTGCAATAAATCAGTTTACTCCTATTAGTTAATTTACGCTGATTTTTAATTTGCTTCTACTGAATTTTTTTTTAAAAAAAGCGCAGAAAGTAAGATAAGTTTTTAAATTTCGTCTGAATTATATTTTTCCTTCGTTATAATTTTATTATTTTTTTTTCTAAGTAATATGTTGTACTTATTATGCGGTGAATTCAAGTTATTAATATAAAGCGCAAATAAAAACATTTATTTAAATGAAATTTATATTAATCAGCCTATTAATAATAGAAATTTAAGATTAAATCTGAAAACTAGTTAATCTAAAATATGAAATATTTTTTTCAGGAAATGTATTATATTTCATTATAAAATAACCTGGCTCACATATGCTTGTTGCAGAAAAATCTTTTATCTCGATAAAAATTAATTTTGAATATTTATTTTCATTGATGACTAAATGAATTGATAAATTATATATTAGAATTATGTATTAAAACTGACGGGTTACAAAAATATTTTTTAAGAGAAAGAAGCTAACAAAAAATGCTCATACAGATGTTTAACTTTTTTTTTTTTAAATTTCATCAGTGTTTTTCCATCGAATGATATCCATGACCAAGTTAAAAGCAATTGAGAATTTGTTCAAGATTGACAGCTATTTTCCTTAAGATATTATTAAAAAATATTTTAAAAATAATCCTTAGAGTTGTTCATTGGAACAAAAAGTTAACCCTATCTTCTTTCAAACAAGTAACACATCAAGACCACCCTGAAACATGGAAGAATAAAAAACAACGAAACAGAGAAATCGAATCCGAATCTTAGAATTTAAGCGTTCCAAGGAAAAAAAGCACAATAAAAACTTCACAAGCAAAGCAGCACAAAATCGTATCAATTAAAAGCGAACAAAAGACTTTTTGATGAGTCTTTTAAATGAGCCAAATGCAGCTGTCAAAGTCATACATCATTTCTGAATAGATCGGTAGTTAAAAGTCTTCTTTTTTTTCCCTGAGAAGGTTTGTTAGTTGAATGCTGTCATTCAATCTTAGCCTTGTTTGAGGAAATAGAACTGTTTTGAGCTAATATTGTATTCTTTGAACAGTCTCACTTAACCTTGGTTTATTCCATTTTACGAACGGCTTCTCTTTTTTCGCCGTTCTTTTTCAGAATTCTGAACGCGCCATTTTGAAAATGACAAAACTTGAAATGTTCTTGATGTCTTGCATCGATCCATCAGTGTCTTTACTATCACCGAGGATATTCTTTCGAAGATTTTAAATTCATTAGGTTCGTTTAACCACCACTTTTAAGTGCAGTTCCTAAGCGATGATGAATGGAGAGGGCTGGATTGGTAATAGGATTTTGTTATGTAAATTCCATTCGAAAAAATGGCGCAAACGGGGAAGTGGAAATCAGCTTGACAAGCTCTGATTTGCTCGCTTGGTATTCATGAATATATTTTAGATTTGAGAGGCATTCAGATGATTTTTTTTTCAATTGGTTTGATATTAATGCAATTTCAGTTTTAATCCATGACAATCAAGTTTTTTATTAAAACAGAACAGTGTATTAATGCTAAGCACTCTTCTTGAAATTGTCAGGTAAAACTCTTATTATTTAACACAGAATAAACATCAGCGTATTCACCTTACCATTTCCATGGCTTTTTTATCATATTTTTTCAGTTTATAATTTTAATTTAGTTAAATATTTTCTAGAGTTTTGCAAAAACAAATTGTGATTTGACTGTACTAAACGTTCATTCCCTATGTTATTGAGAAACTAGTACTTGTAGTGTCAATATAATGGGCATCTTTTAAAAAAAATGGTCCCAAAGTTCCCAGATAACATTCTTGTAGTTTATGAATGTATACAAGGCTTTTGTTGAGAAATAAAACAAAGCTCTATGCGCAACAGAAGTATAGCAGCTCATAATCGCCACATACATACTTCAACCTTCTAATTAGCAGCTTTATATGGAACTCTTTCGCCTAGGAAAATAAAACAACAACAATTTATTCTGACTTTCAACAAAGCTATGATTTTAAACTATAAGCACCATATTATGGAGAAAAAAAATTTTGTTCTTTATCACGGACAATAAATAAACTAAACGTTTTAGAAGTACCAAACATTTTTTTTTTTTTTTAATTTGATGACATTTTCCCTCCTAGATGAGAATTATCAAACTCAATGAATAATACTCCATTTTTGCAAACTCTTATGAACCCAGATAATACAACGGTGTAGTAACTTTTTAAATACTAAAAAAAGAAATTAATAACTTTTTATTTTTACAGAGCTGTGATTATTTTTGTCATTGACGTTAATATTGAGCTCTGGTTCTTTGCTAACAGCCGCTGTTATTTTGCCTTATATCAGACTAGTTAGAAAAGACACTGTTTTCAAATAAGCCTGACGCTTTTCAGGCTTTTTGGAGGGAGCCTACATGACTTTAGTCTATTTGATAAATTGATAATTCACTGTTATTCACACTGTCTGTTTTTTCCTAGTAGTTTGAATTGCGATAATCTTGGAACTCAAATCAAACTGTATCATCCCAAACAGTTAGTTATTAAACTATTATATCGTACAAATTAACTGCTATCTTATTAAGATGAACCAGATATGCGTTCAAATAAAACCATAATAACGTGTAATCAAATTGCACGATAATGTTGTTCAATTTGACTCCATATTAAAGCACCATATAACAAATTACATGGCGAAGAAAATAAACCATATTAAAGTACCATGTAAAGTGCTCCATCCGACTTACCAGATGGCATTTTGAGACTTTTTAGCTAATCAATTTTTTATTACAAAGAATTAAAGACAGATCTGAAATATTGCGGCAATACATATTACACATTGCAAACCTCCTTAGTTTGTCCAAAAGCTATTTTTCTCCATTTATAAAACATTTCGCATCAAAGCATCAACAGTTACCTCGAAATAATGTTAGAGAAAAAACAGAACAACAATTAATAACAACAATTGATAAACAATTTAATGTCCAAAATAGATTTAAATTTGATACCAACCAATTGGATATCGAATTTGATACCAATCTATATCTATAGTTGATTGAAATCAAATGATTAATTCATCTACTGACTTGAACCAAATCGATACCTTCCAATTAGAAGCCGAATTAGTTATTTGAAACCACACATCCTTTGAATGTTTAGAACCATTAATAACGTACTCAAATGTCCAACTCAAAAATAATTATTCTCTGTAGATCTTTGATATCGTAGTTATATATTAGATCCATGACTTTTTCACTTTTTATGCTCCTACATTTATTACCTCTTATGAACCAAATCTACTTGCAAAAACAGCGTGAATTTCCCAACACCTGAATTCTCCAGCCGATATGACTCTCTTGGAGTAAATATATCCTCCTAATAATAGACTCTAAAATATATATACAAACTGAGATTATTGACCGGCATTATATTCTATTTAGTTCAATTCCAATTGAATTAAGCGCAGTAATTTTCTCCCTTCAAGATCTATTTACTCCAAAATTTAGTTCCATAGATTAGCTTACAATCTTTTGCTAACAAGCACAGTCGGATAAGTTTTCACCTTTCTAATAAGCCATGTTGTCGTTTCTTGAAACCATTTACCTCCACTGTAGACCAATCTTTCGTCAAAGGCTAGAACCCAGCTTACTCATAACCAAGTGAAACATCTAACATTTAATCAAGCCGGCCATATCCTGACACAAATGATTCGCCTTCGAACCATAATGTATATAATATATTATAGGTTTAGAGGCGAAACGATGTAATGTACGAGCCTACATTACTATGAATGGGGCCGTCTGGCCCTACTAAAGTACTCGCACGGTGTTTACCTTGGGCCGAGTCGTAGCATGTTTATGGGGCCCCTTTCCGCGCAGATGTTTATCACGCCAATGTTAAATGGTCGAAGTTTTGATGGGTAGCCGTGCTGGCAGTCTGTTGGGAGACATCAGGCATGCCGGTACTATTCTCGCCTCCTGATGAACCTGCTTGGAATGATGGAGGATGAGTCATTCGGTTGATATTGCGCTATTAGGAATGACGGGCGATACGAATTTCCTGTTGAAATGATGACTGCTTGTTTTTTATCCTATATTTTACTTTCTCATATGTAGGCCACGTTTGAAGAAAATATTTGTTTCTGGTTTTGAGCATTTCTTTTTACGAAATTGAGGTGTGGCTTCTGTTTGTTTGACACATATCTACATCTGATTTCCATTTGTAGTAAATATATTTTCCCCCCTTTAGTTCGATATATTTGTGTTATCTCGCAAAATTCGAGCATTTAAAAACAAGTTTTTTCTTTTTTTATCACCAGCGTTGAACAGCCGATTCAATTTTTTTATTACATTTTACAACCAGCGTTGAACAGCCGATTCAATTTTTTTATTACATTTTACAACAGGCGTTGAACAGAAAACACAATTTTTATTGCATTTTACAACCAGCGTTGAACAGCCGATTCAATTTTTTAATACATTTTACAACCAATGTTGAACAGCCACAATTTTGAGTCTTCTGAACAGCCGACACAATTTTGAGTTTATGACTATCAACGTTCAACTGCGCACTCTTGTAATTTTAAACCCTACCCAGAAGGCAACGGAACTCCCGGATGAAGCATCGAGGCAAACTAGTCTTTGTGGGGGACTTTTTGATGAAACTAACTCACACTTACATTACAAATAGAGGGAAACCACGAAAATCTCCCACAGTTAACCCAACGGCTAGGGGATCCGTTTCAGTTTATCACATTTAACTCCTTAGTCTCATAATATTGAAACCCATCTCAGAAGATAAGATAACTTCAAAATCAAGTATTGGGCAAACCTGCCTTTATGTATACGTCACTTTCAGTAAAACTAACTCGCATTTGCATTATACATAAAGAAGAAAATAACGAAAACAACCCACGGTTAGCCATACGACAAGGGAATTCCAACCCTTGATTCATTTACCTCTTTTGATTTGTTATATCAGCACTGTGTATGAGATAAGTATACAAATTGATAACTTTTGACAAAATTAAACCTGGGTCATCTCACTGGAGGTGGACTTTACCCCCCTCCCTGAGAACCCTTGTCCCGATTTATTATACACTCAGAAAAAAATATTCAGTGTTGAACCGTAATATTGGTGCCTTAACTAATAAATCGTACAAATTAATTGTTAGCTTATTAAGATGAACCAGAAATCCGTTCAAATGAACCCATAATAACGTGTAATCAAATTGCATGATAATGTTGTTTAATTTGAGACCATATTGAAGTACCATCTAACAACTTGCATGGCGAAGAAAATGAAAACCACATTAAAGTACCATGTAAAGTGCCATGTAACATATTAAAGTACCATATAACAATCCTAATATGGTAATACCGTGTACCATATCATAGTTGCAGCAAATTGAACCGATGCTGTGGTTCAAAACTTTTTAGATTTTGACCAGTGTACACTTTTTGATATTGTTCATTTTGTTCTCTTTTATTCAAAAGAATTTTCAGTTCAGTGAAATGCGTTAGTTGCCGTAAAAAAATTATATATATATATATATATATATATATATATATATATATATATATATATATATATATATATATATATATATATATATATATTACAAATATGCCATTCAAAGGGATATTATTTTTCAATATATTAAAAAATTAGTAAACAGTAATAACTTTTTTTTAAAAAAATTAGTCTTTAAAATTTCAAACAAATGTTCCTTTCAAATACTAAGAAATAAAAATAATTCTTCAAAATTGTTTTTAAAAAAAAATTAAAAAAGCTAAAATTTCATGTTACAATATCTAATTCCTCTAAAACGTTCTTAATAAAGAAAAAAGTATCCGGGTTTATCTTTAAAATAAGTGATTTCTTGTGTCGCTATATAAGCAAAACTATCAATTAAATTAGCAAATGTGACGCTTTACCTTTAAAATTTTAAGAAAAATAAAAATAAGTCTCCATTAACCGTTTTCTAGTGTTGAAGCAATTTACTATTGGAAAATAATTAGACAGAACGGAGCTAAACAATAAAAAACATAAATGACAAGCTGACAAAGACATCTAAACTCTTCTTCGTCTATTCATTAAATGTCAAGATTTCGCTACTAGCTTTTTTTTTCTTCTTCGTTTTTTTCCCAGTTTTCTAATTTTCCGAAACCATTCCATCAATTCGAAAAGCGAATCGTAATAACTGTCCTTTTCAAGCGACTGCTAATTTCTACTGTATGCTAAATTATTCGAAAAAGAATAAAACTCAACCATAGCAACTTCTACTAAGCATTATTAGTAGCTCGGATAAATACTTAAGCATTAACTGTGAGTTAATCGGGCGAATCTTTTAAACGGTTAATTTAAAAAGCACTGAAGAATAGTTTTGGTCTTTCAATTTTATTCTATTTTATTTTTTCAATGCAGTCTTTCAATTAGAAATTGCTCAATCGTTTGAAAAAGATGATGACGATAGGAAATGGGTAATTTTTGTAAAGGGTAATTTTCAATATTCATTTACAATTACCTTAGCAACAATATTGATTTGGAATCTTTTTCATTAATTTTGATCATTTTGAGATAACTATTTTCTCGTTTTTATAGGCATTTAACTGAAAATGTCTTTGAAGAGTTTCCACTAAAGAAGTGAGTTATTGATTTATCAGCGATTCTTATGACAACTGAGTGTTTTTCGTTATTGTACTTTTATTATATTAAATTGTTTTATTTAATTGTACTTTTGCAGTATTCATTTCAATTGCTTTATCTTACCATTAACTTAGAGCATTTTTTTTTATTTCGGAGAAATTTTGAAATAACTATTTATACTTTTTAATGGAAAAATTTTCACTAAAGAAGTGAGTTATCAATGCATTTTATGAATTGTGTTTTTTCTTTATTGCATTTTGTTGTGCTTCACTATTTTTCATTACTGTAATGCTTCAATATTCACTTTCAACTTTTCTCACCTTAGAAAGCAATATTAATTTTGAATATTTTTTATTAATTTTTATCATTTTCAGAACAATTTTCTCATTTTAATGTGTATTTAACTAAAAATGTTTTTCAAACGTTTTCACTAAATAAATGATTTGTCAGTGATTTTTTTACGTTTCTTTTTCTTCGTTATTGTACTTAGTACACTATGACATAGTAAATACCACATTGTTTTATTTTATTGCATTTTTTCAGTATACATTCACAATCACCTAATCTATCAGCAATATTGATCTAGAAATTTTTATGAAAAATTTTGAAATGAAGTTTTTTTGTCTTTACAACTGACAACAAATAAATGAGCAATTATTCGTGATTTTAATGACATCTGTGTTTATTTCTGCTACTGAACTTTTATTATATTGCTCACTATTATTATACTGCTATTATTATAATATTTCAGCACTAATCGAAAACTACTTTACCGTCACAACATTGATTTGGAATATTTTAACTCAATTTTAATTTTTGAAATTACCATTTTCTACATTCTATATAGCTATTTAACTAATAATGTCTTAAAAAATTTTTCATTAAATAAGTGAGGTACTGATAGCAGTGATTAATATTACATCTGTATTTGATTAATTTTTGCACTTTTTCATAATTAGATACGGAATTTTCAGTACTATTTTCAGTACAGAAA
Source organism: Parasteatoda tepidariorum (assembly GCF_982258835.1). Classification (NCBI taxonomy): domain Eukaryota; kingdom Metazoa; phylum Arthropoda; class Arachnida; order Araneae; family Theridiidae; genus Parasteatoda; species Parasteatoda tepidariorum. The sequence continues at coordinate 78,905,812 of NC_141755.1, forward strand.
GAATGCAATCACTTTATCTTAGCAACAATATTGACCTTGAACCCTTTTTAACTAATTTTGGATCGTCTAGCTATTACTATTTTCTCATTTTTATAAATGTTTAACTGACAATGTCTATGAAGGGCTTTCTTTAAACAAGCGATTATAGTCTCCTTTAACAGTCTAATTCATGTCATTTAACTGGATAAAAATTATTTCAAATTTTCTAAAGATTTTTCTAAAAGATTAAAATGATTATTCTAAAAGATTAAAATGATTCTTCTAAAAGATTAAAATGATTCTTCTAAAAGATTAAAAAGATTATTCTAAAAGATTAAAAAGATTATTCTAAAAGATTGAAAAGATTCTTCTAAAGGACTAAAATGATTCTTCTAAAAGATTAAAATGATTCTTCTAAAAGATAAAAATGATTCTTCTAAAAGATTAAAATGATTCTTCTAAAAGATTAAAAAGATTCTTCTAAAAGATTAAAATGATTCTTCTAAAAGATTAAAATAATTCTTCTAAAAGATTAAAAAGATTCTTGTAAACGTTTTCTCATTTCAGAACTTTCAATCATAATAATTATTATTTTTATACTGCTATTTCACGCCAAATTAAAATAGAAAAAGTGAATTGAACTGTCATGTCAGGTAACTGTATAGAATTTATTTCAGATTTGTAAAAAATTGAGTTAAAGTAGAAAAATCGAATTTAACAATCATGTCAGTTGACTGCATAAAATTTATTTTATAATTACGAAAGATTAAAATGTTACAATTGATATTATTTTCATAATTTTATTTGCGAATTAAATAAACAAAAAAGTACAGTAATATTTTTTTTTAATTTAAAGTCACATAATTTGTCATATTAGTTTTAGTAATGAAATTAACCACACATTTCATCTCATCCGGTCATAAACTATCGTTTGACGATGACCTTGTTGCCAAAGACAACATCTCAAACTTCCACTAGAATCGCAATTCTGGTAGTTTAAAAAAATTCTTTGATGAATGGCTTATGCAAATGTTATTCATTACTCTTTTGTTTGATGGCTATTAGATTTTTTTATTATTTTAATTTTTACTTCATTCTTTTTCAGAAGCATATTGATGGACGGCTTCATATGGCTTGCTGTCTTAGTCAGAATTTTGCGATCGAATTACTGATATCTGGATCTCGAACCAGTCATATCCTGATTCCTTTAATAAATATCATTAATCACTGACTTGTTTCGTCAATTTTTCATTATTCCAACAATAAATGACGAAATAAAAGAACGATTGACTCTAAATGCCGATTAGTTTTTGAGCTATTTTGCAATCATGATCAGGTAAAGAGTATTTTAAAAAAAATAATTAGCTTATTTGATTGCGTGAGAAATGCCATTGAGTTCTTTTTTCTGTTGAAACATTCGATCATTTTTAATGTTCAATTGGTCTTGAAACTAGAGTTAGCATTTTTATATGGTATTTTGAATTTATGTTGCCTCTGTCTGTAAACTTATTTTAACACAATTATTATACTCTACTGAACCTAATACAAGTCATTTCATAGAAAAGGTCCATTTTTAAATTCTGCTTAAGGAAAAAAAGTTCATATCTTATTCTAATACTTGTTTCTTTTATATTATTGTTAGAATTGAGTTCGTTGTTATTAATTTCAATCATTTGTAGATATTTATTTAACAAGTTTTCACTCGGAACTATACAATTAAAAATATCAATGTCAGTTATTTGGAAGAATTAGTTTTAAAATAATATTTTATGATTTGAGTGGCGATTCATTTGTAGTAATTAGATTAATTAGCAATAAGATCACATTAGTAGCAATGCAATATTATTCGTAGAATATATATCAATCGTATATCAAAGTTACAGTTGTCATATAACTTATTAACGCTATAGTATTTGTATTACGTATTGACGTTACAGTATTTGTTTTATACGCTTCAATAATATAGTATTTGCTTTAGGTATTAATGTTAGAGTACGAATTACGTAATTAATACATTTGCATTCGTTTTACGCTTTAATATTATAATATTCAAATTATATATTAGTATTATCGTATTCGTATAACAAATTAATAGAATAGAATTCGTATTACAAATTACTTTTACTGTATTCGCATTACGTAATTAATGCTTTGGCCTTTATTACGCATTATTGTTATGGTGTTCGCATTATGTAATTTAAAATATGATATTTTTGCTACGCATCAATATTATGGTGTTCGTATTACCTATTAATGCAATGGCATTCGAAGTAGGGTAGTAATGTAACAGTATACGAACAAATCACATACTCGCTGAGCTCATCAACTCTTCGTTGCCAGCGCGAGGAAAGAAATTATTATTTTTGCTCCAACATACATGCAAGTATTTTGTATCATATAGATAGACTACGTATTAATAACATTTGTAATTACATATTAATTCAGCAGCACAGAATTCGTATTCAATGTCACAATCTTTAATATTTGGGGGCCCTGTTGTGTTGTTGTTGTTTCTAATGCTACTTACCAATATCAGCAAACCTGCTTGGTGAAACCAAGCGAATTTAAGGCAGAGGGTGCGTTTCTTTGAGATATTTTTCAGTGGCGCCATCTACGGCAAAAAAAAATATAACTTCAGGCACATACACGTCACAGCCTGTTTATAGGGCGGACCCATTCATACATCCATTCCTCCGCTTATCGTAATTTTGACTGGAACGAAAGAACGGTCAATTTTGTATTCAGTATCCCCTGAGGTACTGATTTGTTATGGGAACATGGGGTACTTTGTGACCAAGCAGATTTAACAAGTACCAGACACCATTTTGTAAGCGGGGGAGTCTTAGACCGGTGGGGATCGAACTCACTACCCCTTGGACATGGGCCCAACTGCTATCCCACTACCAATCAGGCTATCTCGGCACTTATTCAGAAACAGTAAGATTTATTATTAAGGTATGTCAAGCTTAAGAGTCAGTAAAGCTGTTTTTACGATTCAACTGAAACTAAGAACTGTTAGCTCAGAATACATGCGTACTATTTTTTTAAAAATAAAATTAAGCTTGCAAATCAAACATACTCAGAGAACAGATAGAATACAAAGGTTAATTTGAACTAGGCTTAACAGAATAAAAGCGAATAGAAATTAAATATAATTGGCAGATATTTAAAATTTAAATAATAACTATCCATATTACACTACTAAAAACCTACTTACATTTTTAAATGGCGAACTTTCCTTTCTGTAAATGTTTAGAGCCATGAAAGCGAGCAACAAATCACGCCATCTCGTATTCGATTGTAACAATCTTTTGGCGATATCCTGTAACGTATCAAGCTATATTAAGAAACAGTTCTTTGTTTTTTTAAAAGAAACATTTACTTCACACCACAACAAATACAGTAACGAGATTAAGTTACACGTAACGGGTTAATTATAATCTTTCAATAAAATATAGAAAATCCCGCAACGGGTTAGAATAAACTTACAAATTCCAAAAACCAAAAACTACTCCAAAATATCAACAACTCTCTGTTGTTCCATCAAAATTGCTATTCTAATTTTATCGCTTGCTTTTTCCTTATGTGTTTATTTTATTTTATTCATGCTTTTGCTAACCAGTTATTTTTGCAATATTTTTACTTTATTAATGCTTCTGCAAGCCAATTATTTTTTTTATGTTTTTAGACTTTATAATCCAAAGTATGTCAAAATTAATGTTTTCGGAAGTGAAAATAAATCATAAATTGTTTGAATGTGTGTAGCTTGGTTTACGATTTCTCAATCATTGGTGTTTAGATTTGATTACTCTGTTTAAAAAATCATGTGAACAATTGGCAATAATTGGGGATTAACTTGAAATTAAGTTTTTTTTAATCCTTCGGATTATCCAACTGGACCCAGTCCTTTCGATTGGTGTTATCCAAAGTATGCCAAAATTAGTGTTTCGGGGAGCTAATGTAATTCGCAAGTTATTTGATCGCGCGAAACTCGGTTTACAATTTCTCAATGTTGAAAACTAAGGGTATAACAAAACTCTACTGAGTAAGACGGTATTTGTTGTTGTAGTTGTAGTTAATTTACGTCACACTAGAGCTGCACGATGGGCTATTGGCGACGGTCTGGGAAACACCCCTGAGGTTGATCCGAAGACATGACATCACAATTTTGATCCTCTGCAGAGGGGATGGCACCCCCGCTTCGGTAGCCGGACGATCTGCACGCGAAGTCGAGCACTTCACGGTAGAACAGTTTAACGAGGACCAATACCGCACACCCTCGGTCCCTACGCAGACTGATCCAAGTGGTCACCCACCCGCACGCTGACCGTAGCCAGTGATGCTTGACTTCGGTGATCTGCTGGGAACCGTGTCTTAACAATCAGTCTACTGCGGGACAAGACGGTATTTAAGACATCAACTTTATTACCAGAAACTTAAGGGTGTTTCTAGAGGTGTGTAATGCCTTCTTATAAGCTCACCTGCTTTCACTGGTGATAAATCAGGTTTTGTTGTTTTCAATCCTTCTTTCCTCAGATGTTCTTTATTTCAATTGCTTTCTCGTTTTTTTCTCCCATTAAATATTGACGAGACCAGTAAATTGGGCTGTTTTTCTACCCGAGTTTTATCATTTACTTCATTTCGAACAAGTTTTGATGTTTTTAGACCCGTCTTCCTCAGTAGTGCATTATTAAACTTCGATATCGTTTATTTTTTTCTTCGCTCAAATATTAATTTACAAACCCTAATTTGCTTTGATAAAAACTGCTTTTTTTTCCTTCCCCTACGAGCTAGATATTTTAATATGTAAACCAGTGGTTACCAACTGGCTGCCCGCGGGCCGCATCTGGCCCGCAAAGGCCTTTTTGTTTCCTGCGAACTAAAATATATTAGTTAACATTTTTTTGCGGACAATTTTCTCAAAAAAATCTATATGGGTTTAAAATACTTTTCTTTCGTTGAAAAAAAAACTGATTTCTCCGTTTCTGTGAAATTTAACATAACAAAAAATCGAATTTCTCAGGTTTTGCATGCAAGAAAATATTTATTATTATTTGTAATTCAATAATTTTGTTTCGAACAGAATATTTAATGACAATAATATTTCACGTTCCTTCAAACATAAAAGAGTCCTACATAAAATTTTGACAAAATTGCGACTTGACATTTGACTGGAGTTTTTAATTGTGGCCCCAGGCATCATGTAAATTGGAAGCCCCTGATCTTAAACTATTTAAAATGATTAAATAAAAAATGAACTGTTTCAAAAATCAAAATTCCAAATTTATGTAAACAACAGTTATCGTTTAGCTACGCGTACTCAAAAGAAAAAAAAATCGAATTAGATACATAATTTAAAACTAATTATTTTAATTTAATCCCTTATTTACAAAGAACATCGTTTGAATTATAATTTTGAATGTCTTTTTTAATTATCCAAAAAGTAGAATAACAATGAATAATAAAATAAATTCTGAATACATAGCATTTTAGAATTTCACCCAAATTTAAGCTCGATGTAATATTTTTGCGTGACATAATAGTATTCGGTCTTCTGCGGCTGTTTACAAAGCAGCAGTGACACTATTCAATGTATCTTTAGATTTATTGTATTTGATTTCATGCCCTCTTCACAATATGGTGTCAAAGGAAGACGGTTGAAAAATAAAAATAAATCACTTCTAAGATTTAGAACGATGCATAGGGAGGGACCGTCACACAAAATAGGCAGGTGAAACAGCGTTATTTATGACGCAAGGATGACGCCTATGGACCATCCCTAAATCCAGCTGTCTGTCACCACCCTGCTATAGATGGGAACTGACAACTAACCTCGAAAGCTAATTTGTTTCTGATCATAGTCCCTTTTTTGGAATAAATATGTTCTGATTTTTAGTCGAAAACATATCATTAAAATAAAACTTCAATAATTGGGGATCCACATTGCGAAATCAAATTATCAATGTAAAGGTGAGGGGATGGGAGATTCGTAATGCCCCTTTATGGAGTTCGGCAAGTCATATTGAATTATTAATTTTTAAATTAAGTATTAATATATAATTATAGAATACAATAAATCAAATAATTTCAATAAAATAAAATTCGATCGACAAATAGTTTTCAATAAAATAAGATTTGTATTTTGTTCATACTTGTTTGCATATTTATAAAATAGTAAGAATTTTTTTTTTTTACTAAATGTGTAACTGAATATTTTTCTACATTCAATTTTGAGGAGGGGAGATTTTATTTCATATTATAAACGGCGTTGATCATCTGACCTAATTCTGAGTTAGCAACTACCATTGTTAAACTCCTTAACCTTATTATTTTGAACCCAATCCAGAAGACTAGGGAACTCTTGGATCAAGTATTGGGAGAAATTTGCCTTCGTGGAGAAATTTATGATGGAATGGAACTAACCCGCATGTACGTTACATGGAGAAGAAAACCACGGAAATTTCACCTGGTTAGACTGACGGCAAGAGACTTTATCTTATGATCCGTCCACCACTGAGTTCTTACGTTAGCACTGTGGTCGGTGCAAGCCAGATGCAAAATTCGTATCGACCAGCCATCGGTGGGATTCGAACCCGGTTCACCTGATTGGAAGGCGAATGCTCTATCCCCTGAGTCACCACAGCTCTAGAGAAGAGATTTTTATTTTATTATATAACCGTCGATAAACAGCCGACACAATTTTGAGTTTATTGCTACCAATGATCAACTCATAGTCTTGTAATTTTGAACCCAATCTAGAAGACAAGGAAACTCCTGGATCAGTTCCCCTCAGATGTGTGATTTGTTATGAGAACATGGAGAACTGTGACCCGACAGATTTAACGTGCATCAGGCACCATTTACTATCGAGGAGTCTTCTGCTGGCGGGGATCGAACCCACGACCTCTTGGACATGAGCCCAGTGTCCTACCAACCAGGCTATTCCGGCCAAGAGGAAAGATTACAACATTCATATTCTAGCTATTACAATCCAGCTATTAGGACAATTGTTTATTTTGCTTGAAGTAACAAAACGCATTGACAAAAAACAATTTATTATTTTGTGTTCTGCAAATAACTGGAAACAAAATTGTAGGAATACTTTTTCTCGGGATCTGAAATAATTTTAGATTATTATCATTACGGAAATTTTTGATTTACGTTTCAAAACGTATCTAATTTTTTTTAAATAGAATATAAATTTTTCAGGCGGAATCTTAGTAATTTTTCAGTTGATTTTACGATACTAGACACGATACTCAAAAACACACAACATTAAAAACTTGTGAAGGAATAAAATAGTATTGGCAAAAAGAATTAACTAAATATATTTTTTTTATTCCCGTTTTTATTAAATTTTATTTTATTTTTTTTATTTTGTACGTGAGAGATCTTGCAAATCGAAATTTTGACTACTTTCTGACTAACTGGCAAAACCTTTACTCCTTTCATTTTCGATCGAATCTAAAATTTGCCATTGCAGCCGCTGTCCTAATTTCAGTACAATGGAATAAGCAGTTCTGGAGTTATAAGGAAGAACTGCAAGCATACAGACAGATATACAAGCTCTTCATTTTATCACCATTGATTTTTGTGTTAACAAATCTGATTAGGAAAAAAAAAACTTTAAAACCGAATTAAATTGAATAAATATTGCATTGCAAATTGCATCTAAATTGAAAAAAAAAAAGGTTGTTCTTAATTACCAGGAGCAACTCAACCATTCTACTTGAAAATCCAATTTTCTTTTTGCAGTTAAACTACTTACAACAGGCAATAGTTCAAGCTTCTGAAACGGGCTATTAGAGAAATTATATTTTGACAACATAATGAAAATAGAAAGCAAAAACTAGCCATTTTTTTTCATTATCACAACGGATATCTTAGGACTTGCTCAAACGCGGTACTAATAGGCGGGTAACCCGTGGCGAGAAATAGTAAATTCGAATATTTTTTTCTTCTTCTTTTGAATGATCATTCTTCATAGGCCGATTCAAAAATCTGTCAAATGTTTGAAGGCTAATTTTCGTTTCAGGAAAATCACACGCGCGTCATACGCTCCACTAAAAAAATGATGATTACCAGCCGCATAATTGGCGTTTAATGTCTTTCAAAATCATTCATGTATCCTGTTGAACTATGAGCTTTTTTTTTCTTTTCTTTTTCTCAAAAATTAGAAAACGTAACAGGCAAGAAAAGAAAAAATACTTTTCATGATTGAAATTTGGTAATTTAGAAAAGCTGATAACAGAACCCGATTATAACGATCTCTGTTTTGAGAAGAATCCCGGTTTAACGAAGAACAAACCTCGGTTTTAGTGATTAATATTTCGTGGCCAAGGAAGATGTTGACGACTTCGAACATTTGAAAATGAGTTGAGAAGAATTTGAAATTTGCGTTGACACCAATGTTATCATTCCCAAGAAACCTGATTTAGAAAAGCAGATAACAGAACCCGATTATAACCAATATCTATAATAATTAAAACGATCTCTGATTTAAGAGGAATCCCGATTTAACGAAGAACTAACCTCGGTTTTAGCGATTAATATTTCGACGAAGTTGACGACTTTGAACATTTGAAAATGAGTTGAGAATAATTTGAAATTTGCGTTGACACCAATGTTATCATTTCCAAGAAACCTGATTTGGAATAGCAGATAACAGAACCCGATTATAACAATGTCTATAATAATTATAACGATCTCTGATTCAAGAGTAACCCCGATTTAACGAAGAACTAACCTCGGTTTTAGCGATTAATATTTCGACGAAGTTGACGACTTTGAACATTTGAAAATGAGTTGAGAATAATTTGAAATTTGCGTTGACACCAATGTTATCATTTCCAAGAAACCTGATTTGGAATAGCAGATAACAGAACCCGATTATAACAATGTCTATAATAATTATAACGATCTCTGATTTAAGAGGAACCCCGATTTGACGAAGAACTAACCTCGGTTTTAGTGATTAATATTTCGACGAAGTTGACGACTTTGAACATTTGAAAATGAGTTGAGAATAATTTGAAATTTGCGTTGACACCAATGTTATCATTTCCAAGAAACCTGATTTGGAATAGCAGATAACAGAACCCGATTATAACAATGTCTATAATAATTATAACGATCTCTGATTTAAGAGGAACCCAGATTTGACGAAGAACTAACCTCGGTTTTAGTGATTAATATTTCGACGAAGTTGACGACTTTGAACATTTGAAAATGAGTTGAGAATAATTTGAAATTTGCGTTGACACCAATGTTATCATTTCCAAGAAACCTGATTTGGAATAGCAGATAACAGAACCCGATTATAACAATGTCTATAATAATTATAACGATCTCTGATTTAAGAGGAACCCCGATTTGACGAAGAACTAACCTCGGTTTTAGCGATTAATATTTCGACGAAGTTAACGACTTTGAACATTTGAAAATGAGTTGAGAATAATTTGAAATTTGCGTTGACACCAATGTTATCATTTCCAAGAAACCTGATTTGGAATAGCAGATAACAGAACCCGATTATAACAATGTCTATAATAATTATAACGATCTCTGATTTAAGAGGAACCCCGATTTGACGAAGAACTAACCTCGGTTTTAGTGATTAATATTTCGACGAAGTTGACGACTTTGAACATTTGAAAATGAGTTGAGAATAATTTGAAATTTGCGTTGACACCAATGTTATCATTTCCAAGAAACCTGATTTGGAATAGCAGATAACAGAACCCGATTATAACAATGTCTATAATAATTATAACGATCTCTGATTTAAGAGGAACCCCGATTTGACGAAGAACTAACCTCGGTTTTAGTGATTAATATTTCGACGAAGTTGACGACTTTGAACATTTGAAAATGAGTTGAGAATAATTTGAAATTTGCGTTGACACCAATGTTATCATTTCCAAGAAACCTGATTTGGAATAGCAGATAACAGAACCCGATTATAACAATGTCTATAATAATTATAACGATCTCTGATTTAAGAGGAACCCCGATTTGACGAAGAACTAACCTCGGTTTTAGCGATTAATATTTCGACGAAGTTGACGACTTTGAACATTTGAAAATGAGTTGATAATAATTTGAAATTTGCGTTGACACCAATGTTATCATTTCCAAGAAACCTGATTTGGAATAGCAGATAACAGAACCCGATTATAACAATGTCTATAATAATTATAACGATCTCTGATTTAAGAGGAACCCCGATTTGACGAAGAACTAACCTCGGTTTTAGTGATTAATATTTCGACGAAGTTGACGACTTTGAACATTTGAAAATGAGTTGAGAATAATTTGAAATTTGCGTTGACACCAATGTTATCATTTCCAAGAAACCTGATTTGGAATAGCAGATAACAGAACCCGATTATAACAATGTCTATAATAATTATAACGATCTCTGATTTAAGAGGAACCCCGATTTGACGAAGAACTAACCTCGGTTTTAGTGATTAATATTTCGACGAAGTTGACGACTTTGAACATTTGAAAATGAGTTGAGAATAATTTGAAATTTGCGTTGACACCAATGTTATCATTTCCAAGAAACCTGATTTGGAATAGCAGATAACAGAACCCGATTATAACAATGTCTATAATAATTATAACGATCTCTGATTTAAGAGGAACCCCGATTTGACGAAGAACTAACCTCGGTTTTAGTGATTAATATTTCGACGAAGTTGACGACTTCGAACATTTGAAAATGAGTTGAGAAGAATTTGAAATTTGCGTTGACACCAATGTTATCATTCCCAAGAAACCTGATTTAGAAAAGCAGATAACAGAACCCGATTATAACCAATATCTATAATAATTAAAACGATCTCTGATTTAAGAGGAATCCCGATTTAACGAAGAACTAACCTCGGTTTTAGCGATTAATATTTCGACGAAGTTGACGACTTTGAACATTTGAAAATGAGTTGAGAATAATTTGAAATTTGCGTTGACACCAATGTTATCATTTCCAAGAAACCTGATTTAGAAAAGCGGATAACAGAACCCGATTATAACCAATCTCTATAATAATTATAACGATCTCTGATTTAAGAGGAATCCCGATTTAACGAAGAACTAACCTCGGTTTTAGCGATTAATATTTCGACGAAGTTGACGACCTCGAACATTTGAAAATGAGTGGAGAAGAATTTGAAAGTTGCGTTGACACCAATGTTATCACTTCCAAGAAAACCTGCTCCCGAGGATATTGTAACTGAAATTCTAGCTAAAGCAGAAGAAAAAATTATTGAAAACGATGATGATAATTTTAAAATTTTAAGCCGAACCGTCCCGAACTCTCTGAATTGCTTTTGAGTGAGCAGGAAAATATAGGGGTGCAATAAAGATCTGTATAGGGGTTTCGAATATAGGGGTGCAAATAAAGATGTTTTTCAGGCCATGAATCTTATTTGAAGAACTATAACACTACAAAGAGACAATTAAAAGAAAATTAACTTATTTTCTACAATAGAGAAATCAATAAATGAATAAATTAAGCACTATATTTATTATTTAGTCAGTATGCACGAAAGTAAATGATTTTCCACGAACCCATTCTTTACGAGCCTTTCGTGGGCCCGTTCCTTAGAACAGCTCGTTATCTTTCTGTGCAATTCGATACCGAGTGGTCCCTTAAAGCTCATTAAAAAAGTTCGACTGTACTTAAAAAAAATAAGCAATATTATTATTAAGCGTAAAGTATTACATAGAATGTACTGTAAAGATCACAGCGAATATATGTTTTAAAAGCAGGACACTCAAAATAAGGTTTAAGTTGGAAAAAATTAAATAAAATCGTATGAGATCTAACAGATCATAATTAAAAAAGACGAGAATGAAAGCACCACTAGTGACGGGAGCAAATAAAGGCTACAGCTAATTTTGGTACAAATTAAATATGAATGATTTATACTTAAAGTTAAATTCCTTGAATTCGGATTGGTTTCGAATATTTTGCAGTCTAAATTAAATCCTTGCGTTTGGTAAATTTTAGTTGGAATATTTTGCACAATAAATTTGATCCTTTTGCATTTGTGCAGTTTAAACCTGATGCATTTGTACAGTGAGCTTAATTTGATTGGAATGATTTATGTCTAAATTCTTGTTCTATTTCACTAGATTCTTGTCTAATTTCTTGTTCTATTCAATTCTTGTTCTATATCAGCTGCAGCCTTTATTGTTTTGGAACACATAAAGGCTGCAGATTATTTAAAATTTTAAACCTTAATCTGAATGTCTTAAATCCTTGTATTTGGTGAATTTTAATTTAAATACTTTGCTCCATAAATTAAATTCTTTGCATTTGGTGCAGTATAAAATTTAATTTTTTTTTGCACTAAAATCTTGGTATGAATGATTTATGTCTTCTTCTGCTCTATTTCAGCATAACTCTTAGAGACAAATTTAGGTTGCAGCTGATTTTAGTGTTTTCAAAATTTATAGATTGATTGAATTATAAATCAAGCAGTTTGATTTAGAATAAATTATTTAGAATACAATTGATTTGATCTGGATAGACAAATTATCTGTGGAGAGATGTCTCTCCTGTTATCATGATAAAAAAATTAATAAGATATTGCGGCGATGATGATAAAAATTCAATTCTACAATACAATAATGCTGTGATGATAAAATAAAAGTTACCGAGTGAGTTCTGGTTTTATTATTCAAGTGAAAAGTATCCAATTTTATGGGTAGATTCAATGCATAGATTCATTGAATTGTAATACAAATACTAGTTTGCTTTGGAATAGATTATTTAGAATAGATTTGAAGTAAACAAGTTATCTTTAGAGGGATGTCTCTCTTCTGATTATGATAAAAATGTAATAAGATATTGCTGTGATGATGAAAATTTAATTCTATGATAATGCTGTGATGATAAAATAAAAGTTACCAAGTGAGTTTTGGTTTTATTATTCAAGTGAAAAGTATCCAATTTTATGGGTAGATTCAATGCATAGATTCATTGAATTGTAATACAAATACTAGTTTGCTTTGGAATAGATTATTTAGAATAGATTTGAAGTAAACAAGTTATCTTTAGAGGGATGTCTCTCTTCTGATTATGATAAAAATGTAATAAGTTATTGCTGTGATGATGAAAATTTTATTCTATGATAATGCTGTGATGATAAAATAAAAGTTACTGAGTGAGTTTTGGTTTTATTATTCAAGTGAAAAGTATCCAATTTTATGGATAGATTCATTGAATTGTAATGCAAATACTAGTTTGCTTTGGAATAGATTATTTAGAATAGATTTGAAGTGAACAAGTTATCTTTAGAAGGAGGTCTCTCTTCTGATTATGATAAAAATGTAATAAGATATTGCTGTGATGATGAAAATTTAATTCTATGATAATGCTGTGATGATAAAATAAAAGTTACCGCTTGAGTTTCAGTTTTATTATTCAAATGAAAAGTATCTAATTTTATAGCATGAAATTTACGTTTTTAGTATAAAATATTTTTACCGAGCTGCAAGTAATTCTATTTCTTTTCATGTGTTGCAATGCAATTTTTTTTTCATTTCGTATAGATTTAATTACAGTGGAATAAATTTTTTAAGAGCTCAATATATTTCTTCAATTCTTTTTATGACCAGAATATGATATCAAACTAGAATACAAACAATTCCCACCTTTAATTTTCACAACTTTTGCTCAAATATAATTAATTGAACTTTTATTTTAAAGCATAATTAAATTTTTACTTCAAGTGTGATTGCCATACTATTTCCAAATCTACTACAAAAATTTTTAATCATGAAAATCCTCTTTTCTCAATGATATCATTAAAAATAACTCTTTTGAATGAAGAGTGGAAAACCAGTTTTTATAGTGTCTTCCGTTTTGTTAATCACTGATAACGCAATTTCGTATTCACCGCATTTTTTTTCTTTCAGCTAAAAAATAAATTTATCTTAATATTTTTTTTTTTATTTCGTCTCATCATATTTACGTCTTTCATATTTCGTTATTATGTTTGAAGTTTTCGCGGGTCTATTTGTCAAGCGGCCATTCAGGAGACGGAAAAGAAACCCATTACTTTCATAACGTCCAGCCTGTCCGGAAGAAATGGTGATTACATAGCGCTTAACTGCCGAATCCCATTTCTTCGCCAAGACCGTAAATATACGGCAAAATGAGAGCCAAAATGTATTCTCAGAAAGGACAGAAAAAATTTTTAAGAAGGTTTATTTAAAACCCAAGGCGCTGGAAAGCAGGCGAGGCAAAACATCGCCACCACTTTATCCTTCAGCTAAGGCAAACAAAATTTTTAATTTGAATTAATGACCAACCCACTTTCGTCCTTTAATAAGGGTTTACGTTATTTTTGCGCGAGGTAATATCATCCGATTGCAAATCCTGCCATTCCCACCCGCCACCGCCAAAAAGAAGTAAGATTATTGGCTTCGAAGAGAAAAAGTGCTAAAAATCACCAATAAAACTTGAGCACCGATAGTAAAACATAGGAATGGTTCTTCTCTGGAGACGGGAATCAGGAATGTCTTGGCAGAATAATCGCGCCAAGAAGATTGTGGTGGTAGGCGGTGGTGTGGTGGTTACCAATCCCACATGGAGACATGATTAAACTTTGTAAATCAGCGGCTAATTGCTCAGGAACGTGCCATATTGCCTTTTAGTCCATCCCTCAAAGTTTGTTCTGCGGACTAAGTGCCTCACTAATCGTTCCCCACCTTGGCTTGGATGGTAATGTACGGCTTCAAATAGTGCCGTTATCCTAGCAGAAACTAAGTTGGCGATGTAAAAAAGTTTTAGGAAGCATTGCGTAAAAATGAAACTCTTTCGCCTGATCTAATGATTAAACGCGTGGCCCTGAATTAAACTTGGTCGCAATTGGAAATCCTCACAGTTTGATAATTTTCCCTTCTTTCTGAAATGATTCGAAAACTCACACAAAGTCTTGAAGAGTAAGATTTCTCTGTCTGTCTGTTGGTGAAAAGCGTGCCTGGAAAGGGGTATGGGGGAAGCCGTCAGAATTTGCACAGAACATTTTTGTTCGTAACCACCCTTTGTCTGAAAATTCATTACGAGTTCCTTTCGAGCTCTTGAGCACGTTCTTCGTTTCGAAAGGTCTCTTAGTGTTATTGCTATCTTTTGTCCCGGAATGTTCCGCGACAAACCGACTTGTTAATTTTGTAGCTAAAAGAGTTTCTTAGAAAACTCATATTAAGAAGTGACGGGGAAAACATCTCCCCTTTGGAAGTATCGCATCATTCGGAAACTGAATAAATTTTGTATGGGGTTATTGTTTTAGATATTACGGCAGAATTTTTTTTTTTTTTTTTAAAAATTAAAAATTAAAAAAAAAGTCATTTTTAATCTAGAATCATGCCCGTCAATTTTGATTCAAACAGAAATATTCTGTACTTTCATATCAATAAAAAAAAATTTGAAAAAACTTGATTTTTATTTTTTTATTATTCAGAAATAACTTATTTTCAACATGTTATTAGGTATTATCGGTAGGAATTGCAGTAATGTGACAATATAATATTTTTCACCAAAAATGCTATAAAATAAGCTATCCTAGACATTTTGGAAAAGAAACTACACCAATATGTATATATAGTTACAGTTTTATGTAACAGTAATAAAAATTCGAGAAGTTTGCCAGCCGTTAGAAAATATATTTAAAAAAGAAGTCCTTTATCACCACGTACCTTTAGTTTCACAAAATTTCTTTTCCTTCGGAGTTTTCCCAGAATTTTCAGAAATTCTTAAAATTTTAGTTCCACAGAATTTTTAGTTTCACAGAATTTCTTGAATTTCTTTGAAATTTCTTCACCTTTTACACAATCTCTTTTATTTAAAATTTAATTTTCATATATTTTATTAAATATTTTGAATTAAATAAGTCTTAATGAAATATTGTTATAATTAATTAATTAAATTTGATAGTTAAATGCAGAACTTATTATTCAATTTCTTCAAAAATTTGTGTAAAAAAGAAGACATGAGTTTATTTATTACGTGATTTGGGACGATTCAGCAAGGTTTCTTCATCAGAAACACTCATATGTCATACGTTTTCCCTCAAGTGTAAAAAAAGAATGAACTGTATTATTCAAAATGTTGAGCTAATCATTGAGCTAACTATTACTGCGCTAATTTTTAGATTATAATTAATTATAATTTTGCTTTTATTTTCATCTGAAATCATTTGATTTTGCACAAAGATTATTTTTATTGAAATAATTTTCACCAAAAATAAATAAAATAAATAGAAATCACACCTGTTCAACAAAATGAAGATAAAAATCTGGACATCACTATCTTTCGTTTCCCTATTTAAGTATCCAAATGTCTTCAAGAACTTCAGAAGAAGCGAAACTAAACCTGAAAGACAGTTTAAAAAAATATCTGTAATTGAAATAATTGTTTGAAAACTAATTTCTGGACTATAATTCATTTAAATTTTGCATACAGATTTCACAAACTACCGTTTCCTTCATTTAAAACCATTCAATTTTTCAGAAAGATTAACTTTATGAAAATAATTGGTTAAGAACATTTCAGACCGAAAAAAAAAAGAAATACGAATAAAGTATACAATTGCAAAGTCACACAAAATCGCAACTGTAGCTCAACGAAATGAAGATAAAAATCTGACATCTCTTTCTTTTACTATTTAAGTTTCCAAATGTCTTCAACAACTTAAGAAAAGTGAAACAAAACCTGAAAGACAGTTAAAATAAAGAAAATTAAATAAAAAAAAACGGTATAAAGCAAAAGAGAACTACAGAAAAAAAAACGTGCGACTCTCGGCCACTTTATTAACTTTTATTAGAACGTTCCCAGCTTACACACCCCAAGGTGATAGAAGAAAAAAAAACGTCTGTGTCCTCATGCAAATGTCTCCTTGATTGCAACTTGACACCTTCAAACGCAGAAGAGATTCTATTAAATTTGAGTGAAAGGTAAAAAGGAAGCCAACCTTTCTTTTTCTCAGCGCCAAAAAGAGTCTTTGCGGATGGGGTGGCCCTGGTATAAATCCGATCAGACAGTCGTAATGCGCTTGGGCAACTTGAGATTTCTTTAACGAACTAGGCGAGTTCTCATTTCTCAATTAAATGCAAAAGTCCTCTCTCCACACATCTTCTTTGCTGGCATGTCAAAAGGTATTTGGCGATGTAGCAGATGGGGAGAGAGCTTGGCTGGCACGCCTTCACCCGTTCTACGCTAGACCAAAACAAAAGGGACTGAATTAAAGAAGACGGATTGTCAGTTCTTATTTCTGCGAATTATTTTCTCGTGTTTTAAGTTAACGGAAAGCAAAGAGTTTGGCTGGAAAAGACGTTTTGCCGAATTACGCATTCAAGAAAAGGATGCCCTTTAGGTGCCATTTCGAGAGAGAGAAAAGACCGATTGAGACGATGGCACTGGAAGAAGAAGAAAAAAAAGTGCCAACTTTGTAAAAGAAAAACAAAGTTTTATGTGAAACGCTGGCGCAGATTTAAAGCAACGCCTTGTCATCGCTCATTTGCTAAAATCTCCGGAAAAGCAGAAGAATCTTGAGACAGATAATTATAAGGAAGTCATTAATACGGACGATGAGAATCGGAAAATGTTTTTAAAAAGGGAAAAAGGAAAAGGGAAAAAAAGGGAATATGATGATGAATAAACGCTGCCTCGCCTTTGTGTTTGTGTTTATATTTTTATAGAAGACAAAGTTTGAAATTGTACAGACAAGGTCCGATGAAGAAATTTTTTTCCCTTTTTTGGTATTTCTAGGAAGTTGATTTATACAACTTGATTTGAATGCAAATTAATGGATTTCATATACGCTTCATGAGTTTAATTTATTTTCTTAGTTGTCATTTATATCACTTTTAATTTACGAGGCAAAGTTTATGCGAGATTACGAATAAACAGTTACTTTTTTTTTAGTGCGAATGCATTCTCTCACGGATGAATTAATTTTACTTTTTGTCTAATACCTTTACGGCTAAGATCACAAAGTGACATATAAAATGTTTTTTTGTATGCATTATGAGTAAATTTTAAAATTACATGAGAGGAAAATCTATTAAAACTTTAAAAAAATGAAATAAAAGGTTTTGGGACAATTTATAATAAAAGGACAGTGAAGAAAAGCAAATTTATGTTTTAAGAAAGCATTGCTTAGTAAATTTGGATCAATGTATTTTGTGTCTGGAATTAAATTTAATTGACTTTTATCTAATATGCTTTAAAATTGAATATTTTTTGAACATTAATTCACATTAGCTTACATTCATAGGAAATTTATTTTTAAAATATCAACATGATATTTTAAATCCAACAAAGAATAGGGTATATTTTGTGCTATGTAGACTAAATCAAAAAACATGAATAAATCACAAATGAAAATACATAAAGGGACATACTATAGTTTCAATTCTATAAACAAGAACAATTTGGAAGACTATTTGAAGAATATTTCAAAGTCTGTTAAGTTTAATCTGTTGCCAAATCCCCTTATATCTGTTTCTTATCTCCTCCTTGCTATTTCCTTGCTCAAACTTGTTCCTATATTCTTTAATAACTGGTAAAAAAATTAATAGCAATCATGTGAAAGGTAAGAAGCTTAAATACTTGATGAAAATAAAAATCAATGACGTCAACTATATCTAATAATAATGATTATATTTAAAATTAAAAGTAGAAAGGAGCTTTTGATCTTAATCAGAACAAGAATTTGAACAATTATGTAAAAAGAAAAATACTTTAGATAAAAAAAAATTATCATCAGTGGCAATGATAAATAATAAATATTAGAGGGTTGCATATCAACAGAATCTCCGAAGAAAATCTAGAAATAAATAAAATATAACACCTAAAGTTAAAAATCTAATAAAAAATATCGTTATAATAATCACAAAAAACGAAAAGAAATTGTTTTTGATCAAAATCCCTGAAGGAAACCGAGAAAATAGCAAAATTCATTAAAAAAAATTTAAAAATCTAATAATTATGTATATAAATGTAAATCGTAATTAATATGTAATAATAATAGTAATCAGAAGGATATTAAAATAACACATAAAAGTAAAAATGTTAATACTAGTAATAATGAATAAAATGAAAAACGAAAAAGAAATGCTTTTCATCAGAATCACTGAAAGAAAAAAAAACGAGAAAAAATTAAATACAAAAAAAAATATATACAAAAATTAAATACAAAATTAAAACATAAAATGTTAAATTTTATGTTTAGAAAAAATTTAAATAATAAGAATCTGCTTTTGATTGAAATCGCTGAATGAATATGAAACCCAGAGTGGGAAAAAAAATATATTTCCGATCTGGTTTTGGAAACCAAGTGCCTCATTTCTTTTTATTTTCACATGCGATGTCAAACAAGGATACCTTTCAACAATTCTCGTTAATTGTTCCATGCACCACTCATAAACATGGAAACGAAAACATTTTCCTCGATCGCGAAAGATAAAGTGAAAATTTCTGAGATGTTATCGTCAAAGATAAAGTTATTCTCATCAAAATCCGTGACACAACATCTGTCACTGCGGTTTTTGACGGCAATGTGACATTCTCAGACGAAACTCGATACAACACATGCTGCTTCTTCTTCAGCTTTTGGAGTGATCGATGGATCACGAGGGACTGATGCCAGCCATCCTTAAAAACAAACCATGTTGCGCACTGTTCAGTAATAACCTTTTAAGGACCCAGAGTTGGCAACGCGTATTTTGAAAATATGTCATTATTCACTACTCCCCCGTCAGAGTTAAAATAAGCTATTTTATTTTAATTTATTTTATTTCATTTTATTACCGTTGTTGAACAGCTGACCCAATTTTTGGGTTTGCGACTACTTATGTTCATCTCCGTAGCCTTGTAATTTTGTTATAATCCAGAAGACAAGGAAGCTCCTGAATCAGTAACCCCAGACGTATTGATTTATTATGGGAACATGGAGGACTTTGCGACTCAACCTAACGTGCATCAGTCACCATTAACTACACGGGGAGTACTCGGCCGACTGGGATCGAACCCACGAACTCTTGGACATGGGCCCAGTGCTCTACCAACTGGGCTATCCTGCTCCAGGATCAAGTATTGGGGGAAATTTGCCTTCGCGGAAGACTTTTGATGGAACTAACCCGAAGGAAGATCACGTGAACCTCCCACTGTTAGACTTATGGCAGAGGAACTCTAGCCCATGATCCGTATACCACTGAGAGGATACTTCATATCTGCACTATGGTTGGTGCAAGCCGGATGCAGATTCGTATCGATCAGCCATCGCTGGGATTCGAACCCGGTTCACCTCATTAGAAGGCGAACGCTCTATCCCCTGAGCCATCTCGTTTCAAAAAATAAGCCATTAAAAGCTTTAACTAATTAATGTTTAATAATATTTCTATCAAAAATATAAAATTTTTATTAAAACTGGTGCTAAGACTTCATTGGCGCTCTATGGTTTACAATTAAATAAAACTTTAATATCGCGTTACAAAAACACAGGAAAGTAATTGTTAAAGAGAGTTTTTCATGTTTCACATGTTGTGCATTGTTTCAAGCTCTGCAATAGTCTTATTAAGGACCCATATTGGCAACAGGCATCTTGAAACTATTTCATCAGTCATTCCTTCCTCGTAAGTAAGAAAATAACTTTCGAAAAGCTTTAATTGATAAATATATAATTATTATTTCGATCAGTAAGATAAAATTATTTAATATTTGATTTAAAACAATAAATCAAATATTTTAAACCATGTAGGAAAGTAAAAAATACGAAGTGGTTAAATGAAGGCAAAATGTGCCCGTGGAAGAACAGATAGTTCAGCATATACCAATGAGATTTATGAAATATAAAATCAATCATAATTCCAAAAGGAATTATAATTTCGGAGCAAGACATCAGAGTGTATGGCTATCACAAAAGAGGTCACCAATGACCTAAAGTTCTCCGTGGAAGGAACAGCATGCCCCAAAACAGCAACCAGTCCAAGATAGTGTTGTATTTCGAACCTAAATACAAACACTATTTAATGTTAGACTTAGTCAGTAAGAAATGTTTCATAAATTGAGCTAGAAAAAGGCAACTCATTTATATTAGACGTTTTGTATTATATATTTAATTAGTAAACTTGTTTCGAATATTCTTTTCTACGATGAATGTGTGTTCTCACCGCCATTATTCAATGTGATTATTTAAGATGAGAAAGCTTTTCCAACAAGGGAGAAAAATTAGTTCTTATTCCTTTTCTTATTTTCCCTCACATTCAAATGGACATTGCACCACACAATGCGAGACCTAAAACAAATCTTAGCCATCTTTTTACAACCTTATCCATAACCACATTTTTATTTCTTCTGCCATTACCATCCTTAGTCATGTCGTAAAGGAGAACTTATCTTCTGACGGCCATCTTCTTTTTCGAATTCAATCTGGACAAAACCCATCATCTCCTGCAGAAAAATCCTTCCATCGGTTCTATTAATGAACCTTACCCGAATGAAATACATAACCTATGCCTCCCAAAAGGTATGACAAAGCCGAATGAAATAACCAAACCCGGAGTATCAGGAAGGATGATTTTTCCCCCCCCCCTGTTTCGGATGTCTCTAGGGAGCAATAGGGAGCCACCCCGCGACTGCACCCTCCTCCCTCTATAACATTATCTCATCAAGAGAAATGAAGAACTCATAACTGTATTTCATTCCTGTCACTTGCTACTGCTATGCCGGACGCCAAGAAACAAACCACCACCATTCTTAAAAGAGGGTATAAATTTGCATATAGCCGCCTTTTATACTCTTCTTTCCCCGAGCAGAGGCTACAACTCATGTAGCCCCAACACCTCCACCCCTTCAATGCAGGGGCCATCTTTTCCGAAGGCCTAGGGGCTCTAACGACTCGAGAATTTGTGCAAATGAGGCAAACTTCATCTGGCCCCGGTGGAAAATGACGAATGTCCGACCTGAGAGGATGACTTTTCGACTCCGCCGAGCCGCCCCTGCCCCCTTTCTCTAGAGCTTTCTTCGCCGACCGCAAGATATTATGGGGCGTCCCCTCTATCCCCATTTTGAGGCGCGCGCGGACGAGTATACATGACAAATGTTAAGTAACGGTAACGCTCTTTTCCTGGCCGCCATACGTCGTTTTGATGCGATAAAATAAGTCATACCGTTTTGAGGGGGGGGTAACGATGCCGCGACGCCCCCGCATTTAAGAGAAACAGTGGTTTAAGGAGTTTGAAGTTTCATTTTATTCAAATTAGCCACACTCTTTAGTCTTTACAAACGCAACATTAACAGTTTAAACACACTATTGTACGCAACAAAGCTTGAAATTAAGGCTGTATTTATTAAGATAGTATTTAAGAAAAAAAAGTTAAATTTTCGGTCGAATTATAGAATCGTCAGTATTACGGGATAAAATCTAAATATTGGTCTAGACTTCTTCCCCTAAAACATGCCTTCATGAAATAACAATATTTAGAAAAGATTTAAAGTTAAAAATTTTAACAGAACACTAGATTGCCTAAGGAAGTCATTTTGACTGCTTTTAATTTCAATTAGAAAAACAATGATGCATATAATGACACACTTTCTTAGAAATTTGTACAATATATTATTTTTTTATTGTTAATATTTACTAATAACTTGTTATATAACTGTAAATAATATGAAAAATATTAAAAATTAATTTTAAACAAATTTCTTTACACATTATTTATTCTTTTACAATCCAATCATTTTGACTGCTTTTGGGCAATATAGGTATATACTAAGTTTCAGTCTCTCTAGTGCTAAAAGTATTTTTGACAATTGTAACACTGAGAAGCAAATTTGGAAAAGTTGCGGATGTTTTGATATCTAACGAATATTCTACGATAATTCAAACCTTGTTTATTAAAAGCATGAAAACCATTTGTCTCATTCATAACTTGTTTACATATAATCCTTCAGATATTTATATTACACTTACATTTATATTTCACTTATATTACATATTTATATTACATTCAGATATTTATATTACTGTTACATGATGGAATGTAAATAAATATGGCATTAGCAATGAAAATAGTGAGATTAAACGACGTGGCAATGTTATTTAAAAATATGTAGTTCAAGGTATATAACCATTATAAAATCCATACACAGTGAAAATATTTGGCTAATATATGGCAAGTTTGGTTTTGGCTGTAAAGGCATTTACGCTGAGCATGTCACACTGAATTGCCTAGCAGAGTGTGCCAAGATTGCTGCTCTCCATAAACCCTGGTACCATAACTCCAAGATTTCTTCGTGAAAGTGTTATCCATGTTTGTCGCTGTCAGAACCTATTTTGAGGGGATGGAGTCACGACACATGTTCAAGAGAATAGTTTTGAGTACACATGTTGACACCAGATGCAATTTTTCTCGAAATTTTCATAATCACGAGGTTTATAATTTCAAAGAAAATTAGATATAACTTTTTTAAAGGTCGCCCATGCATTTCTTTCTGCATCAGTCTGTAAGATTTGAAAATTGGTGTCATCAATTGCCTTATTTACACATGTGATCCTATGAGCATTTCCAGATAACTCAACTACCAAAATTAGTTACAGCGGTACCTAAAAGCGTCGTTGTGTCAAGTATCTTCTCGAGATCAGCTTTATACATGATAACTTTGTCATGGTCAATCACTGGCATTTTAATTTCAGGGCTGCATTATGATTTAATAGGTAAATTTTTCTTCATCATGTACTAAAACTTTCTATATCTAAAGTCCCATTTGCTGATAGAACAGCAATACTTGGCGCACCATTTTGGCATATACTTATAAATCGCCAAAGGTACGCCATTTCTAATCGCGAAAGCGTATTTTTTCAAGAAGTGACATATTTTCATACTTTTCTTCCAGGAAGGTAGAATTTATAGCCGGTGTTTGTTTTTATTGTGTTCCATCCCGAAGCTTGACACTCGACATTGAATGTCCATAAAGTAGTAAATTTAGCAGAATTTCATAAGTAATCTGTGTCTGTTGCAAAAATGTGCAGTTGTTCTAAGAAAATGTACAGTGCAAAAAAATAAACGGACCTCTTTGAATAAGTTTTCAGATCTTTACGTTCTAGGATCTCAATGGTTCGAAGGGAAGACCTCAAATATGCTAATTAATTAGTGCAGACTGTATTTTAAGTTACAAAATCAGACACAACCCTCTTTTTTGGAATAAACACACTTTTTTTCTGCGGATTCGGATTACTGACCCTCAAAATATAGGGGGTAGCCGCAATCTGGGAAATATGGTCCCATTAGTTTTGTCAGGAGAGAGATGATCCAACGTATTGACTTTTTAATGCTAACTTTCATCTGTATATTTAGCATGCATCGAGAAGTTTTTTAAATAATTGAAATATTTTTGCACTAAATTAAAAAATTTGTTTATCCAACTATAGTTCCATGGAAAAAAAAATAACTTAATATTTATTATTTTTTTATTATTTTATTTAATAATAGTAAGAAAAAAATTAAATCGTAAGGTATACAATTTTTTACATCATTTCAAAGAATGTAATTTTACATGGCAAAATACAAAATTCGAGTGAAATCGGTCGAATGGTCTTTGAAATATCGAATTTTAAATATACAACTTATTTAGTCTCTAAAAATATGAAATTGTGAAAACGTGAACTTAGTCCCTAGCTAATGAGAGAACTCAGGCAATTTTTTAGAGGAAGATTCTCCGATCCATTTTTGGTGGATTTTGAGATAACGGAGTTTGGAGAACTAGCTCTGAACTGATTCAGAGAACCGGACATTCTGATGTATCATAAAGTCCAATGTATGAAATGTGCCGGACACATTTCAGGAATGAAGGATAATCAAATGACGAAAAAAATCATTCTGGTGAAGCCAATAGGAGTTAGAAGAAGACGCAAACCCAGATTGAGCTGGGTGAACTGCCTCCTAAGTTACTTTGTTTCAATTAAAGGCAGAGACTAGATGGCTGTGACTCGCAGAAGAAAGGATTGGTCTCATCTTCTTGAGAAAATCAAGGTTCATCCAGGACTGTTGAGTTATTGATGATGATGTTAAAATATCTTTGATGATATAGATGATCTTCATATATCTTAACGCTCAAGTCGATAAATTAAGGATCATGTTAGTGGAGGCAAATAAAGGTACAGAAACAAAACATACGCGATTAAATCATAAAGCCCATTTGTTAAGCAAAAGATGAAGAACAAAAAGAATAGAGTATGTAGGACACCATTTATAAAAACTTCAATTTTCGCTCCCTGAAGCAATTATGTTTCTCCTTCACAAAAACTTGATGCTACATGGTTGGCATGATGGTTAATACATCATGTGTCTACTTTGAGATGGAATACAGTCCATACAACGCCTACAGGCAGGCTGAGTATCGAGCTCATCCTGAAGAAGATTACTCCACTCAGCAAGCATGCTCTCTGAAGTTCCGGTATACATATTGATGGGCTGCAACTTGTCAGCTAAGCATGTCCCACATATGCTTTATCAGCTTCAAGACAGGTAAGAATGCTGGCCCATTCCATATAGGTGATATGCTTACATTGAAAGCATTCGTTTACGATGTTTGCTTGGTGAAGATTGGCATTGTTATCTATAAACACAAATGTTGCGCTCATGATGCCAATAAAGAATCGTATATGTTGTTCCAGAATGATGTCCTGATAAATTGGGTCTGCCATGATTTAGCAATCCTGCTTCACCGTAACGGCGTCGTGCAATGATATTGTCCTGGTCATGGTGGTTGTTCTCCAAGTAATGGGTTCTCCTAGCGTTCTTTACATTGAAGTCTGGCGTGAATCAGACTGCGAGCTAAACTTGGACTAGTTTGAATACATCACACGAGCACACTGTGGCAATGTCCAACATTGCATGTTCCAGGCTACTCGCTGGCTACAGTTGCGTGATCGAAACACATCTGACTAGCCAGCCAGCTTGTCAGATGTGTTCTCAGTGTGCCAGATGTAGACCAGCGGTTCCAAATTCTTTTCGGCTGTGGAACCATAGACTTATAGAACCCTTGTGAACAATATCACTTATTTGCCACCATTCCTTTCCCTATGTACCCCTCTTCTACCCTCCCGTTATTGTGACGTATTATCGGCGTTATCTGGTGGCTTCCTGTAATTTGCATATTATTCTTCAAAATGTGCGTGATAATTCTACAAGTAAAATTTTTACTTTAGAGTCCAATTTCCGTGCGGTTCTGAGTTATCCTTAGTTTATTGACAAGAGTGTACTATTTATGGTCTTAAGTTAAACGTGATCTTTGCTTAACCTGAGATCCAGTGTCAAATATATTAGAACAATCTTATCACTGTAATTACAGTAATATTTCAAGATTTTTTTCTCTGCTTGCGTGACTTTACAAAGGCATATAAGATATAACTTTTGACTAAATGTCTATGACAAATATTTAACCAGAATTTCAATCTAATTTGAAAATTAAGCATTTTCATTCATAGGTGTGTGCTATAATCGTAATTTTAAATTGTGATTAATTACACTGATAAACAAGCTAAAGATATCTAACATAGTGTTGCTGTTCACCTTTATTAACGAAGTTTTTTATGCTAATTTTAAATCTGAAGATCGTTTTGATTTCTCACGTCAGTTGTTGAAGATACATAGACAAAATTAATTTTCAGGGAACACCGGTTATTAATTTTTACCACAACGTTTTTATTCGTTTTTAATGCAACAAGATACAATAATCCCGTCATTTATGAAAATAAGCAAGGTCAACTGCAAGCGTTATTATTATTTCTGTAAAATTTTTGCTTCTATGAAGTATCCAGGTGCAAACCAGCTACACGTGATCTTGTCACGGCCAGTAGCACTTAACAGAATTCAGTTGATAAAGAAATGCAAGTAGAAAGTTCATTCTAAATTTTCAGCAACATATCAGACCCTAACTACAAATCGGTATCTATGTATTTTTGCATTTCTTTTCTTTTTTTTATACTTTTTTTGTATACCCGATTGACAATTAGCTTACAATGTATACTTGCTCTAAATCTTTATAAAATGCTCCGTTAAATCTGAGTATACTAATCTACTTGTAAGGTGTTTTTTCTGGTATAACATCCCGCACTGAGAATTTTCCCTATTTAGTTGTATATTTGGAGAGTTGAACTCCCTGTTTTATCCGACAAACAAACATGTTTCTTCTCTAGACTTTGTTAGTTGTAACCTGTAAAATTTGATAGCGTTTTTGTTCAATCATTTCTTAAATATTATATTGCGTTTCCTAATGTATAAACTTCTCTTTATTTTTGACAAGAGTTCCAACAATATATATTAAGAGAGTTGATACCAGATCAACCTGTATTTTATAGCATTAGTCTTCCACACATTCTGCCTTAAATTTGGGGACATTATTACGTCATAGAAAATTCTAGAAAAATTGATTCGTGTAGTTAACATTATAAGTGGACTATCTGAGAAAATTAAGCAAGTTCATAAAAAAAAGAACAAGATTTCCTATATCTAACTTTTTGAGCGTTACGGTGTACGAGTAACATTCTCTGATTGATTGAAAGCCAAAATTTACGGAAAAGAGACAAAACAAACTTTTTCGTAAGCTTAACATGAAGTCGTTGACAAGGCCTTTTTATACGACTAAATCTCAAAATTTTAGGTGTGTATTCCTTTTTATTTCTTTAAAAATTAGCCTTAACAATTGAATGGCGCGCTCTATAACTATTACAAGTCACAAAATCTTTTTCTGTGAAAGAATATAGAATGAGTAACTTTAGAAAATTCATATTTGACCGGCTAGACTTTATTGAAATAGAATGGAAGGAACAGTTTCTAACATAGACAAAGGACACGTTTCAGCAGTCAACCAGGATCTATACCAAAGATGGCGTAGCGCAAAATTAAAACAACGTTGCAAGCGAAAAGCTTCCAACACGGATAAATGAAACAGAATTTGAGAAAAACTTCGCCTGGTGTAGTAATTGACTTCGCTATTTTTCTCCCTCGCAACTTCGATTTAGAAGAATTTTGAAGCTTTTGTCCAACTTCATACCCAACAACGAAGCAATATTTCTAAAAATTCGACGCAATTAATGCTTTGAAATTTCTGAAATCTCATACTTATTAAATGTTCAATATGTCTGCAAGCATGGTCGGGTCCAGCATAATAACTAATACTTCAAAATTTCAGAACACTCATTACTCAAAGAAGTAATATGTTTACATACGTGGGAAAATCCGAGGCAATTAATATTTCAAAATTTTCAAAACCTCATTTCATCAAAGGAGCAATATATCTCCAAACATGATCGTAGCCGGTGTAATTAATACTTTAAAGTTTCTAAAACCTTTAACTCAGAAAAGTAATAAGTCTACACACATAATCAAATCTGGTTCAACTAATACTTCTTAATTTCAGAAACTCATACCACCAAACATGTAATGTATCATCAGACATAATCATGAACCAAACATCATACTCACAAAAGTAATACTTTAATAAAATTGAGCAAATCGCTCTCAAATGATGTTGTTAGAACAATGATTTTTAAAGAACTTTCTTTTTGAAATTTACAAAACCTCATTATTACCAAAAGTAATATACAAATGCGATTAATACTTTATAAAATTTTCTAAACCCCATTATTGCTAAAAAAACAATCTGTCAACAAACGTGATCAGATCTGATGCAATTATTACTTTAAAATATCCAAAACCTCATACCCACGAAGAACTTATAAGTCGAGAAACATATGAAATAAAATTAATACATTAAAATTTTCAAAACCTCATTACTACCAAAGTAATATGTCTACAAAAATGTCTACAAAAGATGCAATTAATACTTAAAAACTTGCTAAACCTCATAACTACCAAAAATAATGTATATGCAAATATTATCAAGCTGGTGCAATTAATACTTTAAAACTTCTTAAACCTCATAACTACCAAAAATTATATATATGCAAATATTATCAAGCTGGTGCAATTAATACTTTAAAACTTCCTAAACCTCATAACTACCAAAAATAATATTTATACAAATATTATCAAACTGGTGCAATTAATACTTTAAAACTTCCTAAGCCTCATAACTACCAAAAATAATATTTATACAAATATTATCAAACTGGTGCAATTAATACTTTGAAACATCCTAAACCTCATAACTACCAAAAATAATATATATACAAATATTATCAAACTGGTGCAATTAATACTAATAAATTTCCAAAACGTCAAAACCCACGAATATGTCAAGAAACATCATCTCAGATGCAATTAATATAGCTAGAGCTGAGTTTGCACCCACTGCAATTAACACTTTAAAATGAGCCAATGGAATAAAACAATCAACGTTTATTTAAGTTAAATTTATGTACGTAATTTCTAAGACAATGCTTTTTATTCTTTTAGATAAGTAGAATTATAAAAGATTCAAGAAAATTCAGCGAATTAATTAAAACAAAACATCCGCAATTCTAGAAAGCAAATTTATTCGAGCAGTATTTAAAGTCACTTTTCCTCTGAAACTCTAAAAGAGTAACCCAGAGGCGAAAAGAGCAGATTCAGATATATTGGTATTGTGTGCAGCATCCTATGTTTCTGGTACCGCGTCTTTAGAGAGTAATTAAAAGATGCGAAGAGGAAGATACAAAACTGCATCCCGCAAAAGTCATTCAAGTCCTAATGTAAAATGAGAGCCATAAAGTCTCCTCTAACGTCACCGAGGTGTCAGAAAAGGGCCTCTGTTATGAAATGAAGATGCTCCAAAGAGATGGGGATGCGGAGGGAGGAAAGAACGAAAAAGGGGATGGGAGATGCTGGAGATGAAATCCTCGGCGAAATCTCTACGATCATCTCTATATCTTATGTTTCTAGACCATGACTTGCGGTCATTTTTGGAATACTGACACTTTGGGCTGCTCGAGAAAGCTATTTAAATTATTGTTGGGATTGGTATAAATGTGTCTTCTGATGTATTTTGGTGAAAGTCATCTTGGTTATGATATGACATTCAGAGATCTTGAATGCACGGGAAATTAATGAATCGTAACGCGTGTTTCTTAAAATTTAGTTACCAAAAGTACAAAATAAGTTAAAATTATTATCAGTAATAAATAACAGCTTAGCTGAGTTGCTGCTACCGTAGATTAAAGTAGTTTTCCTTTTGGGTTACAATTCAAAACTAATATGCTATAATTTAATACAGTGCCATTTTTATATTATAAATTTTGTACAATTTATGTTTTATACTAAAAGCAAAAATTCATATAAAATTATTTTCTTTTCTTTTTACTTCAATGAAAAAGCATAGTTTTTAGAAACTTATTTAAATTTATTATTTTTATTTATGTTTGATAAGTAATGCAATTATACTTAATTGCATTATTATGTATTTATTATTAAGTTAGTACTTAATATTGTGTTGCTCTTTCAGTTTTCTCTCGATCTATCTATTTCGTCATTTCTTTATCTATCTTTATCCCTCTATCTAACTATCCCTCTATCTATCTACACTTCTATCTATAACCTCTATCTATCCCTGTATCGATCTATCTGTGTATCTTTTTATCTCTCAATCTCTGTATCTCTCTATCAGTGTATTTCTCCATTGATCTCTCTATGCATCTCTCTAATTATCTCTCTATGTATCTATCTGTGTATATATCTGTGTATCTATCTGTTTATCTATCTGTTTATCTATCTGTTTATCTATCTGTTTATCTATCTGTTTATCTATCTGTTTATCTATCTGTTTATCTATCTGTTTATCTATCTGTTTATCTATCTGTTTATCTATCTGTTTATCTATCTGTTTATCTATCTGTTTATCTATCTGTTTATCTATCTGTTTATCTATCTGTGTATCTATCTGTGTATCTATCTGTGAATCTATCTGTTTATCTATCTGTGAATCTATCTGTGAATCTATCTGTGAATCTATCTCTCTACGTATTTCTCTGTGTATTTCTCTATCTCTAACTCTGTCTCCATATCTTTTCTTTTGCTATTTATGTCTTTATTGAATCTTTAAAGTTATGGTGAAGCAGCTAGTTATTGCACCTATGAAGTTATAGTGACTTCTAACTGTTCTACAGAGTTGTGGGAATTTTTATAGACCTCATCATTTTCACAGAAGTATAACGCTATCATGATCAATATCCTTACAAGGTCATAATTTTAATATGTCATTCCAAAAATGGTGTTTTTACAAAAATCAATTTGATTTTCGTATTAATAACAGTACATATTTTTTCCCATTGTTAATGACTTTATTTATAGAATTTTTGTTATATAAATGAACGTTCTATACCTACAACCGATTGTGAAACTCAACATGGTTTTTCGTGAAAACAATGTGATTGTTGAGTTGATTGAACATAAAAATTTTTCGTTGATAATTTTTTTATTAAGAAAAGTGTGACAGCATAAATGACCGTTCTATACCTACAACCGATTGTGAAACTCAACATGGTTTTTTGTGAAAGCAATGTGATTGTTGAGTTGATTGAACATAAAATTTTTTCGTTGATAATTTTTTTATTAAGAAAAGTGTGACAGTGTAAATGAACGTTCTATACCTACAGCCTATTGTGAAACTCAACATGGTTTTTTGTGAAAGCAATGTGATTGTTGAGTTGATTGATCACAAAATTTTTTCATAGGTAATTTTTTTATTAAGAAAAGTGTGACAGCATAAATGAATGTTATATACGTACAGCCAATAGTGAGTTAATGATCTATAGAATTTACAGCCAATGATCAAATTCAACAGGATTTTTCATAAAAACACAATGATGTGTTGGTTAACCATAACATCTTTTATCATTGATAACTGCTTTATTTCAAAACGTGTGTCACTTTAAATAGATGCTCTAAGCTTGCAACCAATGATGGGTTAATAACTGATAACTATCAGCATATAGTAAAATTAATCAAGATATCGTTTTTTTTTAAATAAACACATGATTGTAATTTGTTAATAATTGAAACATTTTACATTGATTACTACTTTACTTAAAGAAGAATGATAGTATAAATGGGTGTTCTATATTTGCAGCCTATTGTAAGCTGTATTTGAAATCTAACGAATTAAATATTGTTACAGTGTAATTTAATGTAAACTCTTCAGACTGGATTCAATAAAGTTCTTATGTATTCATATAACTTAAATCATTAACTTTACTCGAGCAAATTTACTATCAATATACACCACATCACGATTACACTTTTACACAAACGCTTCTATTTTTCTTTTCAGCTTCCATTTCTCTAGAGACGTTCTTTTCCCATTCCAGAGCGAAAAGAGGAACAAAGTCCACCCCGTCTCATTTAGAACAAATTTGAGTCCGGAAAGTGAAACAAAAAGAGAGAAATCCACGTTGAACTCCAACCATTCTGGAATTGTTTTTCCTTTCTCTTCCAAGGCACAGGCCTAAAAACCCTCATTCCCATTCCACGGGCATAAAAACAAAAACCCCAACACTCACCTCCCTCGAGAAGAAAACAGGGGGGAAAGGGTGGTCCCTCCAGACTACAAATGTTTCGATTTCTGTGCCCTTTAACGACATCGTATACGAGCAACAGAGGAGACAAGAAAAAAGAGATGAAACCTTTGAGTGACCGGATGGCTTGATGGCTGACCATCATCCTACAGTGAACCTCGTTAACAAACCTGGCTAATTGGGGTTGAAGGAGATACTTCTGCTCTGATCTCCTTCTGGTACAGTAATGAAGAGGGAGGATAAGAACGTGATTTGGATTATCCTCCTCCAAACCTCATTTACTCTCCCTCCCTCCCTAGATTGGTTGTGTTCTCTTGTCTGTCTTTTGGGACTATTAAGTACGGAAAATAAGCGGGAAAAAGAGTTCTTTGGGATGTTTCAACGTGCAAATGTGTATTCCGATTTGTAAGACATGTTCGGATTTTATTTTTTTTTTATTGCGTAGCATTAATTTGTAGTAAAAGTATTTCTAAATTGAAGCAACTGCAGTTGATTATGATTTGAATCAGAAAATAATAGTGATATGATCAAGTGATCTGAGTGCATCGCCGACTCGAATAAGGAGGATTCGAATCGCCGAATCAGCAAACCAGCATCCAACTCCACTTTATCAGTTTGTAAAAGTCAAATTTCAGAACAAATAAATAGATTTTGAAATGTTAAGAAAAACATAGCGATAATAAGAACTATTTTTATACAATTTTCTATAAACTGTTCTTTGAGTTAATGGTTAATGATTCAAACCTATTCAGGATATAAAGAGTGATCTGATCAAGCGATCCAAATAACTGTTTCGAATCAATTTGAGGAAGATGATTCAGATTTCTGGAATCAATCCAGACTTGTGCACTAGCAGGTTCGTTGGATTTCTGGAATCAATCTAGATTTGTGCACTTGCAGGTTTTTTGGATTATGACAAAAATCAAACTCGCAATTTCTTGCTTTCATTCCGCCCTTAGGATCATAATCCATCTAATTAGATTATTTAAACCCTAGTTGAGGTACAAAGCAAATGATTCGGTTTCATACCCAATACTTTTACACGGCATTGCTAATGTCTTTTTAAAGTTAGGCAAAATTAATCACCAAGATGATTCAAATTAGTGTACTTAAATAATACGAACCAATGTGATTCAAGTTAGTTTACTAGAATCTCTAAATCAACTCAGTAATAAAAACGAAAAAAAAAAGCTCTTTATATTTCTCCAGGAATATCTAAAAAAATATAGCTGTATTGCATTTCATAAAAGAAATAAATGACAGAAACTTGCCTTTCTGTTTGGCTTTATGCACAGATTGAGAAACATTTATTAAAAATAAAAGTTTTTTTTAAAGGAAAAAAAATGCTTGATGTAAATACACTTGATTCTGATATAAATCTGTTTAGGAAAAAAAAGATTTTAAGAAATAAACATTAATTTGATCAGAAAATTTGCATCACTTTCCTAATGATAATTCAAAGCACCAAGCCAGCTCAGTGACTCGAATCACCAAATGAGAACTTAACTCTACTATCTATTATGTAAGCTAAATTTTGGAATAAAAAACATTTTAAAATTATACAAAAAAAATAGTTAAAATAACCTTTTTAACCAATTTGCTTAATTAATGGTTTTAACCTGCATGGGTTAAAAACAACGATTTGATTAAATCCATCAAATCCATAACCCAAATAAATTTCAAGCTGATCATTCAGATTTCTGGAATCAATATTTAACGCCCCTCAATACTTTTGCCTTCAGGATTTTCTGACAAACTAGTGGTTTAAATAAGTCATTCAAATCAAGTGATTAAGATCCTTGAATTGAATAAA
This sequence comes from Parasteatoda tepidariorum, assembly GCF_982258835.1. Lineage (NCBI taxonomy): Eukaryota > Metazoa > Arthropoda > Arachnida > Araneae > Theridiidae > Parasteatoda > Parasteatoda tepidariorum. The sequence continues at coordinate 78,940,132 of NC_141755.1, forward strand.
ATTCAGGACTTTTTTTTTTCGTAGCTGCAGGTACTGAATTTTCGTTCCTCATCTTGGAAGATGCCGGAAGTGTTGCTCATTTAACGTTACCCAGTGGGCACCAGTGAACCTAAGTCACGAAGGTGGGCAACATTACCCACGCCAGACTGCCACAAATACCCATTCATCGGGTGGGCCACATTCCCACATCACACACAACAGATGACAACACATAGAGGGAAACATCCATGCCCAGAGCGAGATTCGAACCCGCAGCCATTGGCTTCACAGTCAGGCACGCTAATCGCTCGGTTATGATTCTGATCATTTAATTAGTTTAGTAATTCGAATATAAACATTAAAAGCCAATTCCACAGTACATCATAATAGTTTATATAAATTAAATTCAGAAGCAAAAAGATTTTGAAATGTTTTTAATAAAGCAATAATATTCTATTCATATTTGTAATTTTCTTACTTATTCACTACGCTTTTAACTAGCTTATAAGAGATAAAAATGTATACATTTAATAAAAGAAACAATTAAAAGAAAAAGATTTAATCACGTTTAATTGACTTTTTACAGAGATACCAGGAAAAAGCAGACTATTTTTACAAACAGCCATTCAAACCACATAATTACTCGTTTCGCGCTGGATAGCAATATTGACGTGTACGATTATTATGCCAAAGATTTGTTTGGATATCGTTTTCTGCGCCTTGAATGGCAGGCGTCATATTTTGATGTCATTTTTTGACGAAGAAGAGAAGAAAAAAAGAAGAAAGAAAAACGTATCTTACGTGTAAAAACAAAACTGGAATAGAAGGAAAAAATCGTCTGTTTGCTCGAATAATAACGAAATCCAATTGGGCAATCGAAACTGCCAATCATTTCTCTGACAGCGATCTAAAAGATATACTCATGAAAAGAACTTTTGAAGAAACTTTTGGCAACGATTCTGCTCGTCAATCTGCAAGAGTCTATTGATAAAAAAAAAAGAAAGGAAAATGGTATTCATGGACAGTGAAATAGAAGAAATAGGTAAGTATAGATTGACAAGCGCCGTCAATGGCTCCAGTTTCTGTCCCATTATTTAACTTTAGAGAACACTTATCTGTGTTTTCATTGATGTTAAACACGCAGTTACGCCTGACGTAAAATGTTAGTTTTAATGAGCTATGCGTGACATTTTAAGAAACTTTTGATATTTGTCGTAATGACTTACTATATAAAAGGTTTATTATTTAACCTTTTCTTTCATAAGTTAGAGTTTCGTTTGAATGCAGAAGGATTTAAAGGCTGAATGCCCTTCGAAAAGGAGCGATAGGTTTAAGCTAAGAATGACTTGTTATTAAGGAAATATATACATAAATATATTTTAAATAGAATAGCTGCCTATTTAATGTGACCATTTAGAAAGTATTTTTATCAGAACACATGTTGTAAATCATCTACATTTTCATATGGCATTTTCTTTCTCTAAGGGGAAACAGTAAATAAAATTTATAACTAAACGTTTAGACAATTAATCAACTTTATTTTATTTTTATTTTATAGCCGTCGTTGAACAGCTGACCCAATTTTATGGGTTTACGACTACTAATGTTCAACTCCGTAGTCTTGTAATTTTGAACCCAATCCAGAAGACAAGGGAACTCCTGGATCGAGTAATGGGAGATATTTGCCTTCGTGGAGGACTTTTTGATGAAGCCAACCCACATTTACGTTGCACGGAGAGGAAGACCACGAGAACCTCTCACGGTTAGAATGATGGCAAGGGGACTCCAACCCATGATCCGTCTACCACTGAAAATATTTCACGTCAGCACTGTGGTCGGTGCAAGCCGGATGTCGTATCGACTGGGATTCGAACCCGGTTCGCCTCGTTGGAAGGCGAACGCCCTATCTCAATCAATCAATTTTATTTAAAAAGAACTACACAACTGTTTACATATGTAGTTACATAACAAAGCATTTTTCCAAAAAGAATTCTTATGTAGAATGCGCCAACTTTTCGCAATTGAAGTATATTCCATTTAATTGATTATTGAAAAAAAACGAAAATATGAGTATAAAAATTATTGTTTTGATTTAGTTCGGCTATCACATTAGAGTTACACTAATGGCTATTTGTGACGGACTAGGATACATCCTTACTAATGATCCGGGGACAATACTGGTCCCAATATGCTTACTACACTAAAACTATTTAGATTAGAGGGCAGATAGTGGTTGCAATCACGTGACTTTCCGCATCATTCTCCTCAACCGTGAAGGGATATTTCCATCTTTGAAATTGGAAAGATGACATGAAGGCAGCTTTTCGAGGGCTCCGTCGTAGTATGAAATGATGCTTTTTTTCAAATAATATGTTATTTTTATAACAGCTGTGAGTTTACAACTGTTACTCACGACTGTTAGGTCACGTTTAGCCTATCTAAAGCCAACGCTGTCTACTGTTATTTTGAAAAAGGCTCAAAACTTCAATAAGGAGAAAAGCCACAGTTTTGGGAAAATGAAAAGCATTTGTGGTCTAATTTTTTTACATTTTAAAAACTTACGCTGCTTCATTTGGGCTCATAAAAATTTGCAAAAATTGAGAATAAAGCAATTAATTTTAATAAATTTCATCTATGTGGGAAAATATCCCCCAATTACTGGTTTTTAAGAGTGTTTAATATTTTTTTTTAAATATTTAAGTTGTTTGACTGTTCTTGTGGCGTAACTACCACTACGAAAATTAAACATCAATTCACTAGTATATAAGACATGCTAACGTAATCTTGACAGTAACGCCCACTTTGATCTGGTAACTACTACTTCACTGGATGGTCCACAGTGAACAGTAGACTTGCTACTTGAGACTGTGACATTGACCAACTCCTCGCGCTGTTGCTGCTCAGTCTCGTCTCGATCATACACAACGTCAGCCTGCATACACTCAACTGCTAAAGGCAACACAGGAGCGACTACGACCGTGAAGTTACTACACCTCTCACATTCAGCACTCAAAAACCCGGTGGCCTTAATCCAATTCTCCCGATCTTTCACAAGTACAGCAACTTGTGGTATCCGTTCATTGAATCCTATCCCTGATAAAATTCTGGTGGGGGAGTATTGTGGCGTAACTACCACTGTGAAAATTAAACATCAACTCACTAGTATATAAGACATGCTAACTTGATTCAATCACGAAGTACCTAAAGCCGAGATAATTCATGGTAAGATTATATATATATAGTTTAAAGTCATAGTATTACTTCAAGTGTAAGGCACTTAAACAAGGGCTTTTTTTTTTCTTCCTTGGTGACAGAGCTTTGAAAAACAGCGATAAGGCAGCTAGGCGAATGGATTACTGAGCGAATGATCTCAAACACCCATTAGTTTGGATTTCGATTCATTTAGACATGATCAGAGAAAGAGAGTCCAATCAGACATCCAATATTCATCACCGAGAATAAAACCTCACGTCTAGCAGTGTGGTAGGCGAAATCAGATTAAAGTCTGCGTATGGCTTCATAGTTATCTAAACCTTGAGCAACAAGATCTTTAGATCCGTGTGCAAAATCTCTGAGGAATCTCAGCGCTTACAGAAGCGAACAGCAAAAACAGTTCGTAACTTGAAACAACCTGCTACAGTTCACTCCAGTGCAGGGACTTTTTAGACGATTGAAAGCGTTGGTAGTAGATCTGTCCTTTTCAGACGTCTATTTTGCAAACGAGATGGCAGGGAACATATGAGCTGAATCTGAGGTAAAAATATACTTGAGGGTGCTCCTTGGCGAAATTGGCGACTTATGTTCGGCGCCATTCCTGTTTGGGCGGAACACCGTGGTAACAGGAGTTGCGGCCGAAACATAATGATATTTCAATAAAACATCTGAAAATTTCAACAAAACATCGGCCAAAACTTTATAAAATTGCAATGGACCCAACATAAGCAAAATTAATAAACCCAATAAAATACATTTTAAATCAGAACAAAAATTTATGGAGTGAGCACAGAAAGAAAAGGAAAAAAACAACAACTCACTTCTTCATTAAGCTTGAATATCCTCAGATTTAGGTGCACAGAATTCTCTAATAGCAGTTAGATACTGTCTAAATTTATCATGAATGGAATCTGTGTACCTCCATCCCCACATAAATTCGGCGAAATACGAATCGAAAATGGCGTCTGTGGTACCGGACTGGCGGTGACGTTTTTTTCTATAGTCCCTTTTTGTGACTGCCCACATACTTTCGATCTTATTGACCAGAAGCTAAAGTAATCTTACCAGCCGGTATCCAACGTAGAACTAACGGACCTCTGAAATTACATTAATCGTTGAGCATTTAAAAATAATGCTAAAATCTAAACCAATCAGAAACACGATTGGGTTTCAACATCACCCAGCTTGGCGATCAACCGCGATCACAACTTGGCGAGAATCAAGGGGCACCCTCAGGGCCGTCTTAATAGCAAGCAGGGCCCCCGGGCACAGAAATGTTTTGGGCCCCTATTACATTTCATACTGTTTAAAATAGAACTAAAAAACTTCACATGCATAAAATTAAGCCTTTTTAAGATATGCAATAATTTTAAACACATTTTTATAGCCCCATATACTCAATGCACATAAAATAAAGCATTTTTAAACTAGGCATAATTTTTCTTAAAAAAATGAGATGCTAACAAATCCTCAAATAGTAAGTAATTTTCAAAACGAAGAAGCTAATTAAAATAAGTAAATTAAAAAGCATTTATTTTGTAACCGTCGCTGAACAGCCGACCCAATTTTTGGGTTTACCAATGTTCAATTCCGCAGCCTTGTAATTTTGAACCCAATCCAGAAGACAAGGAAACTTCTGGATCAGTACTCCCAGAGGTATGACTTGTTATGGGAACATGGAGGACTTTGTGACTCGACAGACTTAACGCGCATCAGTCACCATTTACTACACGGGGAGTTTTCGGTCGGTGGAGATCGAAACCACGATCATGGGCTGCATAGGCCCAGTGCCCTACCAACCAGGCTATCCCGGTCAAGGGTTAAACAATTTTTTCATTTTTTATTACAACCGTCATTGAACAGCTTACCCAATTTTTGGGCTTACGACTTCTAATCTTCAACTCTGTAGCCTTTTACTTTTGAACTCAATAAAGAAAACGAAGGAGCTCTTGTATCAAGTATCGGGAGAAATTTTGCATTCGTGGAGTACTTTTTCAGTGGAACTAACCCGAATTTACATTACACGGAGATGAAGACCACGAGAGCCTCCCACGGTTAGTCTGACGGCAAAGGGACTCTAACCCATGATCCGTCTGCCACTGAGGATATTTCACGTCAGCATTGTGATTTGTGCAAGCCGGATGCAGATTCGTATCAACCAGCCATCATTGAATTCGAACCCGGATCACCTCATTGGAAGGCGAACGCTCTTTCCCCTGAGCCATCACGGCTAGGGTATAGCAATTAAAAAAATTCAAAAGGTATGAATTGTTTCGTCAAACTATTAAAAAGTCAGTTATTATAACATTAATATTTAAGCATCTTTCAATGCATATCAGACATAACCAGTTTAAAAGTTGCTGTCGTATGATTCGAAACACTCTCAATTATTACTTTAATTAACTATAAATACTAAACAGAGTTGGTTGTCAAGCATATTTAGTTGTTGTTGTAGTTCATTTACGTCACACTGGAGCTGCACAACGGGCTATTGGCGACGGTCTGGGAAACATCCCTGAGAATGATCCGAAGACATACCATTACAATTTTGATCCTCTGATGAGGAGATGGCACCCCCACTTCGGTAGCCCAATGACCTGCACGCGAAGTCGAGCTCTTTACGGTAGAACAGTTTAACGAGGACCCATACCGCACATCCTCGGCCCCTACGCAGACTGATCCAAGTGGTTACCCACCCTCACACTGACCGTAGCTAGTGATGCTTGACTTCAGTGATCTCTAGCATATTCAGAGACATTATCACTTAGGGAGTTGAGCACCTAAAAACTTCATTTTAAGGAAGAAAAATAGATTTCGGCTGACTTTTTATTTTTCCTAGTGATAAACTATTCAAACTATTGGTGTTTGCATGGTAATCAATCACTATTCTTAGAAAAAAAATGCGCACTTTTTACGCTAGTATATATTTCAGAAAGCATGCAACCTTACGGCTACCTTCTGTCAGAATTTTCTTCTTATTGTCGAACGAAAGTGTTTGTACTAAAAAACTTTTTTTAATAAGGCAAAAATATTGCAGTTTTTAAACCTTTCATCCTAAAAGGATTACAAATTACTTTTTAGGACTTTTTTTTTTAAATAAGTGTTGTCACTTAAGTAAAATGGTCACTTTGGTCCATAATGACGGTTTAGCTGACGTCACACTAACGATAGGATCAAACTGCATTGCTCATTAAAATTTCATGACAAGGTGGATTTTAGCTGAGCATGCAAGACTTTGTGAAAAGAAACCTTATAATTACCTAGGTTTAAGAGTATTTTCACCTTCAGACTAGCTTTATTAAAGGATTTTTTTCACGCTTGAAAACTCTAAGTCAACCTCGATTTAAGGTTTTTATATAGAAGGTTGTTTTCCAAGGTTTTGGATTAGAGTAATGTACGCAGAATAGAGCAGATTGTCACAGATCTCGTTTTAAAGTTAGAAGATTTATACGTTAGCCGCATAACCAACCTTTTTAGGTTTACATTAAAAGGTTTTTGCTGAGTGAAAATAAACCATATTTTGCTATTTGGGATTTATTTAAAAAATTATATAATGCAAAGTTGTTTATTCTTAGTTGTTCTTTTTTAATACAATTTATAAAAAGTAAGATTCTCAAGGGCCCCCTGAGTGCCTGGGGCCCCTGGGCACTGCCCGGGTGTGCCCATGCGTAAAGACGGTACTGGGCACTCTCAAATATAGTGTCTACCCAAATCTGAATTGAATATCAGATCTCCACTCAATAATCATGAAAGAGAATATGCAATTGATAAAGTTTAAATAATATCAATTGTGACAAACTGTCCATTGCATAACATTTCTAGCTAATGAAGCTGAACTACATCGGTTGAACTTAAGTTAATTGCTTCTTCTGCTGGTTGACAATAAATCACATTCTTGCAACTATGAGGAATCAATCAATCAATACAGGATTGAAGGTTAAGTACCTCCAAGTGATGATAGTTTGAATTGAACATGTCTGTATGGTGTAATTAATAAGAAAATTTATTTTATTTGTTGGTTCATATACGTATGCAAACTTGCGAGCTCAATATATAGAACGATTTGTAAGCCTTTGTCTGACTGAAGGATAAATGACACAATTTAGAGAAAAACAGCACAAAGATACGTCCAAGGCTACGGCAGTATTCAGACAGCTACAAAACAGAGTACTTGGCGAAACGGCGATATCGCTTGTCCAGAGAAACACCCCTACTATAACACATATGATTTTACAGGTTAACGTCACATCATCCATGCCATCTTAAAAGAAATTGTTATGGCCCATCTCAAAATGCAAGTTAGTCTTGATTTACGTCCTTTATAATATTATGCCAAACGCCACCTATCTACTGAAATGTAACCAATCACGTATCTGGTTTTAACGACTTACCAAATAAAATGCTACAATTTTACTTCATTCGATATCCTTTTCAAAAATTCATAGTGTCTATAAAGTTAAATATAAATAATATAATGAAGGTAATATAATAAACGGGCAACTATACGTCTCGTCTAAGCAGAATTACAAAGGAAAAATTAAATAAATTTTACTAGAAATCAAATTTACTAAGTAAGTTGAATGTCAAAACTATGTATAGAAGTAAATTTTTTATAGTAGAATATAATGTATTTTTATGTATAGTAAAGTATATATTATTAGAACTAGGCATATATTATTAGAGCTATATACACCGATGAGCCATTACATTATGACCACCCTCCATCTATACCAATGGGCTCGCCCAGGTTTTCATGGTTTCTCTCCCAGGAACAATGTTTTCATGGGGCACATTAGGACCCATAATCCTCATAGAACAATCCCTGACGTCTGTAAGCTACTTGAACATAGTTGCAGACCAGGTTCACCCATTCATGGCAACAGTTTTTCCTGCGGGGGATGGTGTTTACCAACAGGATAATGCACCAAGTCATGAGGGTCGAATCGTCATGGATTGGTTCGAGGAACATTCCAGTGACTTTCAAGTCATGTCTTGGTCCCCAAATTCAACTGACCTTAATCCAATAGAGCATTTGTGGTCCTACTTGGAAAACCAAATTCGTGCTGCCACGCTACCCCCTCGCAATGTGAGGGAATTGCAAGACCAGTTGGTGAGCATTTGGTACCACATACCTCAGACTACCTATCAGCACCTTGTGGAATCAATGCCATGGCGGGTGCTAGCAGTTTTGAGGGCTGAAGGTGGTCCTACATGTTATTAGCAGGGTGGTCATAACGTAATGGCTCCTCGGTGTATATATATATATATATATATATTATTAGTACATACTAACTAGCATACTAAGTACGAACTAAATATATATCATTAGTTTTAATATTAACCTCTGAGACCCAAAGTCAAGTATATTGAACAACATTTTGTGCAATTTTATCACTTAAATGATATAAGATTATTTTTTCTATTTGAATGCTCTCACAAAGCGATTGCTTAGATAAAAATATTATTGGATTTATATTAGTTGGTCAAAGATTTGAACTGCAATGAAAAATTATAAAAGAAAGGTAGGAACTTTAATTCAAGTGACCTTTCGTGAAATTTAATGGCATATAAATATCTTATTATTTAAGTCTAGTAAATTCTTTTTCACTCAAGAAACATTTAAAAAAATATATAATTGAAGAATAATGCTATATTCTACACTGGGCAGAAAATGCTGAAAATTTAAATTTTTAATTTTCAAGTAAAAACAGTTGAAAAAAATTAAACTTTGATTAATTGAATTTATTTAAAAAATTTTTTTAAATGTATTTCGTCGCATTAATGAGTTTCTGAGTTGCATAGTTCAAAGAGCAAAAACAGCATTTCCAACCATTATTTGAATCTTGGAAGGTTAAACAAAAGTGAGAAATTTAGATGCTTTCTGTTGTGGAATTTCAGAGATATTAGTTTCTACGGGGCACCTGCTAAACTATTAACTAAACCACATGTGGACTGTCGTCGGAGAATTTTCCATTTCATCACTGTAACCTCATATTCATGACATCTCAAATAGGACTGTCAATCTCCCATTTAATAGAACATCAAGTGAGTCAGAATTTGAATGTGATTCTTAAAGATGTTCGTTTTTCTTTTTTAACATGGTTTTTCGAACCGCTGTTGCCAAGGGTAATAAAAAAGCCACAGCCTTACACCTGTAGCAAAGCGATAATCTTAAACTATAAATATCATCTTGCCGTGAGAAATCCTCTGGAAACGGAGAAATAATTTAAATATTTTAAAAGTTTAACTTTTTTAAAAAATCGCCAGTTTGGCGACATTCTTCCATTTAGATGAAAATTATTAAAATCACTAACTCATTCTCAGTTTTTGCAAATTGTTATGAACCCAGAAAATGCAACATTGGAAGTTTTTTAAATATTTACAAATTAAACCCCAAACGCTTTTCCTTTTCATAAAACTGTGGCTTTTCCCCATATAGAGTTTTCCAAATGAGATTCTAATGTTGTAATGTAATAAATAATGTGATCTTTAATATATTAGTTTATTTGTTTTATCAATTTATTTAATTTATTAATTTACATTTTTATTTATTTATTACTTATTTATTTTATCTCAAATGCATACATAGCATTCCATTACTAAAGAGATTCTATTGTTGCAACGTCATAGATAATGTTAATCAATTAGTTTATTTATTTAGTTATTTTATTTGTTTATTTATTTTAAGACTATTTCAAGCATTAGTTCAAAACATTACAGTAAAGTTCTTGAAAATCAATCCCAGATATCATTCAAATATATATTTTTTTTTATTTCTACCACAGTGGAAAAAGAAAGCTAACTAGACATTAAAAACGAAATATAATAGCAACATTATTTTAAAATTAAAATTAAAAGCGAGCAACATTATTATAATTTGGGCATCACAAATTAAGAGAATGTTATATACCATTTATATCAGAATCCCTATTACAAAAATGAAAGAAAAGTAAAAAACTTTCTCCAAAACCTATCGCTTCACCTTTCTTCTTCAACGCCAACAAAATATTAAGTATTTTTTTTTTTTTTCAACAATCAGTTACTGATAATAAATAGACCCTGAACTCCGCCCGTCTCTTCTCAAATCATAGCACCTCGCAAAGTAAATGAGTTAAATTATTCTCACCAACGGACACAAATGCGTGATTCTCTGACCAACGCGAACCATCAATCCCGAAAATTACTTCTGCTTATACTTTTGGCTTCAATTCATCACGTTGGCGCATTATTCACCGCCGCCATTCCAGCCCACAATGGGCGACGTGATGCGTTTGGAACAATAGGCCGGATGGACAGACATAATTTGTCTCGATTTGACGGGAAACTTTGTCGAAAGCTTTTGTCTAAACTGGATTTGTTACTATTCATACTGGTGGTTTAACCATCAAATCCTTTCCGAGGGTTTTCCAGTTTACGAAGTTTAAATTCTAAATTAACGAAGTGGTGATTCAAGAGCGAGCATTTAGCATAATTACGGCTTTCGGTGGTTGAAATTAAGCATTAGTGTTAAGGAGACTTTAAAAGCGTGAAGAATATAATTTCCCGACGATTAATCTTCCAAAAATTCTATTTTCGAATAAAGAATTGTTTTTCGTATTTTGCGAACTGATTTCAATAATTTCAAGCAAATTTGAATCTGAGAATTGAATTAGTTTCCCTTATAAGTTTATGTGGAATTATTATTTTTGAACATTAATTATACATATTGTTTTCGTTTGTTAATTATTTTAAACTATTTAATTATTCCTCTTATTTTGCTACTCCTTTATTTTTAAACTATATCTAATGCTGTTATTTTTTCATACATTTATGAATACATGATATTCGGTAATCCCCCTCTTTTATAAATATTTTTAGAATTTTTGTTAAATACAGAAGAGTGTCGATTATTCAAACGCCGGCAAACCTATTATCCGGATTGTTCAAGGACCATGTTTTTTTTTGGTTTTTTTTTTTTTTATGCATTTTTTCCACACAAAAAAAAGAAAGAATTGCAGAAGTACTTTTTTACTTTTAGAATATCTGAAAGGGGTCGAAAAATATCTTTTGTCTCTCAGTGACTTCGAAAAAAACCTAAAATTTTAATAAATTTCTAATCAAATTTTAAACAATTTTAAGTTTTAAACACCCGCCATTTATATTATTCAACAATAGGCACTACTACGATTGCTAATTCTAAGCCTAGAAAAATTTTTATAGGAAGTTACTTAATATTCTCTTGACCGTTTTTTAAAATTGTCCAACTATCCGGATTTACCGTTGTCCAGATCGGCTTCGGTTCAAATGTGTCTGAATAATCGGGTGCTGTACTATATTAAGTCAAAACATTTATTCATTTGGGGTCAAATTAATATTCAAGCCTGAAGCATGGAAAAAAACAAAAATACTTTTAAGTCTTGCGAATCACTTGTTACGAATCACTAGTCTTACGAATCACCAGTTCCATTCCTTCATGAAACTTAAGAGATTTTTCTAATAACTGCTTTTAAACCCTACTCTGTTTCCTCCGGCAATCAAAGAGGTTTTGAGTTTTCATTTCCACTTTCCGCAGCAATGACTCGTAGATTTCGATAACGTCCCACTCAAAAGCTTATGTTTTTTTTTTTTTCCCGCTTCATTTTTAACAAAAAATTTATAAATATATTTTAAGGATGATCATTACGGAGGACCATCAAGTTCTATAATAATATTTTTCTCTCATATACTTTATAAGAATAATTTTTCATTGTAATCTTTTTCGCATTCTTTTTAACATTCATTTATAATTTTTCTTAGTTTTATTCCTAATAATCACTCGCATTTTAATTTAAATTATTTATTTTATCTTCTTAATATTTATTGCAATGCTTACTATTTAATGCTTTTATAAATATTATTACAATTTTTCTAACTATTTGCTAAGATTTCTAATTATCTGTGACTTCTGTGTGTGTGTTCTTAATTTTCTAATTAACTATGATTTTGTAACTAAGATTTTTTTTCTTCTTAATTTTAACTTATTTCATTACTAATTTAAACAGTACAATTGTGATTTGTTATACCCTTTAATTAATTGAAAACTAATTTCATTCTATATTATGGATATTTATTATTTAAAGTAATGTTTACCTTCTTTAAGAGAAAGTTTATTTTGAAAATTTTTAAACGCTAATTATTTAAGCAATAATTTAAGAAGCAGTCTTTTGTGCTTGAACAAATAGTATTTTGTACTACATGTGGATTTTAACGTTAATGACATGTAGTATTATTTAACAAGTGGTATAAATTAATCAGGGTGCGTAGCCAAATCTTTCAACAAAAAATAAGCACCTTTTAAGTACTTTTTAAGCACTCAAAAAATATTTTTAAGCACTATATACATTAACAAAGTGCCAAATAATTTTCAAGCACTTCAGATGATCATGAGAAAATAACTAGTTTCTGACAAATAACTCTTTTCTTGATTATATTAACCTTTATAAAATGATAGAGAGATTTTTCGCTTCGATATCGGGGGGGGGGAAATAAAGTCTGAAATTGAGAATATCTTGTTGCAAAATGCAGCAGAGTTGCACTTGAGAAGGCAATAATCTCACCGAACCCAGTTCAGTAGACTTGCGAAAACGTTGAATAGAACAATGTGAAAAGCACGCTTTTGCATAATATGTGACGAAAATCGACATGGTAACGAAAAAAACCTCATTTTTGAAAAGGAAAAATTAAGCACTTTTTAAAAACACCCCATGAAAAAAGCATCTTTAAGGGCTTTTAAATAACGAAAATAGAAAATAAGAACCTTTAAGCACTTTTAAAAACGCTACGCACCATGTCAATAACAACTGATAACTGATATAACGCACAAATGCTGTAACGTTCAACTAGTAGTTGTTTGTTAATGTGTAATTTTTTCTATTCATTTCACAAATAGTTTTCGCTTATTTTATCTTTTTGTTTCCCACAAAAAGCATTTTTTACTGATCGCTTTCATTTAATTACTACTTAGCTATACTGTAAGATATCAGTTTCAAAGTATGATTATTCATAATCCTGTTTTATTTTATTTATTTAATTTTGTAATTATTGATATTCACTTCTTATAATTTAACGGAACATAAAATTTTTTAAAAACACAAGAATACTTTTATTCTGAACATTGAAAAAATAATAATATAGTTTAATTTTAAACAACATTTTTTAGACCCTTTTGGAGTGAACTAGCTATTTTATTTATTTATTCTTAAGCTTCTAAAGCCTAAGCTTTCGTACGGATTATGCCTACTGGAATTAAGAATAAATAATCACTGGCTAATTCCTTAAGAAACAAAAACAAAAATTTCTGCGCACAGATAAAATATTAAATTTACTCAACCTTTTATTCAAACTCGAATACAGAGCAAAACTCTCATGTTTTAAATTCATTGAATTGTAACTTTCTGATCTTTTTTTTTTTCTTTTAGAGACGAAATAATTAAACTGCTACGTATATCTTTTTTTCCCTTTTTTCTCCTTCTCTTACCCTCGCTTTTTCCCTTCCGTTTTTTTCTTACATAGTTTATTTATTTATTAATTTTTTTAGTAAGGGGGGGGGAGTTATCGAGTTGAACTCCATTAAAACATTTAATAGCTTTGCTTGATTACTTTTCATTGGAAACAATTTCATTATTTTCAAATAATTTTTAATAAATGATAACTCTCTCTAGAATCAAAAGGAGATTTTCATATAAAACGAGTTTTCATTCTTACCTTTTCGAGAAAAAATCCAATTTATAGCGTCGACCATTTCATTTGAAAATTCAACCCAGTCTTGTAAAATATCACCTCTTTAACCAGGAACTTTTTATTTATTGAACTATAATTGTTTAAAAAATTAATTGTCCAGTATTGAAAAAAAAATTGAAATTCATGGAAATTGTGTTAAGCAGGAGAATAATTACAATACATCAGAAATTAAGCGGACAAATCGTAAGACACGGTTCAGAGTAGATCATCGAAGTCAGGCATCATTGGTAGCGGTCAGTAAGCAGATGGGTAACCACTTTGATCCAGCTGCGAAGGGACCAAGTTCTCGTCAGGCTTTTTTACCGTAAAATGCTCGACTTCGCGCGCAAGTATTTGAGCTGCCTTAGCACATGAGCCATCCTCTCTAAATTACGATGTCATGTCTTTATTGCTTTATTGAAATTACATACATTTGCTGGCCTGTTTGCTCAATTTAGCCCCATAAACCTTTGTCAAGTAGAAGGTCAGTTAGAACAATTTAGAGTAGGACATCCAGGGCACAAAGAATACATCCAGGGTTGCGACGGGATTCGAACCCGCCACCTCCATGCTTCACACTGCATTTGATGGGCGATCCCGCTCGGCAGGGGAAGCCTCTCATGCTTACGGATCCTCATCAGGTATGAACCCGCAGTGGACTGATCGTTATGACACGGTTCGTTATGAATGTCATCACCGAAGTCAAGCATCTCTGGCTGCGGTCAGTGTGCGAGTGGGTGACCACTTGGATCAGTCTGCGTTGGGACTGAGGGTGTGTGGTATGGGTCCTCGTTAAACTGTTCTACCGTAAAGTGCTCGACTTCGCGTGCAGGTCGCCGGGCTACCGAAGCGGGGGTGCCATCCCCTCTGCAGAGGATTAAAATTGTGATGACGTGTCTTCGGATCATCCTCAGAGATGTTTGCAGACCATCGCAAATAGCCCATTGTGCAGCTCTAGTGCGACGTAAATGAACTATAACTACAACTAACTAACTACAGGTATGTTTCCCAGACCGTTGCCAATAGCCCAATGTAGCTTTAGTGCGATATGATTAAAATACTGCAATCACAGGACAAATTTGCGAAAAATAGTGGGCCTAAGATATTTAGTAACCTTATCGATGTGGTGGGTGAGAGTTCACCTGCCTCAATTGAGGCAGAGGTTCGATTGATTTTCTACGCTAAAGGGTGGTTGTCTGATTGTATTGTTACAATATGGGCTAAATTCGGAATCCATCTTAATACAATGTGTTAAGCTATTTAAGAGCCAGAAAAGTCTATGCAGAGTTTGGTTATTGGGAAGCGTGGTGTGGAGACCTAGTGTTATGAATAATGTTATTTGTGATGTTCCTTCGTAAATGTGTTTTGTTCTATTTTATTACCGCTTTAAGCACCCCACCCATTTTTGTGTTTACGAGTATGAATGTTCAACTCTTTAGCCTTATAATTTTGAACCAAACACAAAATACAAGAGCAGTCCTAGTTAAAGCATTGTGAAAAACTATCCCTTGTGGGAGAATTTTTGATAGAACTAACTCACATTTGCCTTGTAAAAAGCGGAAAAATCCCAAAAATTTCCACGGTTAGCCATGATCCATCTACCACTGAGGATGTTTTTCATCAGTACTGTTGGCGGTGCGGGAGGGTAGTAGGATTGGAATCAGTCAGATATCGCTGGGATTCGAATATGGGTCACCTCATTAGAAGGCGAGTGATCTTAATCCTGAGCCACCACGACCCTTGCAAAGGTATTTCTAAAGAATTCTCCGAATACAAGAGCAACACTTGTTACACAAATGAATACAAAATTTTTCGGGCCTATTTAACGACGATTGCATACGAGTTAATGTTGGGGGGGGTAAACAGTTTTAAGGGGTTTAGTGTTTCCTTTCCATTGAGGTAACCTGAGTCGGACTCAGTTAGACTCAAATGAAGTTAGAGTCCCCTTTCGCGAAAGATTTTTCTTATTTTAACTTTCGTGCAAAGCTAGTGTGGGTAAGTTATACGCAATAATTCTTCCATGAAAAGAATTTCGTCCCGATGCAAGGAAATGAAAACAAAAGCACCATTAGTTAGCCCGACTGCAATATATAATCCCTATAATCTATAATACCCCTATAATCTTGAAACAAAAGGCGAAACAAGAATCATTTTAAATATAATCAGTACTTCACAATAAATTGTCTAAGTCACAAAAACCCACAAGTTCTCCCTTAAAAATGAAGTACTAAGCATTAAACTAATAACTTTTACTCGCGAGTGACAACATTGTTGTGAAAACGGAAAAGAATGCAATTAAAAAACATCCTATCTATAATTATCAGTATTCTCTACCCACCAGATAATGTCAATCTAAATTTAAATTTTACGAAATTTGTGCTCAACCCCTGATAGATCCCGTGCAGTATCCGCTGGTGATGCGTGCCGAGCAGAGGCGGATCGCACTAAGACAACAAAAAGACGATTCATCACTGCTTCGAATCCATCACTTTTAACTGAGATTTTGACCTCAGCATTGGCAGCATCCGAAAAAGGTCAAAACAAGGTTTTTCCTTCCTTACTTCTCTGTTTCGAAAACAGGAATAGAGTACTTCTCTCCCCCCCCCCCCTTTTTCGATATTCCTACCTGTAACCGATGAGTAAGGATGCACTTTAAGGGGTGTGTCCGCTAGGGAAGTTAACTTATATCTACAGATATTATTTTGGGGGGTAATATAACTAGTAATATTTCATTGTCTTTATCGATAAGAGACTAAAGTGTTTTTAAGATATTTGGGGTTATACACATGCTGAAAAACGCATTATGAAGAAGAACAGTCATTTGAAACAATTTCTTCGGATCGCTTTAATCAGTGACTCCTTGAAAGTTTACTTACTTGTCATCTAGTTTTGCTTAGTAGTCTTTGCTTATTTCTTACTTGCTTAGTTAGTGTGCGGGTGGGTGACCCACTTGGATCAGTCTGCGTAGGGACCGAGGGTGTGCGGTATTGGTCCTCGTTAAACTGTGCTACCGTAAAGTGCTCGACTTCGCGCGCAGGTCGTCGGGCTACCGAAGCGGGGGTGCCATCCCCTCCGCAGAGGATCAAAATTGTGATGGCATGTCTTCGGATCATCCTCCGGGATGTTTCCCAGACCGTCGCCAATAGCCCATTGTGCAGCTCTAGTGCGACGTAAATTAACAACAACCTACAACCTACTTGCTTAGTTAAGGAGTTAGAAAATATTTAACTCCTTAAATATTTTTCACTATCAAGACAGGACATCATGCACTTGAAATATTAATTCTGTAATGATTTAGTTATTGTTACACATACACATACAGGTGGGGACCACGTGGCCTCTCTGTAGCGTGGATATATTGGGTTCGAATCCAACCGTTACATTAAATATATGTTTCAAATGTCTTTCGAATTTGTGCTATCTCGATGTGGACTTGGAAGCCATCTATGTAATGAGCACACAAGCGTGTATATGTATGCATAACAATAAGAAAGAACTAATAGTATTTAATTTTCGGCTATTGGAGAAGGTTTGTGAAACATCAAACATCCCTGTGGATGATCCGATGACATGCAATTACGATTTTGACCCTTTGCAAAAAAGATGGGGCCCCCAATTTATAGCCCAATGGCCTACGCGCGAAGTCAAGCACTTTTCGGTCGAACAGTTTAACGAGGATCAACACCATACACCACCAGTCTCTTCACAGGTTAATCAAAGTGGCGGAAATCAACAGCGGCTATTACTTAACTTTGATGATCTGCTGGGAGCCGTATCTTAACGATTAATCCATACCTGGATAATAACAAATAAATAAAAACTATATGCAGGCTTGTGTGCTAAATATTCAAAGAACAACTTGTAAACCCTGGTAGTAGTAGTTATAGTACTTTATTTACGTCAGACTAGAGATGTAGAATAAGCGATTGGCAATGGCCCAGAAGACATCCTTGAGGATGATCCGAATACATGTATCATAATTTTGATCCTCTGCAGAGATTCCCTCTGAAGAGGATCAAAGAGAGGTTTGTGATCAAAATTGCTCTCCCGCTTTGGTAACCCGATGACCTGTTCACTTTATTATGGAACAGTTTAAGGAGGACCAATATCACGCATTCTCGATTTCTTTGCAAACTGATTAAAGTGGTCATATATCCGCTCACTGATCGTTGCCAGCAGCGATTGACTTCAGTGATCTACTGGGATATAAACCCTGGTCAAATTGAAAAACAGATGCACGAATTTGAGAAGGGAAATACAACAATGCATTTAGAATTACCGGAATTCGAACCCACTACCACCACGCTTTAGAGTGTTTAGGGTAGGACAATAAGCCTTAGAAACAGAGACCATTTATAATGATTAATTTGTCTTTATTCATTTTATTTATGGTTACGCATACATAGTGTGTTTATTACAGAGTATAGCTTATCAAGTAGTTAAGTTTCACGTCACATGCTTCTGCCAAGCTCAAGACCAATACATTTCCTATTATTAATTGGAATTCGTATTGGAAATTATCCCTTAATACTATTCCAATTTAGACAGCTTATATATTACTAAAGAGGCATAAATCTTTTTGCTTATTGACATAAAATCTTTGGTGGAAGGTAAACTCGAGTTCACGTCTAACCAATCGTCTGGAGAATCGGCGAGCAAATGTAAATATTGTTGTTCATCATTAAAATTTTGGATTGGGGCCTCCCTGGACGAGCGATATCGTCTGCCAAACACTGTGAGAAGAATGGAGGTTGCGGGTTCGAATCCCTCCGTTACCCTGGATGTATCTTCGTCCTGTTCTTTTCTGTATTGTGCTATCTGTCTTTCTACTTGACAAAGGTTAATAAGCCCCAATTGAGCACATATATGCTGTAGCAATAAAACCAATAAATAAATTTTAAAAAAATGGGTGTACCTACACATACGCTTAGACCACTAGTTGGACTTCTGGTCAAATGAGTTGCTGAAATTATATTCTGACATTCTTTACTCCACTAAACCAATGTGAGTCAAATGTGAGTATGATCAGTCTCAAAAGTTTACATCACTAAGGTCCGTACTTCAGACAGGTTGTACATGAAAGTTGACAAATCATGCAGCTATCAACTTGATGACATTGATCAAACAGGGATATCAAACTTTAATGCCTTGAAATTTATTCAAAAGGGCTTGAGCAAAAAATACATCTAAGTATTTGAATTTATAGATTTTTGCGCAGCTTATCACAGTCTACAGAATGCATTTTTCAAGTTGACAGTTTTTACGTAAGTAAGATTTTTTATTAATTTTATTTATTGTTATTATTAAATTGTTATAAGCAGTTTCCTGGCGAATTTTGAGATCAAATTTGAATGTTTTTCTATGTGTTACTATTTTTTCAAAAGTTGGTAAAAAAAAATCTACCTACATTTTTTAGCTATTTTCCTAAATATATTCTTTGGAGAGTGTAAAAATAATTTATTCTACAGATTATCTTGGTAATGTGTACATTACATACACTCTAAAAACCATTGTACTATCTCTCGGAATTTGGTGTTTTTCAACCCAAACAATTGTATAAAGGAACCAAAACCCAAAGAATTGTACGACAAATTGAATTTTCGTATATAAAGAGTTTAATAAAATTTAAACCCTTTAAATGGCTCAAACACCAAGCTCACTAGATTGACAACTTCCGTTAAATATTTTCGCTTTCAAAAATCGCACTTTGCATATCGTCTGTAGATTGCTTATATTACTTTTAAATACAAGTTGGCGAAAGTCTGCAGTTGTCTTCAGTGCTGCTATGCATATTCCAAAACAGATATTCGCAGCTAAAATGAGCATGTTATTTTTAGTTGTACTAGTGATATTTATTTTTATATTTAATAAGAACTCGATGAACTGTATTAAATAACTTTATAATGTAAAATTTCTGTCCGCTTCGGATCTGTTTAGCCTAGTTCGAATTCATTTTTAATATTCTCTCTGCACTATGCGTACGTTTCATTTACTAGTTCATTTTATTTCAAGAATTAGTGTACATATGCAGTCTAAACTAATGATTCACAAAATATGCATTATTTTCCGCAGTTAATGAACTGGAGCTAAATATGCAAGTACTAAAAGAGTTTTTGATGTAAGAATTTTTAGAAGTAGAACCAAAAAAAAAAAGTACTAAATGATTAAACATCTCTATGTAATAATCGATATGATACATATTTACGATTAGAGCAGCACTAACTATGAAAGCATAATAATCTTGTTAAGACTTTCTTCAACTCTGAAAAATTACTCAAGAACATTTTATTTAAATTTCCTTCCACGATAATCAATTGTAGCAACAAACCATAATTTCTTTTTTCTCTATAGAAAGGCAATTGACTATTTTTCTTTACTGATTTTGGTATAAAAAGAGCACGTTGGTTATAAAAACTATCTACGTATTTCTACGCAGGTTAAAAAACATTTCTTCATATTGTGCTGACATCTAGTTTAAATAACTTGTTTAGTACTATCTGAAAACAATATTAAGGAACAGTTTTGAGCAAAGATATCCACTTTAAAAAAAGTGTGGCTTGTACTGTCAAGTCATAGTGAATTCAGTGCATTGGACCACGCATATTTATACTTACTTACTTATCCTCTACGTGCCTTTGGGCACTTAAGGCCTCTAGCATATCCCTCCAACGCCTCCTGTCTCTAGCAATAGATCTTGCTTCCTCCCAGCCAGATATTCTACATTCTTTTAATTCGCCCACAAACATGCGCTGGATGGTAAGTCTGGGTCTTCCTCTTGTTATTTTACCATCAGGGGCCCATGTAAGCGCAACAGATGTAATTTTTTCTTTGTGCAACCACGCATATTAGTTAAAAATAATTCAAATCCTCACAAAACCACTTTTTTTTGTCTGTTTTGTATTTGTCTGTGACTTTGAAGACATAAATTTTAATGTGCAGATTATTTTTCATCTGCGTTTTAATTCACTTTTTAAAAAGCAAACAAACTAAAGGTTGAAATTTAGTGTGACTCCTTTATAAAACAGCTCAAGAATAGCTTTAGAACAGCTTTAGAATAAAAACTAGAGCTGAATTGAGAAAACACAGCAAAGAACAAAAATTAAAAAATTTTTTCTTCTGTTACTTAATTTCAGTCTTAAAATGGTTTTTCGAAGCTCTGAGAAAAAGGATATTTCGAAAAAAGAATATTTCATGCGACGATTGAGCTTTCGAAAAACTGCTTTAACATTGTTTTTTGAAGCTCTGCCGCCAAGGAAAATAAAAAAAAGCTACAGTTTAAGTACCACACACTTGAAGCAAAACGATGATTTTAAACTATATATATGTCCTTGCTGTGAAAAATTATCCGGGCTTTAAAACGGACAAATAACTTAAATATTTTAAAAGTTATTTAACTTTTTTAAAAATCGCCAATTTGGCGGCATTTTTCCGCCTAGAAAAAAATTATCAAAATCGCTGCCTTTTTCTCAGTTTTTGCAAACTTTTATGAACCCAAATAATGCAACATTTTAATAAGTTTTTAAATATTAAAAATTGGACCACAAACGGTTTTCATTTCCACAAAACTGTGGCTTTTCTCCATTTTGACGTTTTGGGATATTTTCAGAATAACCATAGATAGCTTTAGATAGGCTAAACTTGCCCTAACAGTCATGAATAACTGTTGCAAACTCACAGCAGTTATGAAAATAGCATGTTATTCGCAAAAACGCATCATTTCATGTGACGACGAAGCCTTCGAAAAAATAGAGGATGCTAATACAACAGAAGAAACTTTTTATAGCAAATTTTGTTTCATTTCCGTAATTAATTTCAAAATTTAAGTATAGAAAAAGTGAGTTCATACAAAATTAGAGTAGGCCATGAAGTTTCAATTGCTGAAAAAGAAATTTCAAATTATTAAAATACAAACAAATTATTGGAAAGGAACTTTCCTTAATTTGTTTTCATTTTGATATTTTGATTTTTTTTTCTTCAGTATTTGAAACTTGATGGCTTACTCTAGATGTACCTGAACTCACTAATTCTATACTTCTCTATTCTATAAGTATAAGTATTCTATAAGTATACGTCAACTCAAGTATTCTATAAGTATACGTCAATTCAAATATTCTCAATTCAAGTATTCGTCAATTCAAGTATTCTATAAGTATACGTCAATTCAAGTATTTTCAATTCAAGTATTCGTCAATTCAAGTATTCTATAAGTATACGTCAATATTCTACAAATTTTCACTAATTCTATAAGTTATGGAGATGAAACATTTGTAATGTGGTATAGCGTCCTCTTAACTGTATAGAGATTTATTAATTTTTTTTAGCATCATTGTCTAAAATGCAACATAAATTTAAACAACATAAAGTTTTGTGTTCTATAAGTATACGTCAATTAAAGTATTCTATAAGTATACGTCAATATTCTACAAATTCTCACTAATTCTGTAAGTTATGAAGATGAAACATTTGTAATGTGGTATAGCGTCCTCTTAACTGTATAAAGATCTATTAATTTTCTTTTAGTATCATTACCTAAAATGCAGCATAAATTTAAACAACATAAAGTTTTGTGTATTCAATTCAAGTATTCTCAATTCAAGTATTCTCAATTCAAGTATTCTCAATTCAAGTATTCTCAATTCAAGTATTCTCAATTCAAGTATTCTCAATTCAAGTATTCTCAATTCAAGTATTCTCAATTCAAGTATTCTCAATCCAAGTATTCTCAATCCAAGTATTCTCAATCCAAGTATTCTCAATCCAAGTATTCTCAATCCAAGTATTCTCAATCCAAGTATTCTCAATCCAAGTATTCTCAATCCAAGTATTCGTCAATTCAAGTATTCGTCAATTCAAGTATTCGTCAATTCAAGTATTCGTCAATTCAAGTATTCGTCAATTCAAGTATTCGTCAATTCAAGTATTCGTCAATTCAAGTATTCGTCAATTCAAGTATTCGTCAATTCAAGTATTCGTCAATTCAAGTATTCTATAAGTATACGTCAATATTCTATAAATTCTCACTAATTCTATAAGTTATGAAGATGGAACATTTGTAATGTGGTATAGCGTCCTCTTAACTGTATGGAGATTTATTAATTTTTTTTCAGCATCATTGTCTAAAATGCAATATAAATTTAAACAACATAAAGTTTTGTGTTCTATAAGTATACGTCAATTCAAGTATTGTAAATTCAAGTATTCGTCAATTCAAGTATTCTATAAATATACGTCAATATTCTATAAATTCTCACTAATTCTATAAGTTATGGAGATGAAACATTTGTAATGTGGTAAAGCATCTTCTTAACTTATAGAGATCTATAAATTTTTTTTTTCAGTATCATTATCTAAAATGCAACATAAATTTAAACAACTTAAAGTTTTGTGTAATTTTTAAAAACTTTATATTTGAAAATTTTGTTACGTGTATGTAATATTGCACTGATTTTTTGCAATTAAAATCTCTGTCTGACTGTGTTGAGGTTGCAAACAAATTTGAATTTACAAAGGTAATGCTTCAAATTCTGCGACGTATACAAATTCAATACTTCACAATAACATCACTTTGTCGAAATAAAACAAAACAGATAGCTGATTTTTGAATGAAAGGAAAACGTAATCAATCTTTTCTTTTCACCAAAAAAAAAAACTTTCCTTTCATTCTTTCTATTGACTGTGCATCAAGAATAACTAATGCTTCCGCTTTATTTGCCTTCAAAAAACGATAATTATTCGCAAAAATCTCTTTGAAGAGGAAGAAAAAGGTTGTGTTTGAATTCTGAAAAGTGGCCCTTCAAAGCGATCAAATACTGGGCGTTCTCTTAACAAAGATTTATGATTCCAAATGTTCAATTCTGGAAGAGGCGTCACCTTCTGCGTACAATACATAAAGGCGTAACATACTTCCAGGGCCTTATGAAGTGTTAAACATTGACCCCTAAGACACCCAAAGCAACTTGCCTCCTACCACATTCTGATTGAGGAGAGTGATTCGGAAAATTGGGTTTTTAGAAATTGATGATTGCGGGGTACAAATTCATTTCACCTTTTTAAAAGTGAGAATATTAATCTCGGACCCATCAAGTCAAGGAAATGATTTCAAGTTTTTATGCTTCTGAGGTGTACAGATGTATGTATACCTTGTGAAAGATGTTGTAAGACTTAAACGCTTCACTCGCATAGACTTCTACAAGCTTGGTTTGCTTAAAAATGCTTTAAACGCTTAGAAATTAATGCTTACAAACTGTAGAGTTAATATATATATATATATACTAATGTCAAAGCGGTTACCTGCATATGAAGGTAAATTTTAAAACAAATATAATTGGCATATTAATTTAACTAGTTTATTATACATATTGCATAATTTTTCGGTTGGTAGAAAATAGAGCACAGGAATAAAAAGCCCTGATTAAAGAACCCAGAAAAAAAGAGCACCAGAAAAAATAACCGAAAAAAAAGAGCACACGAAAAAGCACCCTGAAAAAGAGCGAAGGACAAAAAGCACCCCAAAAAACACCAGAAAAAAGAGCACCTAAGAAAAAAGCGCATAAAAAAATTGCAGAAACGCCACAAAATTAGATACCATTTGTTTAAGTATAGAATTTCATTATAATTTTTGCCTTACTTTCCTATACAATTTCAATTAATGTCTGTACAATAAAAAATTTACAAGAAACTAATGATTTAACACATTTAATAAAAATAATTCAAAATAATTACCTGTGAAATTTTATTTTTTTCATCGTTTATTACGATGAGTAATTCTGAAATGCTGTAAATGATGCTCATCTGACATTTAATATTAATTAGCAAAGTATAGTTAATAAAATAAAAATCAAATTCGACTTCATTACTAATAAAAAATAATTTTTTTTCCTAAAAAAATATTTAAAATGATGATGTTAATGAAACAAACTTTTTTTTTACTTATATTTGGAATTAGAATCACATGCTATTATCATAGTTAATTATCATAATTAATAATAATAGTTAATAAATTTCATAATTTAATAGTTAATAGTAATTGATAGTTAATTAACTTGTTAATTAAGATTAAATAAAATAAAATAAATGTTAAGATTATTTAATTCAGACTATATTTTTAGGATAAAATCCGTTCAATTTTCATTACATTTACGCTTTTTAAAAGTAACAATACCTTAAATAATCAATTTTATTATTTGTTCACACTTGCCTTTTTACTACTTAAGATCAAAAATCGAAAAAGTTTACGTATATCGATGGCAAGGTCATATCATGATCATTAAACAGTCATTAAAGTCACATGTAATTAATGTCAAAACAGTAATTATTTTGAATTACAGTTTTGACATTACGGTAATTCAAAGTAATGACCGTTGAAGACTATAATATTCAGTATAATATTCATATTATAATAATCACTGAATAATATGAATATTATAATAATCGCTGAATATTATGACTATTATAATAATCACTGAATATTATAATAATCACTGAATTCATATTATAATTATCACTGAAGATTATAATATTCATATTATAATGAAGACCATAATTTATATTTAAAATTATAATATTCACATATCGCCTGAATAAGTCGATATGTGAATATTATAATTTTAAATTATAACATTCACATATCTCCTTTTAATAGAATACACAATATGCAAAAAAATTATGTGTGCGTCATTAAGTTACCGATTTAAAAATAAAAACAAAATTAGTATTTAAAAAAATTAAATATCTCTATTGCCACTGCAAAGAAGAGTAACACAAAAACAAATTTGTCTGTTAACAAGGTTTCAAAAATTGTGCGACTTTAGAACATGCATCATCTATTTATCTTCTTTCAAAAATCATGACATTCCCAACTCCACCTCTATTTCAAATATGTGTACAACTCAAAAGAAAATTCCAATGACATACAGAATATCTCCAACAACTGTCATTTCTTGTTGAAGGGGGGTCATTTCAAGATTTTGATTGGCAGTAGTAATTCTCTTTGTTCCATGAATAACATATCTCTATTGAGTTTCAACATCCCATAGTAAGCTGTCTTAATTCATCACTTTTTCTTTTTTTCTTAAAACAACTATGTATGGGGATATGAGACAAAGTAGATTACACTTTAAAAATATAATAAAAGAGAATAAAAAATTTAAAAATTTTATTTTTATGTTGATTAAAAAAAGAAAAAGAGTTGATAAAATTTCACATATATATTTTTTAAACTTCACATTTTAACTTATAATTCGAAAAGCGTAGGGTACGTCAATTTCAAAAGGCGTGGAGGGAATTTTCAGTGGTGATATAAATTTATAATGGAACTAGTGCGACTCTAGTAGTTGTGAGACAATGTGGATTACACTTTAAAATATGATAAAATGGAATACAAAATTTAAAAATTTCATTTTTATGTTGATTAAAAAAAAAGAGTAAAAAAAATATACATTTAATTTTATCAACTTCACATTTTGACTTATAATTCGAAAAGCGTAGGGTACGTCAATTTCAAAAGGCGTGGAGGGAATTTTCAGTGGTGATATAAGTTTATAAGTTTATAGTTATTATATGCGACTCTAGTAGTTGTGAGACAAAGTGGATTGCACTTTAAAAAATAATAAAATAGAAAATAGAATACAAAATTTAAAATTTTCATTTTTATGTTGATTAAAAAAAAAGAGTTTAAAAAATATATATGTTTAATTTTATCAACTTCACATTTTAACTTATAATTCGAAAAGGGTAAGGTACGTCAATTTCAAAAGGTGTGGAGGGATTTTTCAATGGTGATATATGTTTATAATGAAAGTAGTGCGACTCTAGTAGTTGTGAGACAAAGTGGATTACACTTTAAAAAATGATAAAATAGAATACAAAATTGAAAAATTTCATTTTTTATGTTGATTACAGATGTGGTGTAAAGATTTATTTGGTGACCAAATTCATAAAAAAAAGAAAAAAAATTTAAAAACTGAAAAATTAAATACTTTTTTCAAAAACATTTTAATATTTTTAAGAATAATAATATTAACTCAAGATTGCCATAAAGTTTCAATAGTTCTATTATCGTTAAAAATTATTAAAATAATAAATATACAGGAAAATTAAGGCATCAGAAACACTTTCAACACTGAGTGTTTGTATACCTCTCATTTCGGCATTGGAATACCATTTGCCAGTAGCAATTCAAGGGACAAACTCGATTAAGGAGTGACTCTATTTATTAAAATTCTAAGAAAATCATCAAGTGTCTCAGTTTTCTGTCTGCTATCTTCCTTCCCTTCCGGACGTACCTAGGTTAGTAAAACCCGTATAATCCGCGTCTGGCCACTATTCCAGCCAACTTCAACCCCAGGAACGTGCTTGATCAGTGGCAATTATTTAAAATTTCAAAAGAAAGAAGGTTACAACTTTGTTTACAAATATACAGAAATATTCATTTGAATATAGTTTAAACAAGAATTTTTTAAGCTATATTCAAATAAAGTACAACCAGGTAATATTCAAATAAAGTATTCAGCTCATAAACTGTCAATTCTAGACATAAAGGTAGTTTGATTTAAGGCACAACATTTTACGAGACAAAATTTACTCACCATTCCAAAATATGAGATCGCCAATGGCGAGGTGGCATAACAGAGTGATAAACATTAGAACTGTCAGGACATAATTGAAACTTGAATAAACTGTAAGACTAGTAAAACTCGAATAATAAGAGAAATAGCAATGTACTGATTCTAAGAAAGATTTATTAAATAAACTACTGAAACGGTACAAATTTTTCAACTATTTCATCAGTATTTCTCATCAAACATTTCAATTCAAAATAAAATAAACTGGTAAAAGCAATTAAAGGGACAATTTTTTTTTTTTTTTTTTTTTTTTTTGCTTTAAGATACTACTCTAAAAAAATGCGCACAATCTGTACCCTAAATAAGAAAAATGGTCACTAATCCAGAATACCAGCTGACCGACATCCTATCAGTTAAAAAAAAATGTCCAATATGGGGTAGATTAGGTTGATTGTACAACGATGGTTATAAAATAAAATAAAACTTTCGCCTTCCAATGAGGTGAACCGGGTTCGAATCCCAGCGATGAATGATAAATACGAATTCCGCATCCGGCTTGCAACAGTACTGACGCAAAATATCCTCAGTGATAGACGGATCATGGATGGGTTAGAGTTTCCTTGCCGTCAGGCTAATTCGTGAGAGGTTTTCGTTGTTTTATCGTTCATGAAGCTGAAATTTGATCTATATGCTCCACGGAAAAGTCGCGCATAGTATTCAAGGATCTCCTCCTTGTACTGCTGACCTGTCAGATTTTCTCTATAGAGCACATGAAGATAAGGAGGCTCGTCTGCCATAATGCCTGCTCAGACCACTTCGACCATAGTGATGTTTTTCGACTATGTAAGAGAGCCGATATGGACCCTCTGGTTCTCTCCAAATGAGAACACGTCTCGAGTGTTTATACAGACTGAATTGCGACTCATCACTGAAGAGAACCAGCTCTAGTCATCCTCTGTCCAAGACAGGTGCGCTCGGCACCATGCTAGATTGTACTTTTTGTGGTTTACAGTCAAAGTGATCCAAGCCAAAGGGTGCTTGGCATACAGGCTATCTGCAGTAAGTCATTGGGTGATAGTTATTCGTGAAATGGATGTTCCTGTTTCATTATGCAAGTTGCCAGACAATTTTGTCGTTGTCGTACACCTTCTGCCAAGATGTCTCGAAACAACTGTTTTTGGCCGGCAATGTTTGTCTTTTGAAGTCTTGACCAGGTGAGCAGACCACTGTTCCTGTTTCTGTGAACCACTTCCACAAAATGAACACCACGCTCTCTAAACCTCGAAGCCCCTACAGCAGGTAACCTGCGATTCACCTGCCTCGAGTCTTTCAACTATCAGCCATCTTGTGGCATCATCTAGACGATGACGACTGGCCATACTACTGATGGGTAAACAAAAAAATTAAAAAAAACCTGGACTGGGGCTACGTGGCAAAAGTGTCTGTGAAGAGCTTAACTATCCTTTGATACTTTATTTATGTATAAGCATGACTTATTTTGCTCTTTTTTAAGGAAAAAAAATGTTTCCTTCTTTGTTTTTATCAGTGAAACCAAACTCAAGAATGAAAAATTATATTTCTCACTGTTTGAAACAATTTTTCGATTTTATTCAATTTCCTCTTACGCATTTGTTTAAAAAGAAAAAAGAAAATTGTGAACAAGACACTACAAACTTCTCTAGAACTGTGAATTCATTCAAATGCCTGACATAAAACCAAATTTTATGAATGTTATTAATAAAACAATAAAAATATTTACTCATTACAGTATATACTTCTAAATTAATTTGTATTGGTTCCATTGCATACAAAATTTTTAATCAATCGCTGCCTTAGCACATGCCTGAAAAACCTGAAACGGTCACCAACTCAGCAGATAATGCATGCCTTTTGTTACAGGCATCGACTGCCTTTACTGAATTAAAAATTTCTTCACCGGAGAGCGCAAATATTTACATTGGTTCAAAGTACATTTTTTCTAAGATATAATGTTCTGCAACAAATATATTAAAATGTACTCTTTTTTTTTTAAATTATGTAAACATATTTTAGGAATACAACAATATCGCCTTCATTCTTCAATATCATTTTAAACACCATCCCCACATTTGCAGCATAAAACCTCATCAAAAGCATTTCTTAAAAAGAAAAAGAAAAACACATAAATTCTCTTTCATCACTTTTTAAAAAAAAATTAACGTATTCTCATTGGTCGCTTTTGCTATCGTCTAGTCCCCACCCCCCACAGACATCCCCCTTTTCCATAATAAAAACTAATTAACTCCCACAACGAAGACGTTATTTATAATGCACACTGCCTCGAATATCCCTTCCTTTTTTTATTGTTATTATCATGATTTCTCCATCCCGGTGCTCTTCATCATCTCCATATTCCGAGCATCTTTTTCTGTTCATAAAAAATGATACGCGAGAGCATCAGGAACACAACTAACTGACCCTTTCCACACGAAGCGATGGAGATCGTCATCTCATCATCCTCTCCTCCTCCTCGCTATTGTATAATAAACCGCACACTATTACCACGATACCATCAGATTTGTCTGTCACGATAAATCAGGTTTCAATTTCAAGAGAAGGACTGAGGCGCATTTTCATAAATCAGAAGATACCTTTCTCGCAGGAGATAGAGAGAATGAGCTAGGGTGGACGCAGAGAGATGGATAGACAGATAAAGGGGAAGAAAAGGAGGGTGAGAAAAGGGGTGAAAACTTCAAACTAGGGGGGGGAGATGGAAAAGATGCTGAAGGTAGACAGAGCTAGGTAAATCATGCTCCAAGACCATCTCATTTCGACAGCCATCAAAGCAATCCTCCTACACCTTTTCTCTATAACGGAGATGGGGGCTGTTAACAAAATAAAGTGACAGTCACCGTTAGAATTGGTCAATATAAGAGTTGACGACAGTAGTTTATAAAAATATGAATTTCAGTTCATTTTTCATTATTAACCAGCCCCAATTTATATCTGAAAATGATTTTATCCCTTATCTTAGCAATATTTGAGAAGTTAAATTAAGAATATTTTAAGAAGCATTTCTCATACTACCGACACTCTTACCACCGACACTCGTACTACCGACACCCGTACTACCGACACACTTACTACCGACATTCTTACTACCGACATTCTTACTACCGTCACTCGTACTACCGACGCACATACTACCGACACACTTACTACTGACACTCGTACTACCGACACTCGTGCTACCAACACTCATACTACCGATACTCATTGTACCGACAAATACAAAGCTATAATTAATTTTGCCAAGTCTTAATTAAAGTAATTTTTCAAAGACACGCTAAACTAAAGAACATGTTAAGCAGCATTCTAAAAATACTAAAATTTTCAGTTGTAGAAGTAATTAATTTTGTCAAATCTCTAAATAAAGCCAATTTTAAATGAAGAAGCTATTTGAAATCTTACGCTTGACACAAACTGCTTTTGATGCTGTTTAGTTTTAAAAAATTTATTATTCATTGCTATTTAATTTTCAATCTGAATATAGTATTTTTTAATTCTTAATTGTAACTTTAAACGCTAGCAGCATCAATTCATCATATATCATTTTATTTTGTTTAATTCAAATTCAGAGATGTCAGCACAATTTTTGTTTGAGTCTGCGCAGTAGTAAGTTTCATTTTCGAACCTTTACTTTTACTTTGTTTTTCGTCACGGAGCAAATTATTACGAATTCGATGTGTTGTAGATGGTTATAATTTTCTTTTCGGGACCAGCTCCCAAAGATATTACGATGATACATTCAAAATTGTTATTTATCGATAGCTATTGGCTATATTAATTTACGAGGTGAGTCGTTTTTATGTTTTGTTGTCATTAGTTGTGCTGAACTGTCTGAAATCGTTTTCATGTTTAATTAACTAAATAATTTGCTGCTATCTTATTTTCAACTTGTTTACTGTTAAAAGTTCAATTTAAGTTTATTTGTGAAATCAATTAATATCCAGTATTGTTAATTGTTCAATATATTATTTGCAGAATAAAATGTTCTTAAGATTCTTAATTTGTTAGGGTTTAAATTTTACAATATATATTTGTTTTCTTTCTCTTTTTTTGTTTTGGTAATTAATTTTACCTGGTCCGTCGTTTTACAATTTACAACTATACATTTTTTGGTCTCGTCGAGACGGGAGACGGCCACTGAGCTATTGTTTTGTCGTGAGAATTTGTATTTTCGTGCTTTTGATTTCGTACCGGAAACGACGCTGAGTCTTTTGTTTATTTTGATTAGTATTTCGTATTTTCGATTTCGATATGGATATGTTAAAAAAGAAGCGTAGTGTGCTAAAGGGGAAAATTACTAGAATTTCAAACATTCTTCATCCGAAATTTGATGTTGTTTCTATTGATGTCGCAGAATTAGAAGTATTTAAAGAACAAATTAACGAAATTTGGTCTGAATTAAATAGTATACATAACGATATTATGTTACAATGTAAAGAAGATGAATTTGAAACGAATTCAAATGAATTTGATGAAATCGCATCTAAAATTGATTTATTAAAAATCAAAATTGCTCGTGAATTTTCAAAGAGTAAAACGGAAGTATGTAGTAATAATGCTGCTAATGTTAATGATAATAAATCGAAACTTTCGGAAACTTGTTTAAAGCTCCCAAAATTTGAATTACCAACGTTTTTTGGTGAAAGCGAGAAATGGTTGTCATTTAAAGAATTATTTTTGACGTCTATCGATAAAAATTCTGATTTAACGGAACTTCAGAAATTTCAGTATTTATACGCTAGCGTAAAGGGATCCGCTCTTAAATTAATTTCAGGTTTTTCACTTACCGAAGAAAATTATAAGCATGCTTGGGAAACTTTAAATTCAAGATTTGATAATAAAAGAGAATTAGCGTTTGCTCAAATTTCCAAATTATTTCGATTGAAGTCTATGAAACCGAATTCAGCTAAGTCTATTTTTGAAATTTTAGACACTTGTAACGAAGTTACGCGAATTTTATTAACTTTAGGTTTAGAAGTAAACTCGTTTGTCGATTTAATTTTAATTCATTTTATTTTGGGTAAATTAGACGAAACACTTTGGCAAAGATGGGAACTAAGTTTGACAAATCAAGATTTTCCAAAATTTTCTGATTTGGCTAAATTTTTAGAACAACAGGCGAAAGGTTTATCTTGTAAGGATGGAATGCAAACGGAAATAAAACAAAATTCGATTCCTAAGAAAGCATTCGTTAACAATATTGTTCTGAATAAAAAAGAAAATTCATGTTTTACATGCAGTGAAAGTCATCCAATTTTTAAATGTCCTATTTATGGTAAAATGACCATCGATGACAGGTGGAATCTCATAAAAAGCCACAAAATTTGTGCTAATTGTTTAAGGAAGGGTCATTTTCCGAATTCTTGTTCTTCGAACTCTACTTGTAAATCTTGTCAAAAAAGACATCACACTTCACTGCATCGATTTTACCCTATAAATTCTAATGTTTACAATTCAGTTAGGCAAAATTCAAATTCATTTGCTAATACTGCAGCCAGATCTGAAAATTTAGTTGAAGCTAGGGATAATATTCAGCTCAGCACAACTTGTCAACAA
Source organism: Parasteatoda tepidariorum (assembly GCF_982258835.1). Taxonomy (NCBI): domain Eukaryota; kingdom Metazoa; phylum Arthropoda; class Arachnida; order Araneae; family Theridiidae; genus Parasteatoda; species Parasteatoda tepidariorum. Next base: position 78,973,227 of record NC_141755.1, read on the forward strand.
AACTTTAAAAGTGAGGAACATACTTTATTATCAACAGCTTTAATAAAGGTTAAAAATGCTAAGGGACATTTCGTTAATTGCCGAGCGCTGATTGACAACGGCAGTCAGAAATCTCTAGTGAGCAAAAACTGTGTTAAAAGACTGCAATTATCAAAGACTGTTACAAATCATTCGATTTCAGGAATTAATAATACGCTAGTAAAATCTTCTTTATCTGAAGTATCTTTGGTCTTTTCTCCACATTTTAATGAGAAAATTTTTTGCTGTAAAGCTTTAATTGTAGACTGCATAACAAGTGATTTACCGAACTTCACATTTTCTTCATGCAACTGGCCACACCTGCATGGTCTAATGCTTGCAGATCCAACATTTCATGCAACTGGTCCAATAGACATTCTGTTAGGAGCCGACTTATACGCTGACTTGCTAATTGGAGAACCAATTTTAGGGAAGAAAGGTACTCCAGCTGCACTCAATTCTCATCTAGGCTGGCTATTATCAGGAAGAGTGTTCTCAAACTCCAATAAGGAAAACTCCTTTGTGAACTGTCATCTTACCTCATCTTTGGATTGTCAGTTGGCAAAATTCTGGGAGCTCGAATCTTTACCTCAAGCTGAACTGAAATCAAAGAATGATATAGATTGTGAAGCATTTTACGAAAAAACGGTTGCTAGAGATCCATCTGGACGGTATATTGTGAGAATACGTTTCAAACATTCTATAGAATTTGGTGAATCAGCTACTCAAGCAAGTAAAAGATTCAACTACATTGAAAGAAAACTAAGTAAGAATAATGAACTTGAACATCAGTACACAACTTTCATGTCGGAATATCTTCAATTAGGTCATATGGAAAGAGTTCCTTCCGACGAACTGATTAAGGAACCAACATTTTATCTACCTCATCATTTCGTTATTAAAGAAGACAGCAACACAACCAAACTAAGAGTGGTCTTCGATGCGTCAGCTAAGGATTCTTCAGGGAATTCTCTCAACAATGCATTGCATGCAGGTCCTCGTTTGCAGCCCGAATTATTTTCTCTATTACTAAAATTTAGAACTTTCAAAGTTGCATTTACTGCTGACATCGAGAAAATGTTTCGCCAAATTCGTATTCATGAAGAGGATGCTGATTACCAACGAATACTCTGGAGGTTCAAACCTGAAGAAGAAATCCAGATATACAGATTATTAACTGTCACCTATGGAACAGCCTGTGCTCCCTATCTTGCTGTAAAAACACTTCAACAACTCGCTAAGGACGAAGAGAAAGCTTTTCCTGATGCTTCAAGAGTTCTTAAGGAAGAATTTTATGTTGATGATCTGTTATCAGGTACAGATTCCATCCCCAATGCCAAAAATCTAGTTTCAAACTTAAAATCACTTTTGCAACGAGGAGGTTTCAATCTCAGAAAATGGTCGTCTAACTGTCCAGAGGTTCTATCAGATCTTTCCAAAGACTCTCTTGCACAGCAGCACAATGTTACTATAGAAGAAAATCGATGTCAGAAGGTCTTAGGACTGTATTGGAATACACAGCAAGATACCTTTCAGGTGAACATTTCATTTCCAGAGATAGTTACATCAAAAAGAGAACTGCTTTCTGTCATAGCTAGGATTTTTGATCCCCTGGGCTTTCTTTCACCTGCCACAATCATCTTAAAAATTTTGATGCAAAGCCTATGGAAAAATAAATTAACTTGGGACGAACCTTTAACCGAAGAACTCTTATGTGTCTGGAAAACCTTCCAGGCTGAAAAACAAGCTCTAAAGGAAATAGCAATTCAAAGAAGACTGATCTCTATAAATAATATAATCATTGATGCCCAGTTACACGGATTTTGCGACGCCTCACTCAAAGCATATTCAGCTGTTTTTTATTTGAAAGTAGTGGATAACGAAAATAGATCTTCAGTGAACATAGTGGCAGCAAAAACCAGGGTCGCCCCTTTGAAAACAGTATCACTACCTCGCCTCGAACTGTGTGCAGCTCATTTGCTGGCAAAATTGTATAGTAATCTTCAAATTTCGATAGATCAATTTTGGAAGCAAGTGTTCTTATGGTCGGATTCAGAAATCGTTCTGAGTTGGATTCGATCAGACTCTTTAAAGGATCAGTTCGTAAAAAATAGAGTTGCAGCCATAACATCACTTACTAATATTGGCGACTGGAACCATGTGGCTGGTATTACCAATCCTGCCGACTGCGCCACTCGAGGAATTTTTCCAAAGAAGCTTATGGACTTGGAACTTTGGTGGCAGGGCCCGGAGTGGCTATCTAATGCAAAATCAGCATTCACTGAAGAGGTTAAACCAAACTCTGTTCACACTTCCAGCCCTGACACTTTAATACATGCCTCAGCAGTTGAAAGTAATTCGATGCAAGAGTTAACTCAAAAATATTCATCATTCAGCAAATTAATAAGAGTGATTGCTTGGTGTAAAAGATTCGTGTTCAACTCGAGAAATTCGGAAAATCGGATAAACGGTTGCCTTCAAGTTTGTGAACTGGATAATGCTCTTATCGCAATTATTAAAGAAATTCAAAGGGTGGAATTCAGTGCTGAAATTAAGTCAATCAAAAATAAAGGCTGTGTTCCAAGAAACTCTAAAATAATAACCCTTTCACCTTTTCTAGATTCTGACAAGGTCTTAAGAATTGGTGGGAGACTCAAAAATTCAAATCTGCCACTGTCGGCTAAACATCCTATTCTTTTGCCGAAAAGTCATCATTTTGTCACGCTTATTATAGAATATTATCATAAGCTTTCGTTACATTCTGGCATTTCTGTAGTTTTATCTTTAATTCGGCAAAAATTTTGGTTTCCAGCTGGGAGAAACACAGTAAGAAAGATCCTCAGAGGCTGTATAACTTGTTTAAAGGTAAATGCTGTTTCTTCAAGCCAGCTCATGGCCGATTTGCCACGTGATCGAGTTATTCCATCTAAACCTTTCCAACGTGTTGGGTTGGACTTTGCAGGTCCAATTTCAACCAAACCAAATTTACCAAGATCTAAAGTCACCTTAAAGTCGTACATTGCACTTTTCATTTGTTTGCTACGAAGGCTGTCCACTTGGAACTTGTCTCTGATTTGTCAACAGAAACCTTCCTAGCATCCTTTCGTCGATTTATTGCTAGACGAGGGTTTCCATCTGATGTATACAGTGATAATGCCACAAATTTTAAAGGAGCCAGTAACTATTTGAAGTCTCTGTACAAAATTGTTCGAGACAATTCAGTTCAAGATTTTTCCAGCAATCTTCAAATCTCTTGGCACTTTATTCCTCCTGCAACACCTCATTTTGGCGGACTCTGGGAGTCTAATATTAAATCAACCAAGAGACATCTGCTAAAAGTATGCGGCTCAGCTATACTAAATTTCGAAGAACTGGCTACGCTCTTGTGCCAAATTGAGGCTTGCCTCAATTCTCGACCGTTATGTCCCTTAACCTCAGAAATAAGTGATCTAGAGGCTCTTACCCCTGGACATTTTATTGTGGGTGCTCCACTTCTTTCATTGCCTGAGAGAGACCCATCACCATCCATGTGTCTCAAGTCTAGATGGTTTTTAATTCAAAAACTTCGTGCTCAATTTTGGAACAAATGGAGTAAAGATTATCTCCAAACTCTACAAACTAAATCTAAGTGGACTGGTACATCAACGAATGTTGCCGTTGGGGACTTAGTTCTCTTAAAAACTGACTCGATCTCCTCACCTTTAAAATGGACTTCAGCCCGAATAGTAAGGACTTTTCCTGGCAGTGACGGACTGGTTCGGATCATAGAAGTCAAGACTTCTAGTGGACAATTCACCAGACCCATTACAAAAATCTGCCCATTACCCAAGAACTGACTCCTCCACCGCCTTGGCCGGCAGGATGTTTAGTTTTAAAAAATTTATTATTCATTGCTATTTAATTTTCAATCTGAATATAGTATTTTTTAATTCTTAATTGTAACTTTAAACGCTAGCAGCATCAATTCATCATATATCATTTTATTTTGTTTAATTCAAATTCAGAGATGTCAGCACAATTTTTGTTTGAGTCTGCGCAGTAGTAAGTTTCATTTTCGAACCTTTACTTTTACTTTGTTTTTCGTCACGGAGCAAATTATTACGAATTCGATGTGTTGTAGATGGTTATAATTTTCTTTTCGGGACCAGCTCCCAAAGATATTACGATGATACATTCAAAATTGTTATTTATCGATAGCTATTAGCTATATTAATTTACGAGGTGAGTCGTTTTTATGTTTTGTTGTCATTAGTTGTGCTGAACTGTCTGAAATCGTTTTCATGTTTAATTAACTAAATAATTTGCTGCTATCTTATTTTCAACTTGTTTACTGTTAAAAGTTCAATTTAAGTTTATTTGTGAAATCAATTAATATCCAGTATTGTTAATTGTTCAATATATTATTTGCAGAATAAAATGTTCTTAAGATTCTTAATTTGTTAGGGTTTAAATTTTACAATATATATTTGTTTTCTTTCTCTTTTTTTGTTTTGGTAATTAATTTTACCTGGTCCGTCGTTTTACAATTTACAACTATACAGATGCGATTAAGCTGATGCCGGCAAGCTACTTCGTGATGCTATTAACCTTAACACTGACAAACTGTTTCGTGATGCGATTAAGATTAACACTGGCAAACTGTTTCGTGATGAGATTAAGATTAACACTGGCATGAATATATGTATTTATATAGACTCCTAATATAGTTTCCATCATTATCCCTCCAAAGTTTATATTGTATAATGTAACTTCCCTACTTTCTTGCAATTTGACCATACTTTTTCATACCTGCCCACTTTTAATCCTTCCGAGGATGATTTTCCCCAGTGACAGTGGAATGGAATCTAAATTTATATTTTAAGCAGAAACATACGCTATATTTTGAAAAGGCTTATGCGGAGTACCACAATAAGTATTTCATATTAGTATACATGCATATTTTTTTTTAAAATAGTGGTGATCGAAAATATTATAAATTAAGTTTATAAATGCAAGGAATATACAGAAAGAATACATTTTACTACCACTTTAAAGATAGAAATAAGAAATTTTACACCAAATGCGCAAAAGTTGGCAGGTATGTTTTTTTTTAGCCATTTTTGCTTCTCTTTTAATTATTTTCAAAAATCGGCAAATCATTGTCTTTTTATTCTTTTTTTCGCTTTTTTTTTTGTTTTTTGAATTCTTCATCGCATATGAAACGAAATCATATTAAGTGTTTCATTAATGAAAATATTAATGAATTAAAAACAAAACAAAGCTAATTACATTTATTTTCTAACGTAATAACTTTTTTTTTATTTCTACTTTGAAAAAAATTTAAACTATTTAGCATTTTTATGTCCCACAGTGGGCCTATAGTAAAGACAAGATTCCCAGTAGAATACCGAAGTCAAACATCACTTTCTGCGATCAGTAAGCGGGTAGGTGATCACTTTGATCAGCCTGCGAATTAACCGGAGGTGCGCGGTATCGACCTTCGTTAAACTGTTCTATCGTAATGTACTCGACTTCGAGCGCATGTCGGCAGGCTACCAAAGCAGAAAGCCATCTATTGTGCAGATAATCGAAATGGTGATAGCATTTCTTCTGATAATCTTCAGGGATGTTTCCCAGACGGTCGCTGATAACCCATTAAACAGGTGTAATGCAACGTAAATAAAATACCAGCTTAAGTACCTTAACATTTTTATTTCACTGACTACTTAACTTTTTATGAAAAGATATAGATGACAACTTTCATTTATTAAAGAGAAAATTTTTCAATAAATAAATAACTAACTTATTCAATAAATAGAATAATTTAAAATCTATGATTAAATCTGGAATCTATTATGACCACATTTGTTACTGGAACTGTATGTGTGCGTATTCCCTTAAGTGCCCCCTAAAGAAATTCTGTCCGAAAACTAAAAAAAAAATTAGAATAACTTATTTTATCTTATATTATTTAGTCAAAACTAAACTTATAGTTCATTCTTTTACTTCTCAATTTCCCACAAACCTATCACGACTAGTAAATATGGCTCTAATGAAACACGAAACACATTTCAATGTACTCACGTTTGCGCCAACGGGAACGAAGGCAGCTTTTAGAGATTAAACGCCATATAAGCAGCTCATCTTAATCGCAAATGTAGGCGACAAATTAGGATATTCGCCAAACAATTCAAACACGAGAACGAATAAATCTGTTAAAGCATAGCACGTACGAACGGTAGTTGAGCTAGAATCGCCAAGAGTTGAAATTTATTCTCTCCAACATGAATATGGTTCGAGGCTAAAATCTTTCGAGCTACGCGTTGAACTATATCAATCAGAACGGTCACTCTAATTGAGATTTAAATGTTCGAGTTAATATATGAATACTCAGATTCTGGCCATTTTGAAAATTGGATGGAATGAACTGGATTGTTGATTTTTATTCTTTTCACTTTAAATGAACTGTGCTTTTCGTGTAGCGTTTAAGTGAAGTCAGGTTTACAGTAGATGCCAGTTAGTTAGTTGGAATAATTATTAAGTAAATGTTGCAAAGAATTCTAGATATAAAAAAAAGCGTAAATTTTTTTAAATTAAAAAGTATAAGTATAAATTTTATATAAATGATAAAAACAAGTTTGAATATGTATTTTTATGAAATTCTTCCCGGATTATTTAATTCATCTCATTTTATTCGCTAATGTAGAGGACAAAATTATGCACCAAACGATAGTTAAGCTAGAATCACAAGTGTTGAAAATCATTCTTTGCAAGGTAGATATGGTTCGAGGCTAAGATTGTAGGAAGTAGGCGTTGAACTATATCAATCAGAACGGTCACTCTCATAGATCATAGGTCACTCATAGGTCTCTCTATATGATTGAGTAAATATACTATGAATGATACTTTTTGCTATAGTATACTTTATCAGATTCTGGCTATTTTGAAAATTGGATGGAATGAACTGGATTGTTGATTTTTATTCTTCTCACTTTAAATGAACTGTGCTTTTCATTTAGCGTTTTCGTGAAGTCAGTTTTACAGTAAATGCCAGTTAGTTAGTTGGAATAATTATTAAGAAGTAAATGTTGCAAAAGAATTCTATAAAAAAAACGTAAATTTTAAAAATAAAAAAAAGTATAAATATAAATTTTATATAAATGATAAAAACATGTTTAAATATATATTTCCATGAAATTTTTTCACGAATTATTTAATTCATCTCAGTTTAATTGCAAATGTAGATGATAAAAATATTCGCCAAACGATAGTTATGCTAGAATCATAAGTGTTGAAAATGGTTCTTTGCAAGGTTCGAGGCTAAAATTGTAGGAGGTAGGCGTTGAACTATATCAATCAGAACGGTCACTCTCATAGATCAAAGGTCACTGCATATGATCGAGTTTATATACTGTGAATGATACTTTTTGCTATAATGTACTAAATCAGATTCTGGCTATTTTGAAAATTGGATGGAATGAACTGGATAGTGGATTTTTATTATTCTTAGTGTAAATAAACTGCATTTTCATGTAACGTCAAACTAAAGACGGTTTTGCAGTAAATTCCAGTAAGTTAGTTTACAGTGATTTGTATCAGTAATTTTCTTTTAAATTAAAAAAGAAAAAGAATTTTTTTAGAAAAGAAACTTATGTAACATAAATGATAAAACATAGGTTAAATGTATGTTTATATAAAATTCTTTTAAGATTCTTTAATTTTACGTTGTTAATCGCAAATGCAGATAACAAATTAGTATATTTTCAGCGTAAAACTCTAACTAGAAATATTAGAGATTGAAATTTGTTCTTTTAAGCATAGATATAGTTCAAGACAAAAATCTTTCGTTGAACTAAATCAACTAGAACGGATAATTTATTTGATATTTAAATGCTCGAGTTAATTTATGGAAATTGGATGGAATGACTTGGATTGTTGACTTTTTTTTCTCCATTTTTTCTTAAATTAATAGTGACTTAATTTACAGTTTTTATGTGCCGTCAAAGTTGAGTCAATTGTACTGTTAATTCTCCAGATTAAAATCATACTGTGAATCCTAAGTTATTTAATTAAAATGCGAATCTATTCCGCAGTATGTCCTAAAAACTATATTTTACTAATAAAAACTAAGTATATAATTTTAAATAACATCTAAAGATTAAATTTTTTAATAAGTTCTTTTATAATAAATTTTACAATAAATTCTCAAAAACAAATTAATAACTCTAAAATGTAAACTTTATAATTCATTCTCAAACATAAATATTACAACAATTAAGTTTTCTGTAAATTAAGGCTACAGTGGACGTTCAAAAAAAGTTTTTTTAATTTTTATGCTACACTAAAACTTTTTTTATAACTTATGTATTCTATCAAGATATGCCCTTGCAAAAATTTTTGTCCAAAATATTTGGTCCATTTTTGAGAAATTTAAAATTTTTTAAAAAAAATTTCATCAATTTTAAAATGCTCCCAGCGGCTTAAATTAAAATTTTTATTTATTTTTTTTTAATATTCTTTTTTTAGAGATAAATGTTAAAAGCTTTATGCATTATATAGGAATTTTCCTAAATTTATTTTAAATTTATGACCAAAAAACAAATTTTATGTAGATTTTTGCTTCAAAATAAAGGTCGTTAGGTACATGAAACCCGATAACGTTTTTATTACTTGTTATAAAACAGAAACAAATGCATAAACTTAATCTAATATGCATATAAATAACTAGAAAAAAATTTCATCTCAATAGGATGAAAACAAAGTCGACTGGAACATTTTGAATACGTGAAACAAAACAAAATTTCAATTTTGAGAAAAACAGCTTTGTGTGTAAGAAAAGGGACGCGGCTTCATAATGTGAAAACGAAACTACCCTATAACTTCTCAAAAAATGACGAAATTTAAAAAAAAAAGAAATTCAGTTGAAAAAGCAATGAAACAAGTGTCTAAATATGTCCAAAAAAAAAAACGAAATTTTTATCAATTTTTGGCAATATAAAGGTCCACTGTAGCCTTAAAAAAATTTAATTTTAGAATGTGTAAAAAACTTAGTTAAAAAATTTTTTAATTTTATCATAAATTTTTAATTTTATTAAAAATTTGTAATTTTTTAATAAATTTTCAATTTTATTATAAAATTCCAATCAATTGCCAATCAATTGCCAATTAAAATGCCAATCAAATTATTCAAAGTTAATCGCATTTAATTATTCAAATTAAATGCCTGCAGTATGTTCTAAAAAGTATATTTTACTAATAAAAACTAAGTATATAATTTTAAATAACAACTAAAGATTAAATTTTTCAGTAAGTTCTTTTATAATAAATTTTACAATAAATTCTCAAAAACAAATTAATAACTCTAAAATGTAAACTTTATAATTCATTCTCAAACATAAATATTACTACAATTAAGTTTTCTGTAAATTAAAAAAATTTAATTTTAGAATGTGTAAAAAACTTAGTTAAAAAAATTTTTAAATTTATCATACATTTTTAATTTTATTATAAATTTGTAATTTTTTAATAAATTTTCAATTTTATTATAAAATTGTAATTTTTTTATAAATTTACAATTTCATTAGACATTTGTAATTTTTTTATTATCTGTCCTCCCGTTAGGAAAAACTTCACGGAAAAGATAATTTTTCTTACTAGCAAATGATAATAATCAAAAAACAGCATAGATTGGGAAAAATTGGGAAATTTTGCTACAGGCTAGTTGTAGCATTTTTAAATGTGGCCAGTTCTTAAAAGGTGGCTACTTTTCCTATAATTTAAAACGGTTGAAAAAAATGAATGTTTATATTATCATATTAAGGTATTTATTTTTTAAGTTATTTATTTTGAAGCTTTTCTCAAAATATGGTAAACATTATAATATTTATTTCTAAAATGAAGAAATAAGCGTGAAGAAAGCAATTTTCAGATTATCATAAAAAGTACATAGATGGAAAAAAAATCAAAAAGATAAAAAAAAATTTGGCGAAAAAACGGTGATTGGCTGGCTATTAGCAGACAACTTTTTTTTAGTAGCCAATTGTTATATTTAGAAATGACTGTTAACATTGCGCTATAGCATAGCATTCAGAATTTTCACTCTTGGCCGCAAGGAGATAGGTTACTAATTTTCTGCAGTATGTAAATGCCGTCGACTAATTTAATTTTTAATTTTACAACCGTCGTAGAACAGTCGTCTCAATTCTGATTTAAACACTAAAAATGTCCAACAACATAGCCTTGTAATTATGAACCCAATCCAGAAGACGAGATCTCCTGGATCAAGTTTGAGACAAACTAGTTTTCGTGGGGGACGCCTATGGTGGAAATTTTAATTTGTGCTACATGGAATGGAAAATCACGAAAACCTATCTCGGTTAACCCAACAGAACGGGGATTCTAATCCAATGATCCTTCAACCACTGAGAATATTTATCGTAAGCGCTGTATTCGGGGCGAGCCAGAAGCAAGATTCGTACCGACCAGTCATCGCTGAGATTCGAACGTGGGTCATCTCAATTGGGAGCAAGTGTTCCATCGTAGGCTGACTTTACTTTATTTTATAACCGGTGTTGAACAGCCGACTCATTTCTGAGTTAACGATCTTTACCTCTGTAGTCTTGTAATTTCAAACCCAACCCGGAAGACAAGGGAACTCCTGCATTGCAAGCATTGGGACAAATTAGTCCTCCTGAAGGATTTTTCGATGTCACTTACCCGCATTTGAGCTGCCTGGAGAGAAAAACCACGAAAAACTTTTATGGTTAGTTCGACGGCAAGAGGATTCCAACAATCCGATCAATCTACCACTGAGAGTATTATATGTCAACACTGTGTTCAGTGCGTGCCTGGAGCAGAATTCGTACCAATTAGAAACGGCTGGGATTCGAACCCGGGTTGCTTTATAGGGAGGCCTGTTTTCAGATCCAGTGCGTGCCTGGAGCAGAATTCGTACCAATTAGAAACTGCTGGGATTCGAACCCGGGTTGCTTTATAGGGAGGCCTGTTTTCAGATCCTGAAATCCGAAGTCCTAAGCGAACACTATATTTTTAAATAAAAATCGCAACATTTTATGCACAAAATAAATTTAGTAGACTCTAAAATATTGAATGTTTGAAATCTTTTTTATTCCTTGTTACACTTTCATAATATACATTGTTTCAAATTTTACACTATATCAATATACAGCAATGAAATTATTTGTAATTGATCCCCTGTTTTTGGTGGTATTGCCAAAACGTAACACATGGAGGAAAACAGAGGGCATATACGTCGCTCATATTTATGACAAGAGATGCCAAAACGAAAGAGCGAGAGAAATAGAGAGAGATAGTACCGTTGACTTTATCACTGGCCAATAATTACCGTTACAAGAACGGCGCTCTTGGCTTCGAATTATGCATTGGGGAATCGCCTCTCTGATGACTTGACGAGGAATCAAGGGTTGCCGGAAATGTCATAATTGGCGACAATTATCCCTTTCTCGTAACTGTCAATGCGCCAAACAAGTTTTTCTCCCTTTCTCAAAACAAAATCTTTTTTGTCGTTTTTAAATCTGGACGCATCTCAAAAAGCATGGACACACTCTTTGATACAAATTTTTAAACTTCATTTATGAGTAATGTTTTTTTTTTAGAATATACTCAAGAATACAAATAAATTCAAGATTTGATATCGTCAGTTTGCAGAAAACATTTTGAACATTAAATTAGTTCTTCTTTCAAAGAAAAGAAAAAACTTTAAAGTAGAGTTGCTTTTACGAGGTTTCCACGTGTGCTATAAATTTATAATAATGGTGGTAAATTTACGTGGCATAAACTTTCAAGTTTTAAGACTCACTTTATCGGTTAGAGTTCTAAAGACGAAGACAACACCTGAAAAGTAACAACATCTGTAATATATCTAGCCTTTCCCGCACCGAAATCCGAGATTTTGCCCCGTAATGGTTATGCTTAGTGCTTAAAGAAGTAAGGAAAATTAAGCAAGTTAAATTTTGGTTAAAAATTGAAAAGGAATATTTTTTGCTGTGCCCATTTTTGCAAACGAAATTTCAATCTGTGTCCATTTTCGTAAGGGCGTGTTTTGAGCTAAGTATATTTTCGCAAACACGCATTTCGAACTATGTCCATTTTCGCAAGGGCGTATTTTGAGCTAAATACATTTTCGCAAACATGCATTTTGAGCTGTGTCCAGCACGTATCGTAAGCACGTATTTTGAACAAAGTATATTTTTGTAAACACGCATTTCGAGCTGTGTCGTTTTTTGTACATACGTTTACGGAATTTGCTTCTTTCAACTTCATCAACAAACTTGATTTTTAAATTCGTTTTTAATTTTTGATAACAATAAAAACTCTCCTTAATTGCATATGTTTATTGGGCACAATTTTACACAAAAAGCTTATAATAAAAGTAAATTTCATTTGTTTACTGTTTAATTACTGTGAAACAGATGTTGATTCAGATATTTTTATCATAAAAAAAAAACACACACACAATAAGGCAATATCACAGGATTGCTTTATAATAAAGCAATACCGTCTGTACTTTTAATTCTTTAATTTGAAATAGAAATCAAAATCTTGATTAGCAGTTTTCATCGTACAATGTTTCTCTATTTAACATAAAAATCATGCAAAGATGATGACCGGTTAGAGCATTCTCATTGGACAAAATAAATCACATTGTATGATCCAGTTTTTTCACATGAAGATCCAGGTGTCCTTAGTTCTCATCCACATAAAATTTATTACAGTTATGGAGGTATTATACCTATAAAATATTTCTTTATCTCTAATTGTTAGATAATTATCTGCAATATTAATTTATCTCAAATTATAAGATAATTATCTGCAATATTTATTTATCTCTAATTGTAGGATAATTATATGCAATATTTATTTACCTCTATTTGTAAGATAATTATCTGTAATATTATTTATCTCTAATTGTAAGATAATTAATTATCTGCAATATATATTTATCTGCAAATTGCGTTTTTGATTTTGATCTATTCCAAAAAAAAATATTGCAGGTTCTTTCAATTGGGTACTTGCAATTCGTGGAAAAGTGAAGTGAATATACCTAACCACATGTAATTTAAATCATATTTAATTGGATACGTTACGCATGTCTGTCGGAACCTGATTAGCTTCTGAATCGACAAATGCCATATTTTATTTGCGATGACGTCACTTGCAGGCATCCAATTAGAGATGAAGGAATATTTAACAGGTAAGCAACACCATAATAACTATTATTAATTTTTTGCTGATGACAACCAAAAAAATTAGAATCCTCATGTGAGAAAACTAGATCACACCATGTGATTTATTTGTCCAATGTGCGGTCACCATCTTCCTCTGATTTTTATGTTAAAAATTGTACAATGAAAACACGATTTCAAATGCTTAAATTTATTCATGGGGCATGCCGACTGACATGTCAGAATTTGATGACAAGTACCTATTTATCTAAAGTCTATGATTTAAAGGAGGGGTGTTTGAAAACATTGTTTCCGTTATATCTTTTGTATGAAATACAATGATAGTTGCCTTACCTTTGAAGAGAGTAATTCCATTTTATTTGACCGTGATAATGGTATGAATAGTTAATTGCTTTCGTCTGATTTGACTCGCGGGGATTCGTCTGTTCCATCTTGCATGCTTGGATAAGTAAGGTTAAACTATCAATTTCCAGACATAAAAAGAGCCCGCTGACTGATTACTGTCTGCGTTGATATGTGTGGTTGTTATTTATTGGTGGGAATGGTTTATACAAGGTATAAAATAGTTTTCTTTGAAATAAACATTCTTTCGTAGAAGTATTTCAATCATAAAAAGATTTATTCGGTTTTATTATTGCAAGATCGCTATTATGGTTGTGAGAATTTTAATGTCCTATAAAATGAGATTCAAAGCAAGAAAATTACCTTTTAAAGCAAATAACTTCTAGAAATAAATGTTTTTTATTTAATTCGAACAGTTAAATTTTAGCGTGGAATATACGAATTTATGTCACAGGAAAATTTATAATAATAATTAAAATAAATATTTAAAAAAAAAATTGGGTTCTTTTCTCATTTAAATAATTCATTTCAGAAAAGAAATCCTTAAAGAATTTTTCTGAAGATATAAAATAAATAAATGAATAAAATTAAATAAAGAGAAGTTTTATTTCTTATTAAAGTTAAGTTCTAGCAATTAACTAGTAATATTAAAATACTAGCGATTGCGTTTTTATCTCTGTGTATTAATTGATCATAATATATATATCAGCTTTTTTTTTTTTTAATCTTAATACGGAAATGATTACCCGTTTATAAAAAGCTACGTAAGCTTTTTCAGAAAAATAGCAATTTTAAAACCGATCAAATATTTTTATTTTTCGAAAAAGAAAGATATACACATCAATTTCTTTTTTAAGGCTGATCATGTATTTCACTCTAAAATAAAATTGCTTTAACAATTATAAATATCTTATTTGGTTTAGTTTAGTACTAAATGAAATAGGTATAGAATACATTAAAAAAGTTCTTTAGTTTTTAATATATAACTAATTCCATTTAGTTATAAATAAATTTCTCTTGAAAATTACAAATTCGCAAAAGATTAAACGAATAACATGAAATAAATATATTACGCACTAAAATTTTAGAATATAAATGTATGAACTATCTCAGATAATTTCGTTTTTCAATTACATCAAACTTTAAGAATAAAAGTATTTCAGCCTTGATAAACTTGTCATAGATTGTATGAAATCACCTAATTTTTCTACTATATTCTAACCAGTGTTTTTATGACAATCATAAATAATTTAAAGATTTGGTAGTAAAAAAAAAAAAAGCAGAGTGTAAGAAATACGATTCCAATATACTGGAAAACTTTATGTTATTCAGATATATTCAAATTTATTTGAATCACTAAAATCAAAATGCTTACAAATGAATTTTTTTTGAAAATTACAAATTCATCTCCAAAAAACGAAGGAAGGGGGGGGGGAGAGAAAAATGTATTGCGTGCTTAAATTTTAATGTAAGTATCAGAAATTTATTTCTGTTAATTGCTTTCGGTCCATTATAATGGAACTTTATTAACAATTTTACTGCAGTATTCATAATTAAATGACAAATAAATGTAGAAATAAACCAAAATAATTTATACACATTATTTTATAGATTAAAATTCTAATTGTACTGTCGTAAGCCGACATAATTATCAGATTACAAAACCTAATTATACATGCAAAGTCATTAAAATTCTTTTAGCAATTACAAGTTAAGTAAAGATTATTAAAAAAAATCAGAAAAAAAGGAAAAATATATATCACTCAAAAGTTTTAAAATACAAACATTTATGTCTAAATTATTTCTGTTAACATCTGTTTTATAATTATCATCGAACTTAATTCGAAACGAATTTCATACAGTTTTGTTAATTTAGTTACAGGTTATGTAAAAATAAACCAAAGCAATTTATCTACATTTCTTTGTATAGTCCTAAGATTTACTAGTTTAGTTAATCCTAGGATTGACTAGTTTAGTTAATCCTGGGATTGACTAGTTTAGTTAATCCTGGGATTGACTAGTTTAGTTAATCCTAGGATTGACCGGTTTGGTTAATTCTAAGATTGACTGTTTTAGTTAAACCAATTGGCAAGTTTAGTTAATCTTAGGATAGATTGGTCCTAGGATCCTAGGTCTTCCAAGGATTGATTAGTTTATTGTCTAGTCTCCTAGGATTGTCTGGTAAATGAAATTCAATGATTGTCCGGTTTAGTTCCAGGATTGACTAGCTTAGTTAGTCCTAGGATTGACTGGTTTTGTTAATCCTAGGATTGATCGGTCCTTCGATCCTAGGTCATCCAGGGATTGGCTAGTTTATTGACTAGTTTCCTAGGATTATCTGGTTAATGTAATCCAATGATTGTCCTGTTTAGTCCTCGGATTGAATGTTTTAGTTTTCTAAGATTGACTGTTTTGGTTAATCCAATTGGCTGGTTTAGTTAATCCTAGGATTGATCGGTCCTAGCATCCTTGGTCATCCCAGGATTGACTAATTTATTGACTAGTTTCCTAGGATTGTTTGGTTAATGTAATCCAATGATTATCCGGTTTAGTATGAGAAAATTCTAATTGTAGCATTGTCATCAGCTGACATAACTAGCATATATTACCTAATCATACATGTAGAGTTATTACAGTTCCTTTCAAGCTCGTTAAAAATTAGTTAAAACAAGTAATATTAAAAAAAAAAAAGAAATTTAAAGTCAATTCCTATTGAGGCTGTGGCGTAACTACCACTATAAATATTAAATACCAATTCACTAGTTTATAAGACATGTTAACTTGATTCTATCTTGAGGTATACCCTTTGATAGATGAAGGTTGACATAGTCTAAAATTAAATCCCCACATTGGTGACCTACGGAAGTGATAAGAAATTGTCAATATTGATGGATGAATCCACATTAAACAGTTGATTTGCTTTAAAAAAAAAATATATACTGCTCAAAAAAAAAAAAAATCCGGTGAAGTAAATTAAGTCTCCTGGTTAATAAATAATAATGAGCGAAATGCTAGAAAAAAAATATATAATAGCGAAAAGCTTTAAAAAAATGATGGGAAAAAACAGCGAAAAGCTATAAAAAAAATAATAATAACGAGCGAAATGATTGGAAGAAAAAAATAAAAAAATATAATGAGCAAAAATTTAAGTTAATACATAAACTAGTCTATCACAGATAAAATTCTGGAAGGGGAGTAATGTAGCGTAACTACCACTATAAATATTAAATACCAATTCACTAGTATATAAGACATGTTAACTTGATTCTATCATGAGGTATACCTTTTGATAGATGAAGGTTGACATAGTCTAAGATTAAATCCCCACAAGGCCAACAAAGAAACATTTTAGTTACTTAATATATTCCTGTTAAATATTATTTATATCATGCTAAATATCTTATATAAGAGAAAAAAATTTCTCCCATATAAAACTAAAATTAATTAAATGTAATTAATGAACTCATATTTGAAAAAACTGTATTAACATCAAGTGTGATCCACTAGAAATTTTAAAAAATTTATTTGATATTGAGTGGATGAATTAAAAGTATTTTATTAACGAATAAAAATTTGAACAAGATATAGAAATATATATAGGGAAAACGTGAACTAATAGTAGGCATTTAAAAAAAAAACGATGCTAATATTATATCCTGCTAAATATCTCATATAAGAGAAAACAAATTTCTCCCTTATAATATTATATCCTGTTATATGGGAGAAAATTTTTTTCTCTTATATGAGATATTTAGCAGGATATAACATTTAGCAGGATATTAATTAGATTTAATTAAAATTATATTTGAAAAAACTGTATTAACATCATCCACTACAAATTTTTAAAAAAAAAAATTTGAACTTAAGTGGATGAATAAAAAGTATTTTATTAACGATTGAAAATTTGAACAATATATATAAGTATGAATATAAGAATATAAGTATGTATGTATATAATATAAGTATGAGCTAATAGTAGGAATTGAAGGATAAAAAACGGTAAAAAATATATATCATGCTAAAAATTTAAAATTCAAACATATATGTCTAAATTATTTCTGTTAATTTCTGTTTTAATAATTTAAATTATTAAAACAATTATTATAGAACTTCTTATTAGAAACAAGTTTCTTGCAGTATTGATAATTTAGTAACAGATTATGTAAAAATAAGCCAGATTAAGTCCTATAAGCTTACAGTTATTATTTTTACATTGAGAAAATTCTAATTTTAGCAGCGTCATCGACTGGTTACGGCCAGCATATTATAATACCTAATCACATATGCAGAATCATTGATGTGAAATTACTACTGAGGAACGGAAACGCATTCATAACAAGTGCGCCAAGTAATTTTCTCACGAATATAACGCATTGTTGTTGAAACAAGTTGATAATTCGATATATTTGATGCGTTACTTATCTTAGGGTGAATGTAAAATTGTATCGAATATCCCAGCGTCAAGAATCGTGAGGATTCATATCATTCTAATGCAGAAGGACACGCATATGCAAATTTCCAGAAATTGTCCTGACGTCCGTTGGGGGTTTCCTTCAAATAGAGCTTCAATCTCGCCAGAGTTTATTGTCATTGGTTACTTAATTTTGTCGCCAGTTAACGTCCAAATGGCGATGTTGTCGAAATGATGAGTTTCCTATGCGAATTTAAGGGAATATTAGAGTGATGTTTGTTTCACTGCAATATATCTGACGCTGAAGCTTATCATTGCAATAGAAGACTGACAATTATTGTTGGCCGAGCATTTGTATTTAATTTTTGTTAGCATTAATAGCGATTTCTAATGATGTAAATATTGTTTGTCGCATTCCAGTGTTGTTGTTTTTTCACTTAGGCTCTTTTATGTTTGAATTTCGCGTGTGAATTTCAGGTTATAATGGAATGATATTTGCTTCACTGCAAAAAACCAGACGCTGAGCTTACCATCGCAATAAAGACTGACAATTATTTTACCAGGATTTCTCATTTTTTATTATTTGTGTATATTCGTGTTATAATGGAGCAAATATTGCTTATGAAGACATTCAATGTTTAAAATTATGTTTTCTTAATTGATTAAATACCAAATAAACCAGAATTTTTATTTATTTTCCGTTGTCGCCAGTTATGCCCAAGTGGAAATGTTGAAACGATTAGTTTCCTGTTGATTTTACTATTACAATAAAGATTGACAATTTTTGAAGAAATGTTTTTCAGTTTTTCATTATTTGTAATAATAGCGATTTATATATTGGTGAAAATATTATTTTTGAAGGTATTCAATGTTTAAAATATGTTTTCTTAATTGATTGAATACCAAATGAACCAGAATTTTTATTTACTTCACGTTGTCACATGTTAGTCCAAATGGAGATGTTGTTAAAACGATGAGTTTCCTGTGTGTGAATTTAAAGAAGTATTATTGAGGATTGCAGTGAATGCAATGAAGTTCAATTTATGAAAAGACATAGACATTCAATATGTGAAAAAAAAATATTTGAATAAAAATAGAGGCATTAAATATTGACAATATATTCTTTTTCAGTTGATTAAGTGCCTCTCTTTATCCTGAGTTAATTTGTATTGGTCACTTTATTCGCCACTAGATGTGCTCAAATGGCATTGTGCGTTGCATTTGGAGTTTCTTATGTAAATTTAAGGGAATAGTAGATTGTTTGCTTCACCGCAAAACTGGCATTTATTTTAGCATTTTTTTTTTCTTCTTATAGCTACTGAAATTTAAGTTATGTATAGATTGTTTATAGAAGTATTCGATATTTACAACATATTTTTAAAATTTATTAAATGCCAAACAAGCACTTAAAGAAGCTCTATCCTGAGTTAATTCATATTGGTCACTTTATTCTCCAAATATGCTCAACTGCCGTTGTGTGTGAAGTTATGAGTTTTTTTTATATGAATTTAAGGTAATATTAGAGAGATCTTTGTTTCCCCATAGGACTGTCTTTTATTTTGGTAGCAAGAAAAATATATAAAACTTTTTTGTCTATTGTATTTCTATTAAAGCTCAAGTTTTAAAAAGATTGTTTATTGTCGCATTCAATATTTACAATATATTTTTTCAACTGATTACGTGACTAACTTCATTAGAATTTTTTGACATAAAATTCTTTTGTGAGCTTAGGAGAATATTTGCTGCAATAAACTTGCTGAGCTTATTTCCTAGTAAGGACGCACATTTTTTTTTCTTCCGGTATTTGAATAGTTGCATCGAATAATGCAACTAACAGGCTAAGAGACATTTATTAATTGCTTAATTGATATTTGTTAATTGATTAATATGTAGACTCACTGGTACACATACCAGCAGTTGAGCGTTACTGGTCACGTAGCACATCCAAACACCTATATGACCTTAATTTACATTTTGTTTTTATGATACATACATTTCTTTCTTTTTTTATCAACTTACGACTGAAACTTACAATGGTGTTTAAAAAAAAAGAATCTTAAAGCTTCATAATAAAAACTTACAATCGAAATGCTATCAAATTTTGACTTAAAACTAACTATACTTTCTTTATAAAACAAAAGACTTCTACAAAATAACGAATAATGTTCCCCTCCTAGGCTTTAATGAGATGAAATGTAGGTTATACAGTAAAAAGGGTTAAAGCTCCCTTCTCAAATTGATCTTCAGATTTATCGCGTTCAGAAAAATCAATCTTTCAACAGGAGATTACAAACTTGATAATAAGAAACACAAACAATAGATTTTACGATTGAAAGCCAATTCTTTTCACGCCAAATCCACAATCCATCGCCAAATATCACTCAAAAGATCTTGCTGCTACTTTATTGCCTACAGGGGAAAATAAACACAGAAGTAGGGAAAGGGGCCTAAAGGAAACAACAGTGGCGCCCCGGCACCATTAACGCCCCCCTCCATGTACTTCCTGGGGGGCGTTCTCTTCTTCCATGCCCAGTCACTGGAGACTCGTACTGCTATCGCTAGCGCCCGATAAATCCTTACTACGAGTTTGGATCTAAGTTCGATAATACTGAAGCCTTCTTCCTTCTCTAGATGTTGTATTTTCTCAGAAATCTATAGATTTGGCCAGAAGAGGAGCTTCTGTGATTATTTTAACTGTTAGCACCGTTAGCTTCGATTGAAAAAAATAAAAAAGTTGTTAGAACTGCTGAAAGCTTTCAATTATCGAATCGAGATTTTATTTTGGATTAAGATTTAACTTAACGGAAACTTTGTATAGTTGTTTCTGGTGTATCAGACTAAGAGCTTGGTAAAAATTCCTATCGAGCAATAGGCTGTAAGTTTTATTTTGCTTGTTGAATTTAATAAAACGAAAGATTGTTACATTTATTAAATTCAAATTTAAAACCAGGCAAAAAATTTTGTGTCTTGTTATAGACAATGAGCTACGTTTTGTCTGGTTATCTATGTTTGCGCTAAAGGATTAATGAAATTAAAAGGATGAATTAAAATCTTACCTAATAACAAAATATATATCACCCAAATATATCAAAAGTAATCTTACCTAATAACCTTATGAAATCGCCTTAAACTGAGACCTTTAGTTTCCTTTTTTTAATTTTTATTCATTTATTTTCATTTATTATTGTTTATTTTTGATTAAATTGTTAGAACTGTTGAGAACTTTCAATTCTCAAATGACCTTAATGTTTGAGATTTTATTCAGGATTAAGCTTTAACTTAAATAAAAAATTCGTACAGTTATTAATGTATCAAGCTAAGAGCTGAACAAAAATTTGTATTAAGTAATAGACAATAAACTACATTTTGACTGTTGCATTT
The DNA here is from genome assembly GCF_982258835.1 of Parasteatoda tepidariorum. NCBI lineage: Eukaryota > Metazoa > Arthropoda > Arachnida > Araneae > Theridiidae > Parasteatoda > Parasteatoda tepidariorum. The sequence goes on from NC_141755.1 coordinate 78,994,584, forward strand.
CGTTGTTAATATAAAGCCTAAGAATCAAAATAAATGCACATTTCGCTTAAAATTTTGAAAGGAGAAACTGCGGAATAGATTTAGTGCCTAGAGTTTAATTATAATTCTCATTGCACATATATCTTTAAAGTATTAAATAATATACTACAGAATAAGAAAATATGTTTTTCCATATTTTCTTTCCCATTATACTAATAATAGTTACTATAACTCTTCTCTTTCTTATACAGTGCAGGAAAAAAAATGAATAACTCTTGATCTCATAATCGATCTTCACGTACTAGGACTCAATGATTTAAGAAATGACCTCAAATATGTTACTTAAATAGTGCGGTTTGTATTTTAAGTTACGAGATCAGATTTAAGAAAAATACTTTCTGAATAAACGATGGATTTTGACGGATTCGGATTACTTAATCTGAAAATATAAGGGTAGTCGCAAATCTCGGAAATATGGTGCCAACACTTTGGACCCCTTTAAATGTTAGTTTTACTTGCTGCATATTTTGCCATACCTCAAACTTTTTAAATGAATAAAAGAAAGCTTGACTACAATTGTGAAGTTCGTTTATTCATACATAATTGCATGAAAAAGTAACTTTAATCATTTTTTTTTATTTAATAATAATTTTAAGTTAAAAATTTTTTGCATCCATTTTAATGTAATTTATATAAAATATGAGCGAAATCTGTTCAATAATAGCTAATAAAGCTGAAAATTTTAACCAAAGAACCTAATTTACAGCCAATCATAATTTCGTCAACTTTCCGACAAAACCTGACTAACACTATATTAAAATAAAGAGAATAAATGTTATAACGTAGTTTTTAAAGATTACCTTTCTCCGATCACCTAAAAGGGAGAAAATAATTTATTTTCATATCATTGCTTTTCATGCATATTTTTCATGTCATTGCTTTTCATGCCATGCCTTAATACTGTTATTCGAAGATCTGTCGCCAAGGAAAATTAAAAAAATGCCATAGTTTAAAGTGCCTTACACTTGAAGCAATGCGATGATTTTAAACTGTATGCTATATCTTGCCGTGAAGAATTATCTAGACTTTATTACGGACAAATAACTTAAATATTTGATTAAATTTTTTAAAAAATTGCCATTTTGGCGACATTTTTCCACCTAAATGAAAATAATCAACTTCGCTGCCATATTCTCAGTTTTTGCAAATTTTTAGGAGGCCAGGTAATGCAGTATTGGAATAAGTTTTTAAATATTAAAAAATTAGATCGCGAATGCTTTTAATTTTCGCAAAACTGTGACTTTCTCCATGTTGAAGTGTTGAGCCTTTTTCAAAATAACAGTACACAGCGCTGGCTTTAGATAGGCTAAACGTGACCTAACACTCATGAGTAATAGTTACAAAATTACAGCAGTTATAAAATTAGCACATTATTCTCAAAAAAGCATTTCATATTACGACGGAGCCTTTGAAAAACTAACTTAAGTTGAACCACTTTCGTAACGAAAAAGGTTGAAACTTAAGCCCTTTTTCTTTATATAGATATATATCTATATAATAGATTTTTATTTAAAAGTAACTGCAAAGTCTGAATATAGTGATTAAATTTCTTAAAATACAGTTAAAATTAGTTTCCGTCCATAAATTGAAAACAAGATTTTCTGAAAAATACAATACCAAGCAATAGATTTTTTTTTTTTTTAACATTGATACTCCTGTTTACAAAAGCAACTTTTATACCAAACAATCCAATAGAAAAGTTGCTTTCAAATTCCCCCCAAATTTTTAAACCCCCAAATAAGCCTATAGTCACAATTATGTTTCACAACTTCGCGTACGAGAAGGGAGGAAAAAAAATTAAATAACATTCCAACTTTGTCTCAACATAGGATAATAATTCTCAAAAAAAAAGGGAAGCCATTTTCTTCAGAGGCCCAAAAATAACATAAAGCAATAAGGTACTAGAACCAAAATATTTTCCTTTTTAAAAATCACACTTGGGTTCCTTCTTTTAAACTGAATCGAAGCAAAAATAATAAGAGAGAAAATCACTTCTTAAGTTACGCTCCAAAAAGATGAATGAAAAAGGAAAGTGTAGCAGGAAAATAAATGGATAAAGAAGAAAGTATTTTTATATGCTGCTACACTTTTATCTCAATCCTCTTTACTCGAGATATATATATATATCGATATATAAATATCCCATTTTTGAAGTGTGATCATATAAGGTGCTACAGGGCAGTACGAAAATTTTTCTTGTGGTTAAAGACGTGGGTTCAGGCTGTCCAACCATCCGTTCAATTTATTGAATGGGTTTTTTTCTTCCCTTTCGTTTTTTCAGTTTTCCTTTTCGTACTAGTTTTTTTAGTTTAGTTTTTTTTTACGCACTTTTTTTTTTCAACCTGTTACATGATCTGGATGAAATTTAAACTCTGGTGGAGTCGAAAAAGTGAAAATTCTTTCAATGATTTTAACCTCTGATTTCGTTTTCTGGAAGTTTTTACCTGGAGGAATAAAAATATTTATACGCTTTTTATATATTTTTTAAAGGTTTAGCGCTCCATGTAAACTATCAATTTTGAGGAAATTTCATACAAACCCCCAGATGTTGAAGGCTTATCATGGTATCTATAAGAATTTTTACATATGGAATGTATATTATTATTTTTTAGTCATAGAATACCTCTTTTGCTCCCCGCAAGGGACTAAGAATTTTACTTGAGTTTACATGAAAATATTGTTCATTTTCTGATTTTGTTTTACTGATCTTTTAAAACTTTTTATTTGGGAAATTTTACTTAAAATAAAAAAAAACTACTTTTGAAAATGGGATTTTTTATAACCACGGTATATAGGATTTTTTGCATATCACGCGAAAACTACTTTTCTTACTTCATGTAATTTTGTTTGTAAAACTGATAAAATAGTTACAATAAATAATAGTAGTAATAAATTAAACAAATATTTCAGTGCAATAAAACTTTAAATAATAAATTTTGGGGAAAAAATGCACATAGTAAATAAAATACTATAGGATATTTAAATATTATTTTTGAAAATAGTATATTTTTGGAAAAGCACACTAATTCCAAAATTTAGTGTGCTTTTAAATATCAAAAAAAAGCTCAATAATTCAAAGATATAAAGTTACCTTTGCGTTAATTGTCTTTATGAAAATTGAGTCCGTTCTCAAATTTTAAATAAACTAATTAATACTAGATTGCCCAAGGTAGTCATTTTGACTGCTTTTTGATTTCAATTAGAAAAACAATGATGCATTGAAAATGACACAATTTCTTAGAATTTTGTGACTTTTACAATTATTTTTATTGTTGATATTTACTAATAACTTGTTATATAACTGAAAATAATATCAAAAATATTACAAATTAATTTGAAACAAATTTCTTTATACGTTAGTTATTCTTTCACAATGCAGTTGTTTTGACTGCTTTTGGGCAATATAGGTATTTCAGTCTTTTTAGAGTTAAATACATAATTCAAATGAAAGCTTGAAATCTTACAAATTCGTCAATCTGTCAGAATTAGTGTTAAATTATTAGACGAAATCGTTCAAATCAGCTGTTCAAAATTTTAAGTTCAATTATGCAAAATGATAAATTTTTATTATAATGAGTTTTGAATTAAAAATATGAACTTAAGAAAAAATATCTTTTTGGAAAATATTCATTTTTATTATACTAGTAATCATCAACTCCTTTTCGCTTCGCTTACCGGCTCTTTTCTTTTCATTTTTTTTTTTTTTCGAACTCCACTTGAAAAAAGATTTATACTCAGAAATTCAGATTGCATGGCTCAGTAAGAAGAATGAAAAGTAAGTTTATTAGTTCATGAAAATTATGCTATCATAACAGAGGGTTATTAAATTTCGTAACCTTTCATATTTTTAGAAATTTCAATATAAATGTTAAGATTTCTGGCAACAGCTAAGCTCTCTCTCACTCTCTTTCTCTAATTATTATTTTTATTAATGACAATTTTAATCATTAATATTTATGACATGAATTCAACTAATTCAAGCGTAAGACTATGAAATCAAAATCTCGAAATAATGGTTTGCTTTTGTTTCAAGTAACCAAATTAAAGGAAACTTTAACCTAGTTTTATGAAATTTTTTGTAAAATATTCTAAGCATGTTCGATTTGAATCAATTATTTTTCCTTGTTCTAAGTTTCCTGGAGTTAATAAAAAAAAATTAATTTATTTTATTGCATACTTCTTTTGATTTTTTTTTTTAAAATTTTTTTTGTTTTAAGGAATATATTTTTGTTTATGATATGTAATAAAATTATTCCGTCTGGTATTTTCATTAGTATTCCTTTTTTTTTTTAATGTTCAGGTGATAATGCTAAAAGAAACATGTGTTTTGTTATCAATGTGACCTTTTAATTTTTTTTTTCGGAGCAGACGATTCCTGTAGTATTCTTTTAAGTCAATTTGATTGCTCCGGACCATTAAGGATGTCTCAAATTTGTTCTTCAACTTTCGTTTCCTGTCCAACACCCCATCTTGTTTTACCTTAGGTAGAGAATGAGCCGTGAAATGTGAAAATCTTACTTCGTATCACGTCCTGATAAAAATAATATAACCAGAAAAAAGTTACACTAATCAGACTTTTTCTGTTCAAAATTTATTTTTATTCAATGAATCGTCTGATTTTTTTTTTCTTCATTGAAAGAATATTATTTTCTTGATTGTTTGTTATATTTATAAATGATATTCAGAATGCTTTTGTACAAATATTCACAGTAAATTAATTAAAAAAATCATCAAAACTATGATGCCATTATGAACGTCAGCGTCCTTAAATGACTATAATCTAAAACTAGTTACACTAACCAGATTTCTATTGTAATACAATAAATCTATTGATTTCTTTTCTTCACTGAAGCAATATTATTTTCTTGATTGCTAGTTGTGTTCATAAATGATAATTAAAATACTTTTATACAAATATTAATTAAATTGAAAATTGGCAAAACTATGATCTCATTATGAACGCCAGCGTCCTTAAAAGAATATAATTAGAAAAAGTTATACTAATCAGACTTTTCATTTTACACAAAATTTAATTTTTATTTAAGGAATAGTCTGATTTCTTTTTTAATTGAAGAAATATAATATTTTCTTGATTGTTAGCTATGTTCATAAATGATATTTAGAATGCATTTGTATGAATATTAACACTAAAGTAATTAAAGAATCGTCGAAACTTTGATGACTTTATGAACGTCTATACCCTTATAAAAATAAGATCAGATAAAGCTACACTAAAACTTTTTATGATTAGCAAAATTTTTTTCATTCCAGAAATTCTCTGATTTTTTACTATTATTATTATTATTATTATTATTATTGAAACAATAATATTTTCTTGGTTGTTATTATGAATGATTTTTCAAATGCTTTTCCCAAAGTATTTGCATTAAATTAAGTAAACAATTTTAAACTATCATAACTCAGATTATCCTTACTTTTCCAAAATAAAAAAAATAAAAAATACTGTACTTAAATTATAAATGTTTCTAAGTATATAATAAAGTAAAATATTTATTTTTAAATTCTACTAAATATACATATTATTATAGCAGCGTGCAATATTTGGTTTGTGTATGGTACTGAATGAAGGATACTGAATATATATTTTTTTAATTACCGATGTTTAAGATAATATTATATAGTTTATTATTATAAACATTACTGAAATTATAAAGCAATGTAATTGTGATAAGCAATTTATAAAAGCTACTAATATCACTATGCAATGTGAAATAATTTACTTATTATATATGAAACTAAATATCTTAAACTAAGTATTTTTTCTTAAATTATGAATGTTAATAATAATAATAATATTATACCGAATAATAATATAAATAGCATTGAATATATCGTGCAGTATAATTATAAAATTCACTTGATAAAAGCTGCTGATTACATTAAGCAGCAAGTAATATTAATTTGCACAGTGCAACCGAGCTATCAAATTAGCAGCACAAATGTCAAGAACTCACAAAAAAGCACAAATGACAAAGCAGCATTTATCTACCATTTCTCAACCAATGGTATAAGGCACCTGAAAAGTATCATTCTTTATTTTTTTTAAATTCCAGTTGTGCCGTACAACTATAAAATTTAGTTTATGAAAGCTGCTGATTACATTATGCAGCAACTAGTATTAATTTACACACAGCACAGTGCAACCGAGCTATCAAATTAGCAGCAAAAATGTCAAAAACTCACAAAAAAGTACAAATGACAAATCAGGGTTTTTCTTCCATTTCTCAACCAATGGTATAAGGCACCTGAAAAGTACCATTCCTTATTTTTTTTAAATTCCAGTCGTGCCGTATAACTATAAAATTTAGTTCATGAAAGCTGCTGATTACATTATGCAGCGAGTAATATTTAGATTACACATAAAGTAACCAAACTCTCCAATTAAATGACAAACTTTTCTCACGTTTTTATTCCATTTCTCAACAGATCACTTAGTGGCATAAGACACCTGAAAAGTACCATTTTTTAATTTATATTTTTTAAATTCCAGTTATGCGTTATTACTATAAAATTTAGTTTATGAAAGCTGCTGATCACATTATGCAGCAAGTAATATTAATTTAAACACTGCATAAAGTAACCAAACTGTCCAATTAAATCACAAATGACAAACTTTTCTCACGTTTTTATTCCATTTCTCAACCAATGGTATAAGGCACCTGAAAACCATTCTTTACTTTTTTTAATTCCAGTTGTGCCGTATAACTATAAAATTTAGTTTATGAAAGCTGCTGATTACATTAGGCAGCGAGTAATATTTAGATTATACACTGCATAAAGTAACCAAACTCTCCAATTAAATCACAAATGACAAACTTTTCTCACGTTTTTCTTCCATTTCTCAACAGATCAACCAATGGCATAAGCCACCTGAAAAGAATCTTTCTTTCCCTTTTTTTTTTAATCCAATCGCCACACATCGCCGGAAGAACGTAACATTGAAAGGAATGTCCCCACTTTTTCACCAAGAATCGTTTTTTGACCCATTGCAGCGTGTAAGAGCCATCAGAACATGGCGAGGCATCTACTGTTATCTTAAGTCCTCCGACCATTCTGTTGCCGGACTATTTGAATAAATCTCCCCAGTCCAGTCATCAAGGTATTCCGGACCATTGACCGCCAAGGGTGCTTTTGGCGAGGAGGTTTATGTTTGGTTTTCGATTAATTCTGTCCGACTCATTTGTTGGTAGGACTTCTTTCTAAGAAGGTGAATTGGGTGTCCTTTTGTTCCAGAAGTGATTCAGGACGACATGATTGTAACTCTTCGAAGTGGTGTTCTTCTTCTTGGCGAGGCTGGCATAAAATGAATGTGTCATTGAGATTCCTGCGTTGCCCTCGCCTAAATGTGTTGCCCAATTGAGCAAAGAATCGCCAGTCGTTACATCGGCGGTACACGTATAATTAATTATTTATTGGTGTCAGAGAAACATACGATGTACGTTTAGTGTGTGTCAATGTCAACATTTTCTTTCAGAACAAAATACTTTTTTTTTCTGTAGTACTTTATAGAATTACAATAGAAGCGGGAATATTTTGATTAAGGTATTTCAGATTAAATATTTAAATTTTCAATAAATAAATCTGCAATTTGACATAATTGGAGTTTGCGTCATGCATCCTTTTATCATCGTTTTAATATTAGGTAAAAATATTTATTGCAAACAAATGTTTAATTTCAAATTTTTATGCTTAATTCTTTGAAATTAAATTTAATTAAAAAGTTTTAAAATCACATATGGTAAAAATTTTATTAAAAACCTATACGAGTTTCAATTGCACAATGGTACATCTTAATCAGTAGGATAAAAGACAAAAATGGTAAAGACAGAGATGATTAAAAATCCCGCCGAAATTACGTCATATTATTAGTGATAAAGTGAAGAGTCCAAAAATAAAATATTAAAAAAATTAATGATTTCGGATTGTTAGACAAATATGGTACTGAACTACTGAAATACATTTATGGATATTATGAGGTGAAGAAAAACCGAACTTACGACCTTCTGTTCAGAAATGCTTCTCGATGAGTTGATGTTCTTTGAGCCGGTATTTAATGTTTGAACTCGTTTCGTTCACATAGTTTCGCACACATAGAACTCTTTTTGTTTGTCCTATGCTTGATAGTCCACATTGGCATGAAATTTTCTTAATTTCTCTGGAGATGAAATTGGATTTGTTCTCGACTTAGATGGAATTGGATATTTTCTTGATTTATTGAGTGACAGTTAGAGCTGCTGCTCCAGACTTTACCAGAGACTGAGTTAGACTAGTTCCTGTTTTCATTGAAAGTGAAATAAAATAAGTTCCTTATTAGTTAGATTTGTTCCTAATTATGTTTGAGTAAAAGTTGTTCCTGCCCTGTGTTATTTAACGGATAATTTTGATTCATTAGGATTAAAAATGTGTGTACTGGTTCATTATTGTTGATTTGTCTAGTTAGATGTGTTCTTGACTAGAGTTGGAATTAGATTTGTTCCTGACTTCATTAGATGTCAAATGAAATGAGTTCCAGATAAATTTGGAGTTTGATTTGTCCCAAATAACGCTTGAGCTCTAACTTGATCTGTTCCTGCGTTTTTTTTTTTTTTTTTTTTTTTTTTTTTTTTTTTTTTTTTTTTTTAAATCAGTTGATGGATTAGTTTGGGATTGGGACATATATATGACTATATATGTCCCAATATATATAATGATAGGCCCCATTTTTGAGTAGTTTAGGAGAGTATATTTGGTAAAACCATCATAGAATTTTCTTGTAGACGGTAAGATCTGTCTGCATAATGTGATGTTATTTAATACTAGCTTCTAAAATTCCGAATGCAAATTCTAAAAACTGAAAAATTTTCGATATACAAACAATAAAAAGTGTCTTAGGAGAAAGTGTGGCTTGTCATTTTATTGCCCCCAACCATTTATTTTAATTGATTATAAATCTTTCCTGGATATTTTAGGATCATCTGAAAGTATAAAAATGTGTATGATATAATTCATTGCAGCTCTTTGGAAAGAAGACTTGAACATCGATTTGCCTTCATTTAAATCCCATTGCTTTTCAAAGCTATTTTCGTACGCTTATAAATAATTCTACAAATGAATTGACAAAGAACGTCACTTAGCCACCACGCATTTAATCTCAATTGATCAGCGAAAGGTTAAAAATCACACAAGCGTGGGAGTGACAAATAAAAGGAGTGGATTCAGCGTCAAACCTCAACAGCGGACTCAATAAACTCCTTGAGGGCGAGAACAACAACAACAACTCGATAAATAGGAAAAAGGTTCTGGAATCAATCGAATTATACCTGCGAGACACGTGCAGGACGTTTGTCTTTTAGCGCGCACGTTCCTGAGTAATTGGCGCGTCAAAGGGCAGGCGCGCGTGCCACAAACCCTCTCAAGGTTTTAATCTTGAAGGAATCCTGAAGAGATTTCAAGCAGTGACGTATGGTCTGAGTCTAACTAAGGATGAAGATTCTCACTCATCGAGAGCCCGGATGGAGTTTTGTTTGAGGGTGGGATTTAGAAGATTCCGAAAGTCACATAAATAATTCCATCCTTTTCCTTCCTCTGTCCCCAGAAAAGATCCATCATTGATTACTTGATTTATTTAAGACAGGGATCATTGGCTTTTATTTGATTTGCTTATGACAATTATTTTATCCTTTGTGGAGTTTTACCTTACAAACATTTTATTCCAATGAATAATCACTGAAAATTAACATTAAATGTGCATCAAAATAGCTGAATACACGGAAGATTAATTGCACTTTACCTTTCATGTGTATGTCGTAGACTAATTGAAAAATCCGGCACATTAGGAAAGGTCACCGGTATTTTGAATATTCTTGTTGCAATCAGCCTATATACCTTTAGGCTAATAAAAAATTGCTGAAAAATTATTCGTGTTGAATTTGCTTATGCATATCGAAATAAACCTACAATAACTCGATTTACAATAAAAAGCATTTGCTACGATAGAGCAGAAAATCTTACAATTAGCCTTTACTATTCACTTGTCATTTATAGCAAACTGCCCGAAATATATCAGGCTAATTTAACAATGAATAACGCATTGTCTTATTAAATTTAAGGTATGTGAGCTCCCTGCATTATTCCTACTGTAAACCTTATGGGGGCCGGGATAGCCTGGCTGGTAGGACGTTAGGCCTATCTCGGATAGCTCGTGAGTTTGATTCCCGCCGGCCTAAAATTTTCCGTGTACAAAATGGTGACTGGTGCACGCTAAATCTGTCTGGGTCACAAAGTCCCCCAAGTTCCCTTAACAAATCATAACCTCTGGGGGTACTGGATCGGAGATTGATCGTGCTCTGGTTCAAGTCAAAATTACAATCTGCGGATGAATGGCGTGTGAATGTGTCGTCTCTGTGAAACGTGATGTGACGCATGTACGTTGTCTCTGGATCATCCTCAGGGATTTTTCCCAAACCGCAGCCGATAACCCATAGTGTTAGCTCTAGTGAGGCGTATATAAAAGTATAGTATCCTATCGTAAACCTGGTGCATCCAAAAAAAATGGAGGCTGTTTGAAAAAAATACGGATTATTCAATTAGCCTAAAATATGTATACTTGCTATTGATGTCTAAATTGCAACTTTTTTTTGCAATGTTAATATGTTTATGTTATCAAGCTGTTAACTTGGCTTACTGCTTACCAAACACTGTTTTATGATATTTTAAATTGTAGAGCTTTGAAGAAAAACGTGTTAAGATAGATTTGATTCATTTATTATAATGCTTTACATAGCCTTGGTAAAGTTCCTATGGTAAATTTATCACATTGCTTGTAACTTGGTAAAGTTATACCTTGGTACCAGTGCAAATGTTATCTTTCAATGATTAGTTAGTATAAACCAACACACGAACATCAATCTAAAATTTAAAAAAAAGGATGGTTAAATTGCTAATTAATTATACTGCACTACCTTCCATATGCATTCTTACATTTTTGTCTAACTTACAGCCGCTTTTTTGTATGGTAATGTATTTATATCTGCATCCAGCAGGCAATTTGTTCTACTGTTTTCAAGGACTGTTTTATGAAACTTATGGGACTTATAAAGTGAAGAGTTAGAAAAACAGGTGAGGTGATATTTTATTTAATCAATTACGTGATTTATTTTGTTAAGTTGAAACATTAAGCGTTCTATGGTTGATCAAATTATGCAGTGAAAATAATATTTAATTTCGCAGGTCTGAAAGAATGTTTCGGTCATCTGTAGGTACCAGACATTATTTTAATCTACCCAGTGCTTCTTTTCCTTCTAGAACAAAAACAAAAAAAAATTATTAGCTCTAAAAAATTTCTTCCCTCTTATATTTTATAGAGATGGATCATCTATGGATCACTTAATTATGTCTAAGCATTTAACTTTGTTTTTAAGGGCTTCTATCTTTTAATGGCCATGGTAGGAATGTCACAACAGGGATCAGATGACGTGTTCAGCTCCTGAACTGGTATTCATCTTTCCAAACTTCAGTACCACAATCAACGAGAGAACTCACACGACCCCTAGCTATCCACCGGAGGGGATGAACAATCCCTTTAACCCCTTACCCTGCACCACTGAAACATTTGTATAATTTACATGCTCTTCAATTATACTTTATGAAGATGCAATATTTTCTTGGTGTTAACCTTTTGTGTAGTTAGATGCTACAACTCTTAATGATCGAATGGTTAAAAAAAATTACTGAAAACAAATCAGTCTATATTATGAGAAATTAAATACACTCAAAATCTGCGATTTTAAGTCATTTATGAACCAGGATAATATTTTTGAAGTGCATTTTGATATGTTTAAAAAATATCTATCAATGAATTTTAACAGATATCGCAAAATTTAAAGACAATCCAAAACGCTTTTAATAAATAACATGGTATTATAAAGCTGTTCCAAAAATATAACAGTTAAAAGGTATCTGTTTTTAGATAACAGACATCTGTGATTGTTATCCCTCATTGGTCCTAAATATTCCTATGTAATCAAATCTCTTGTAATTCATTCTGAAAAAAAAGTTAATAGTCTTGGTGACTTTCAGCCAATTTGGCGATGAATCAGGTAGGCAACCATCTCACTATTTTATCTCAATGCAAATTCTGAGTAAGCGCTAACCGGAAGGTAAACAAGGCAATTCACGTACTGTCACTATTCGAAACATGTCCTCAGGCAGAGTGGGCAGAAGATTTGCGAGAACGATCCTAAAATAGGTTGATGCCAGGCGCATGACAGATTCGTTGGCGACACTGTTCATTTTGGTCACAATGCGAAATGTGTCGTAAATCAGAAGCACAACTTCTGGCAGGGCGACGCACTGTCGCATCATATATGCTGGATTAGTTGTTATACAAATGTTATAAATGTCTTCCAGCATTGGCAATAAAATGCTGTAAGCAAATTTGTGCCCGCATCTATTTCTAAATGCCACTGATTAAGTCACTAATACGTCGTTGTTACGTTTACGACTTAAATTTTTAAGGATCGTATATTATCTGTGTCACAGTTGCTAAATGTGTCACGTTATTACTTTTTAATTGTAATTTATTTAGGCATAAAAATGACAATCATTTACCAGAACAGGACCCTGTATGTCAGTGTAGTGTTACTTTCGATAAAATGTCCCGCTAATAAAATTCCATTGAAATTTTTTTGTTCTTTAATTTTAAGAAAAGAACAAGTGATAGCAGATGAAATTTTATAAGTTCGTTTAGAATTATCTGAAAAATTTAAATACTTAAATACGAGATACTGTTTCTTTTTTATTACTATTATTCATACAAATGTTTATATCCGGTCAATATAAGTATATCCGGTCCGCATTTGGGAAGGAGATGTTGATTTTAAAGCCAACACAATCCACTTTTATTTATTTCAGAAGAAAATATTCTTTTTGAATCTACTCTTAGAGTAAATCGTAAATTTTTTGTTGAGAATCCTAAGAACAGTTGGAAGAATAAGTTGATCAAAGGAGTTAAATAACATTAAAATATACCTTAAAATGTTACGGAAATCGAGTTATTGTGTGTAAATGACAAAAGAAAAATAAATAAATTATTGCTTGATATAAAAAGTGTCACCAAGAAAGTAAATGAAAGTGTGAGCGATTAACTTAGCCATCCCCATTTCTTCTCTTTCATATTTCGTTTGAAAACTAAAAAAAAAGTACTTTTAATGTGGGTGGTCCAGATACGAGCCTGGTGGCTAACGTTATCTTTAATATAGTACATGCCTTCTTTTAGACATAACTTAGCTATTTTTTGTTGGAATAAATTATATTTTTAATTAATAATTTAATTCATTTAATGATAAAGCTATTTTATGCTTTATTAATTATCTTGATTTGTATTTTAACTATAAAAAGTCGAAACCAAAACTAAATAAGTAAAAACAACGTAAGCAATTAAGTAATATGAAAAAGTTACTTTTGTTCTGAGTCGTTGATTGAGTGAGGTTTTTGTAAGTAACATTTATCGTTTATTTGCGTTTTTTAATAATTTGAAATACAGAGTCGTTACGCCATCAATATAATTGTTCGATTACGACCGTTTCGGTATTATACAAAAATATTCAAATCGCTTCAGTATTTTATAGCACTAAAACAATTGTCTACTCTATGAACCTGCATATTTGTGCCTATTGTAGTTTAAAAAAAAAAAAAAAAAAGAACACGATTGTTTTGGTATTATATAACATCAAATCTATTTAATACTTTTTGAACCTAATTATTAGAATTTAAAATACGAACGGTAGTTACGGTACTGTATAGTACCAAATCAATTGTTTAATTATGAAATTGCTTATTTGTGCTCGTAGTAGTTTAAAAAATAGACGATTGTTTTGATTATTGTATTGCACCAAAAATATTGTGAACTTTATGAACCAAATTATTGCATTTTAAAATACTGTCGGTCTTTTCGGTATTGTATAGTACCAAAATAATTGTCTACTTTATAACCTGCTGCTTATTTGTGCTTATTGTGGTTTTAAAAAAATAAAAAAAATAAAAATAAAAAAAACGCTTGTTTCGGTATGGTATAGTACCAAAACAATTTTCTACTTCATGAACACAATTATTTGTGTTTATTACAGTTTAAAATACGAGCGGTAGTTTCGGTATTATACAAAAAATATATTGATCATTACGGTATTGTATTGCATCAAAACGATTTGTCTGATTTCTGATCTTGTTCATATAAGCTTAATACAGGTTCATAAACAGATAATCGTTTCGGTTCCAATTCGTTCGTTTATCGTAACCGTTCATTTAAAAGATCATTAACTCCATGAACCTGTTTCTTTTCTATTAAACATATTTTACTACGCGCACTAAGGTTGTCTCAGCTATTTTGGAAACTTTTATTGCCTTTTGTATTAAATTTCTTCTTAAAAAAAAAGATCTAATTGTCCATGTTCAAAAATGTAAGAACTTCTTTTCGAAATCAATTTTTTACTTTTACTTATGAACTATTTTGACCGAGCAACGCCTGCTTGTTTTATTATTATGTTTAACTAGTAAAAGTTTTATTATTTAGACATAAGGCATTTCATTTTATTGAAATCACTTTTGAAATTTCAGTGAAAGCCTCATTTTTATAGGTCCATATTAAGAAAAGAAATAAAAGCTTAGCAGACATTTTTGCAATTAAGTTTTTACAATGTGCCAAATCTCTGTTGAACAAATAAAGGAGGGTAAATAATGGTTAAACAACATTAAATAACATATAAATCAAAACAACTTAAAGGACTTTTATGTCCAATGGCCAAAAACCATTATATTGAACGAAGAGAAAAATATTTTTCTCAGAAATTAAAGATAAGAGTAATAACTCATCGATGTAAAATGGGTAAGAAAAACAACTTTGTGCCGCAATACAGGTAATAAAATTCTAAGAAATAGATAGTAAATAATATTTGCGCGTTTAATAGCTTCTTCCAATTAGATTAATCTCAAGAAAATAACATAGTTTAACGTGTTTTGTTTTTTTGGTAAAAAGATTTCATTTAAATGAGCAATTCTTGTTTGCAGCTATAAACCACCGTTTGACTGATTAGGACACAATTCAAAAATGCTTCGACAA
Source organism: Parasteatoda tepidariorum (assembly GCF_982258835.1). Lineage (NCBI taxonomy): Eukaryota > Metazoa > Arthropoda > Arachnida > Araneae > Theridiidae > Parasteatoda > Parasteatoda tepidariorum. The sequence goes on from NC_141755.1 coordinate 79,009,738, forward strand.
TTATGATATTAAATAATGGAAAATGATTAATAATCTGTAAAAATTATATTTTGATTGAAATTGTCTTTAGCTAAACATATTTTATAATTTTGCGCTTTGTTTTTGCACAATTCTAAAGATATGGAGAAATGCACATTGAGAGGTTCAAAATTTCGAGTGTTCTCGTAATGGGACCATATTTTCTACATTTTAAGGGTCAATCAAATAAATCTAAATCCATCCCAAAAAAATAGCATGTTTATTCAGAAAAAGAATGTTTCAGTATTCAGATTCACATAACATAAACACAAATTAATTAGCATTATTAACTTTTGAACCTCGGACTCTTGGAATCCGATAATCATTAGGAAAAATCAATCATTAGAATAAAAGTTATTAAAGTGTGCCGTAATTAGTTTTGCGCATAGTGCGCCGTAATCAAGCAGAAATTTTGACGATTTACTAATTTTTCCTGAAACGTTCATTCTATTTTTTTGTTTTTTCTATTTTTTTCTTTTGTAATTGCTCTTGAAGTGAATAAGAGCTGCGATGACTCAGTGGTTAAGGCACTGGGCTGTAATTGTGAAGAACTGTGGTTCGATCCCCAGCGGCGGCTTGAAATCTACTCAGCTTCAGATTGATGGGTACCAGCGTATCTGGGAAATGGAGCGACCTGTAACAATACTGACCACATTGCCGCTATCATGCCGCTGGTCTCGAAATTGTGGAGCCTTTCTCCATGCCCCGTCCCCTGGCCCACAGCGGGCAGTTGAGGGAATGCTTTAATTTTTTTTAAAAGTGAATAAAGAAAACAAAAATATACAATGAATACAGATAAAAATTAATTTCGTTATTAAGTCGAATAGAAATACAAAATCACAATCCATTACTAATCAGATTCAGGTAACTAACCAGATTAATCAAATGCGATATCAATCTGGACAATCTACGAGAAATCATCCGAGTTAAGTTTTAATTTTAAAAAAAGAAGTTTAAACCAACTAAATAATCGTATTAAATATTCGACTTTATCAAAAAAAATACGATCGCAAATCTGAATATTATTAAATATTCCGAAAAATTTGAAATCTAATTTGACGCATCACCAAACCCTATCAGTCTTTGTCAAGAATCGCTATACTATTTAAAGAGTAGCAACTTTGACGACAGCAAAAAAATAAATAAATATTTAGTTACGGTAGATTACCATTTAGAAACAAATTCCACTGCTGGTTTAGAGTTTCTCTTCGTTGGTTTTAAAATAAATTGAATTGAGTGCTTTGATAGCTCAAATCAGACAGCAATAAAACAAAAAGAATATGCAGATCTCGTCCATCTCAGAACAAGAAATCGTTCTCAGCCATTGATGTGTAGTGAAAATCCTTGAGTGAAAATTAGACTTGTCTCGCTTGTTTCCTTTGCATAATGACATTTTCTTTTGTTTTGTTTGTTTATCAGAAGGTGCACTTTACAATGAATACCAAATTTTTTGTTTGTTTGGCAATTTGTCATGCTTTGCATTAGGAATCCAGTTAGGTTATAAATTTACACCTTCGTAGATGGCTGAAGGCGGATACCGAACAAAAGAACTGACTCCGCCTACAGCCACTGCCCTTGAATGTTAAACGTCAGGTTTAATTGTTATGTTTAATTTTACTCGAATCAGTTTAAATGCTTAAAACTCGTAGCAAAACTATACTTTAAACTATATAACTTGCCGTAAGGAATCAGCTGGGCATTAGAACAGACCAATAGCTTAAATATATAAAAAATTATTAAATTTTTAAAAATCTACAGTTTGGCGAGATTTTTTTTCAGTTAGATGAAATTTTTTCGCCAAGGAAAGTAATAAAAACGGTCATATACTTTTTTAATTATTGAAACGTTGGTACTTTTCCGTTATCCGGACTCAAGCGAAAACTCACCAAATGATGTAGTACCCCTTTGTTATCTAATTGAACGAAAATTTGGTTGCAAGAAATTTGGCGGAATTCTACATTATTTGGCGATTTTTCGCTTGTTAACGGAAAAGTACCAAATCGTTATATCACAAACGCTCTTAATTTTCCCAAAACTGTGCCTTTCTCTTTATTGACTTTTTCGTCAGTCTCCGTACTTGCATAGAGGGCGCTGGCAAGCGATAGGCTAAACTTGACTTAACAATTTTGAATAACTGCAGCTGACTCACAGCAGTTATGAAACATACTATTTGCAATAATGCGTTCTTTCATTTGCCGAGAAGCTTGACCATTGGTACATGAATGGTTAGAAAATCGGAATCCGGTTCGGAAGAGCCAGGGTTCGAATCTAGACTCTACTAAGACCCATCGAATATGTACGATATACGTGCTCGTAAAATCTGTGGAATCGAAAATCCTGCGGTCGGTCAATGAGCAATACCATGGGTACTGGGATCTGGAGGAAATTTTCTTCCCCTTCAGAGCTAAGTCTAAATTGAGGAAGTAGCCTCAAATTGTGATGGCATGTCTTCGAATCATCTTCACGGATGTTTCCCAGACCGTCGCCAATAGCCCGTTGTGTAGCTCTTGTGCGAATTAAAGTACCAACCTACCTTATTTGAAATTTCGAGCTTTCCAAAAACAGCCTCTGAAACATAGAAGATTGCCGGCTACTTTAACTCGCAGAAAATACGATGCTTTGATTTTAAATGCAAATATTTATACAATTATTTTATTATGGTTGACAGCACTAAATTTACCAATGATAGCTGGTCGATATGAATCCGCATCCGGCTAGCACCAACCACAATGCTTACGTGAAATATCCTCAGTGGTAGATGGATCATGGGTTAGACATTCCTTTGCCATCAGGCTAACCGTGAGAGGTTATCGCAGGGCTCGAAAAACAGCCCGTCCTCCCGTCCTCGGCGGTCAAAAATTCCCCGCGGACAACGAATTTCTCGAATCCGACGTCCGCACGGACGGCCATTTTCCCGTTAATGTTCGTGATACATTTTCAATTTTTGTTATCTTACAAGAGTCTAGCGCCTCACTTCTAAAATGACCCTCTAATCTAGAAATACAGCAACATACTGCGTATGGTGGAATTGATGTTTTCTCTGTCTGGGAGTACTGTAGCGGTTGAAAGGGGTTTTTCAGCAATAAACTTACAAAAAAAAAAAAAAAAAAAAAAAAAAAAAAAAAAAAAAAAACATTACGTACTGGTCTTAAACAAGAAGCGTTAAACGCAATTATGAACATCTACCTAAATGCAAAACCCCCTTCAGATTTCTGTGCAGAAACCTCTGTAAATCATTGGCTTGATCGTGGAACTGGCAAACGACATATTTGATACATTTAAAAAAACGCAGTATCCACGGATAAATTGACATTCCAGATAACTTGACTTTAGTCATTTAAATTATTTCATAAAATAAATACTAGGTTACTATTAGTATACTAGTATTTCTCTTATTACTGTATAATGTAATCATAGTATTTGTAATCCTAGTAACTACTAATTCATTGTGCAATTTATATAAATATTTGTAATAAATAGGAGAAAATTATGTTTTTATTTATTTAGAAGATACGGGTTAGTTTCAAATGAGGACGGGTACATTGTTGGACATGCCGTCCTCGGGGACGGGTAAAATTTCTGAGTTTTTTCGAGTCCTGGGTTATCGTGATCTTCTCCATGTAACGCAAATGCGGGTTAGTTCCATCGAAAAGTCCTCCACGAAGGCAAATTTCTGCCAATACTTGATCCAGGAGTTCCCTTGCCTTCTGGAATGGGTTGAAAATTACAAGGCTACGGAGTTGAACATTAGTAGTCGTAAACTCACAAAAATTGGGTCGGTTGTTCAACGACGGTTATAAAAAAATGTAACTCATTTACAATATTTTTACATTAAGGAATATTTTCGTTATCCAAATGAAATTTATTGCCACGCACGATAATATCGCTTTCAATCTTTATCAAAGACGATAATGATGAAGCTAATACATTGTGCGGTAATCAGCCTTATCGATAATTTTCGCGATATTATCATTAATTTATCGTTGTCTAAAATGATTGCGATACTATTGTATTCGATAATTATTGATATCGATAAAAATCGCGACATTATCTTATTGGATAATTATTGCGAAACATGAAATTCGCGATTTATCATAAAAATACTCTTTTAAAGTACCGCTGTTGCACGTCTGAATTATATCGATATTTCGCGATGCATCAATACACAGGTAGTATATCATTCCATCTTCAGGCAACTAGCGAAAAGGCTAAATTAAACTATCTACGCAGCTTGACAATAAATACACCTTGCTGTATACAGCGCAAAATAACTCTAGTTAAACTTGATTTGATAAATTACCTCCGCTATCAACTGATAAAACCATTCCAAAAGATATTTTCTGTAAAAAGAACAATTTGACACATAGCCCTCATCTCAATTTGATAAAAACGAACTCACCAGATACATATTAAAAAGTATCTATTTTTTCTAACGGATGTTGATTAACATCAGCAAAACACAAACTCTATATTTGATTATCACACGGTCCCTAAAATCAAGCCAATTGGCAGTTGTTGGATCAGTTGTCACGAATGGCGATGAACGAGACCTTCTTTTTCATGTCTGAAATGGAATAAAAACATAACGTATTAGTCTATTGTTTCTGTTTAAAAAAAATGAGTTCATAATGCAATCAGTAGTTTACTATCAGCTGCCCACGCATAACACAGACATCTATAAAACCTTGACGAATTACTTGAATCGATGGATCATAATTTTCAATCATCACACGAAGTCATCTTAAGAAGATGTTCGCTAAATAAACATTTATTTCGATCGTAATTGATGTTTGTGGGTAGAAAATGTATCTGTGAGATTGTTATTTTGTTAGATTGAGTTAAATAGTTATTTCTTTAGATCTTTTCGATTTTTTTTTATAGATATTTCCGTATGATGTGGAATTTTAAGTCTGTTTATCTGTGTGATTGTTTTATTTTATACTTATTTTGTATCAATTTTTTTCACTGCTCCAGATTACAAAGCAATATAGTCATAAAAAAATTATAATTTTATTTATTTCATTTTATTTTTATTAATTTTTTATTTTTTAATAATTTTTTTTATTTTTTATTTTCTTATTTTTATTTTTTATTTTCTTATTTTTATTTATTTTTTATTTTTATTTACTTTTTATTTTTATTTATTTTTCATTTATTTCAGTTTATTTTTATAAATTTTTTATTTTTATTTTTTTATTTTCAATTTTTTTTTTTTTATTTATTTATTTTTTTTATTTGTGTACTAGAGGGCGCCACCCGTTGCTCGCTTTCGCTCGCCAATTCCCCGTAATTGTTACGCAATTATTTTTTGTTTGTAATAAATTATTTTATCGTAATTGTATCCGAAACTTTGGCAATAGTTTACAATCGCGGGCTCCTCTCATTTTTGGCAATTTGCAAATAAACGAATATCTATGTAAAAAAACGAAAAACCAATCACATAAAGATAAACAAAAGTTGTAGTAACCCGAAGGTGACGTCATTGAAAGCAAACTACATCATGGTAACCAGAAACGAGATTTCAGTAAAACTGAATGAAAATTATCGCCAAACCAAAAGGCTCCTGATTCTACCCTTGTTTGCATAAAACGCTGTTGCTTCTCAGACTCATTTACGGAATCCTGCACACATTTGGCTACCAATAGTAACACAGGAAGGATCACACTCACTACCGTGAATTTAGTACAGCTCTCACAACAAACGCTCAAGACTCGGTGAACTTAATACAGCTCACACCACAAGCGCTCAAGATCCGGTGAACTTAACACAGCTCAGCCGGTCTTTCCCAAACACGGCAACAAGTGGTATCCGTTCATCGAATTCTATCCTTGATAAAATTCTGGTGGGGGAGTATTGTGGCGTAACTACCCCTACAATTAATAAATATCAATACACTAGTATATAAAGACATGTTAACTCGATTTCATCTTGAGGTACCTTTTGATAAATGATTGTTGGCGCATTTTTTTATTTTATTTTATAACCGTCGTTGAACAGCCGACCCAATTTCATGGGTTTACGACTACTTACGTTCAACTCCGTAGACTTGTAATTTTGAACCAATCCAGAAGACAAGGAAACTCCTGGATCAGTACCCCCAGAGGTATTGATTTGTTGTGGGAACATGGAGGACTTTGAGACTCGACAGATTTAACGTGCATCAGTCACCATTTACTACACGGGGAGTCTTCGGCCGGCGAGGATCGAACCCACGACCTCTTGGATATGGGCCCAGTGCCCTACCGACCAGGCTATCCCGGCCCCTTGTTGGCGCATTTTATTTTATTTTATAACCGTCGTTGAACAGCCGACCCAACTTCATGGGTTTACGACTACTAACGTTCAACTCCGTAGCCTTGTAATTTTGAACTAATCCAGAAGACAAGGAAACTCCTGGATCAGTACCCCCAGAGGTATTGATTTGTTGTGGGAACATGGAGGACTTTGAGACTCGACAGATTTAACGTGCATCAGTCACCATTTACTACACGGGGAGTCTTTGGCCGGCGAGGATCGAACCCACGACCTCTTGGATATGGGCCCAGCGCCCTACCGACCAGGCTATCCCGGCCCCTTGTTGGCGCATTGTCGATTTCTCCCCAATAGGGTGGATCATAGAATAGCCCGCCCAGTGGCGATTTTCTTAAATCTTGCCAAGCAAGTTTAAATTTCACCAAACTATGTTTCCGGAAGAGATTATTTTGAACGTCTGATCACACCACCAAAATTCTTTAACCTGATTAGTTATTTGATATGTATACCTACGCGAAAGTTGGATTTCGTTAAGAAAGAGGTAAAAGGGTTTATTTTTTCGCCATTTGTACTTCTGATATCTTCCTGTTAGAATCATCGTTATTATTTCATTTTTTAACCCTTATTTCATTTATTATCGTTAATATTTCATTTTTTAATTTTTTTTTGCGCGGTACCGGTTGAAAATGGCTAGAAAATGAACGAGTGAATTTTTAATTAAATCAATTTGTAATACTTAAAATTAATAATTTAAGGTTATTTAAGTTAAGGTAGTTTAAGGTTATTAAATAAGTTATTTTTTATTATATTAAAAAATGTTTCAGTAAATTTGCAATAATTTAAACAGTTTTTTTTAATAATCAAAAAGCAACGTTGATGCCAATAATAATCGCTAACTTTACGAGATTTCCAAAAGTCGCCAAGAGTTGGGCTATTCTAGGATTTTGCCCTCTCTGCAATATCATCACATCATGCAAGAAGTTGATCGTTAAGTTCTTAATCGTTTAAAGAATCTCTTTAACGGTAATTTATTGTAGTGTATCTACCACTAAAAAAATACAATTCCAATTCACTAGTATATAATACTTGCTAACTCGATTCTATGTTGGGGTACCTTTTTATAGATGAAGGTTGACATTGTCGTTAACTACTATCCCCACATTGGTGACCAAGACTAAGAAGCAATAGCGTGAGGAGGACAATGTCGCACTCACAAGTAACAAGTCAACTGTTCACTCTCGACCATGCATCGAAGTAGGCTTATTCAAATCGTAGTGAGCGTTTCTGTCAAGGTAGGCGTGTTCATATCACGTCCGGGTCACCAATATGGCGATAGTAGTTAACGATAATGTCAACCTTCATCTATGAAAAGGTACCCTGATACTTGGTAAAACTATACTTGGACTACCTTTTTTATTTTGACATGCATAATATTGAGCTTAAAATAATAATTGTCCTTAAGCAATTTCATAAAAGAAAAATGTTTTTAAACTAAACATGGTGACTTCTAGAAATCCTGAATTTTCGTTAACTTCTCTCTCCTAGATCTAATAGATAGCAGAAGGAAATTTTATGAATCAAAGCAATTAAAGAGGTATTGAAGAATGAAACGAACATTATAAATTTTGCTAATATGCTCAATTTCTAATAAGATTAAAATATTAAAGGTAATTGTGAAAGAATCGGAAATGGAGGCCAACCTGACTGAAATTTTGCAATCAAAAACCAAAACAAATCATGATTTGACAAACAGTCTCTTATCTTTTCTGCTAGTTTGCTTAAAACCTCGCCAAGCCCCTATATCGTTATTTACTTTGGGTGGAGGCTATTGTCAAACTAGACTTCGAAACGAATCTTGTGAATAGAAACCACACATATTTTGCATTAGAAGGGATCAGTACAGGATAGAATTTTCTTTGTTTCATAAATATTTTATATATTTTTAGTTTCGATTGAGCTGCTCAAAATGTGTGATCTAAATCTAAATAGTTATGATTTTTAAAAAAAATTCTTACAACGAAATGTAGCAACACTGATGACAATGTCATCGGTTTTAATGCGATTGAGTGCAATAATTTACACTTTTGCTTTTCTTTGCTTTTACAGTAATTCGAAGCAACAGTTTCTATTAGTTTTGAATCATTAAAGGACAGCAAGTTCTGTTGCTTTTGGAGTAATTCGGAGCAACAATTTTTGTTGCTTTGGAAGTAATTCGAAGCAGCAATTTTTGTTGCTTTGGAAGTAATTCGGAGCAGCAATTTTTGTTGCTTTGGAAGTAATTCGGAGCAGCAATTTTTGTTGCTTTGGAAGTAATTCGGAGCAGCAATTTTTGTTGCTTTGGAAGTAATTCGGAGCAGCAATTTTTGTTGCTTTGGAAGTAATTCGGAGCAGCAATTTTTGTTGCTTTGGAAGTAATTCGGAGCAGCAATTTTTGTTGCTTTGGAAGTAATTCGGAGCAACAATTTTTGTTGCTTTTGGAGTGATTCGGAGTTACAATTTGTATTAGCTTTGAATAATTTCGGAGCTAGTTTTTAAGCAGTTCGTACAAGCATTTTTCCATGATTTAGAAGCGATTCGGAGCCCAACAATTTTTATTTGTTTAAGAGTAATTCATGGTAGCTATTTAAAAAAAAAACATGGCAGGAAAGAGTTTTTTTTTTTCAAAAATATTTTTATCTGATTTTGAAACAATGCAAGACAAATAATTTCATTGTGTTTTTCAACTATCTAGGGTATCTTCAATGGTTTTGGAATACAAAACAGCAATTTTCTTTGTTTTCGGAGAAATTCGGAACTGTAACTTTTTATTCGGTTGTGGAGCGATTCGGGGGCATTAATTTTTACTTTTAGAACCTCATCGTGCAACAATACTTAATTCTGAATTCTTAATTGATTTTTCATTTAAGTGAAGTAATTAAACACTTAGCAGAAGTTCTGAAATACTGGTATAAGATATTCAGTCGACGTTGGCCTGAAGTTCGAAACAAAAAAGGCAATTAAAGTCTATCGAGAAAATAATGAAAAGCGTTGAAGTATATGAAAAAAAAAAAAAAAAATAGAGAAAGCAGTCTATATTTACCTGGCCAATGATAACTTTGAAACAAAAAGCATGATTGAAGTTTGTAAAGAAAATAATAAAGAAAGCTTTCAATGCAAATCATTGCGAAAAATAGAACATTTTAATTTATGTTTTTAATAAAATTAATTTTTCAAATCGTATTCAGAGAATAATTTCAAACGCTCATTTGCGTAAAGATTTTTTTTTTCTTCATATTTCAGACAAGCGATCTAGATTTAAAAAAAATATTAAAAAAAAACTCTAGAAAGGATAAAATTATTATAACAGTATACTTTTTTATTCAAGAAATGAAAGGAAATTCCCCAGCTTCAATTTCCCTCAATTCATTTTCCACCTTGGACTAAAATAAACACCAGAAGGCGCATCCTCAATAAAAAAAAAGAAGAAAAAAGAAAAGAGAAAAAAAAGAATATTTTTCTTATCATCCTCGGAAATAATAGCAAATTACAATCGAAGAAGTAGAAGAGAAAGAACCATTTTTCCCCTGATTGATTGACGCGGGTAACAGACAGTTTTGATTACTGACATCCACCATTTTTTTCCCTACCTTCGCTTATTTTTGGAATATTTTTCCCTTTTATTTTTTTTTCTTCTTTTCCCCAAGATAGTGGACAAGTAAACCAAAAGAGGTTAACAGATAGCTGAGGAGAGAAAGGAAAAATGGTGAGCGAAAAAGTCATTTTTCTATCTTCTTTTTCCTGCTCTGTTGACAAGGTTAAAGTGGAGCTTGATGGATTGTTAGTCTAGGGACCCTATGTCTTCTTTACCTACCCTGTCACTTTGTGTGTTCACTATGACACATATATTTATACCTTAATATCGCCTTTTTTTATGCTTTCTTTGATATGTCATTTTGATTCAGTAACAACACATAATATACATAAGATCATTCTCACGATCTTCCATAACTAGGTTTAAGAAACTTTCTCAGTTATAAGTTGTCAAAGTAATCTCACGATCTGGGTTCTTCAACAACTTGGTTTAAAAAAACAATTGCAGTTTTAAGTTGTTAAGGTAATCTCACGATCTGGATTTTTCAACAACTTGGTATAAAAACGATTGCAGTTTTAAGTTTTTAAAGTAATCTCACGATCTGGGTTCTTCAACAACTTGGTTTAAAAAAAACAATTGCAGTTTTAAGTTGTTAAAGTAATCTCCCGAATCTGAACTTTTTGACTAGGTTTAAAAAAAACATTCTCAATTTTAAGTTAAATTTATCTTACGATCTAGACTCTTCAAATTTGGTTTTCAAAAAAAAAAAAAAAAAAAAACGCATTCTGAGTTTCTATTTATTAAAGTAATCTCACGATCTGGACTCTTCACCAACTTGGTTTAAAAAAAAACATTCTTTAGTTTTAATTTGTCAAAGTAATCTTACGATCTGGACGCTTCCTCACATTTAATAAACAGTCTTAATTTTAGGTTTTTAAAGTTATCTCTTGATCTGACTCTTTCACAACTTGATGTGAAAGGACTTTTAGTTTTAAGTTGTTCAAGTTATCTGACAAGACATAAAAATATTCTTACCCAGTCTTTAACAAATTAATGGCCGACCGGCCTGGGTAGGGGGCAGGGAACTGTCCTTGCATCAGAAAGGTCCTGGGTTCGAATCCCGGGCAAGGCATGGATGTTTCTTTCTCTCTCTGTGTGTTCTATGTCCTTTCTCCTTTGTGTGTGAATGCGACCCGTCCTATAAACGGGTTGTGGTTGTGTGAATGGCGTGGCAGAAGTCGAATTCCTGGCCATAGATGGCGCCACTGAAAAACAGTAGCAATCGCACCCCCACTGCCTAAATAGGCACACGACGGCAAGAAAGAAAAAATTATGCATTAAACATTCCATGCGCTTATGGAATATTTTGTAATGAGAAGGAAACCGTTTTAATCAAAAATTCGTGGGGACATTGGAACCTAAACAAAATTGATATTTTCTATCATTAGCTACCACCGTTAGTTTTCAAATATTGCTATCGAATGATATCAAATCGATTTATATTAGTAATGTATTATAGTGGAGACAAGCATCTTAATTTTGCGAAACAAATGCCAAAAATTAAATAATTAATTTAACAATCTTTTTCTTTAAGAAAATTTTCTTAAGCTGATCCTGTTTCTTTTCCAATCTATCCAATTTACTTCAACCTCCACCAAATGCAGAGGTTTCGCAAATGTAACTCTAATCTGTTCCTTCTCCGATCTAGTCAAGTTATTCCAATCTGCACAAAAAATTTTTCACAATATTATTTCAGACCTAGTCTTCCAATTTATCTCTACCTAAGATGTATCTTAAAACCGTTTGTTCAGCGAAGCATGTCCTTCTGTGGACTTTGTGCCATTAAACCCTACATCCAATTCAATCCAATTTATCTCAGTTTTTCCAGCTTTCACCAAAACAAAAACATCGTGCAAAATTTTGTCAAAAACCTGCTTCATCTTTCTCAAATCTATCCTAGATAATCCAAGTTAAAGCTAATCTAGCACGTCTATAAGGCTAATCCAACACGAACCTTGCAAAAATTGTTCGTAACTTGTTCTGTTTGTTTCATCAATCCACCTGAACAAATTCAATTTTGTGCGTAAAAATGCTCATACATATCTCCAATCTGTCCTGGTTGTCCTAACTTATACCAAAATTTTTTGCCTCAAGCCAATTTTCTCACAAAACTGCCTCAAACCTATTTCATTCCTGTTCCATTTTTTCTTTCCTTTTTCGTCACAAACTACGGCGTAACATAAATTTTAAGCAAAAATTCCTCAAACCCGTTTTGTTCTTTCTCAATTCGAAAAACCGTTTTTCGAAGGCTCCGTTGTATTATGAAATAATGCTTTTTTGCGAATAGTATACTTTTTTTTTAAGTGATGCGAGTTTGCAAGGGTTACTCATGACTGCTGGGTCAAGTTTAGCCTATAAGGCCAGCGCTGCCCATGCTTCTTTTAAAAATGGCTTCAAAACTTCGATATGGAGAAAACCCACAGCCTTGTGAAAAGGAAAAGCGTTTGTGGTCTAATTTTTTTATTATTTAATAACTTTCTCCATTGCTGCATTACCTGGGCTCATAAAAATTTTCAAAAACTGAGAATAAAGCAATGATTTTGATTATTTCCCTCTAGTTGGAAAAAAGTCACAAAATTGGCAATTTTTAAAAAAGTTTAATAACTTTTAAAATATTCAAGTCATTCGACCGTTCTAAAGTCCAGATAATTCTTCATGGCAAGATTATACAGTTTAAAATTAGCGCATTGCTGCAAGTGTAAGACACTTAAAGTATGGATTTTTTATTTTCCTTGGCGACAGAGCTTCGAAAAATGGCGTTAAAGCTATTCCAACTTGCAGAAAAATCATTAGTTTTGCTCAAAGTTGCCTCAATCCTGCTCTGCATGCTTACTTTTCAATCCATTCTAACTAATCCAGCTAACACCATTGCTTAAAATTATCTGTTTCTCTGTAATCAATCCTAGCTATTCTGCTGAGAAAAATTGCATGAATCAAGCTCTGTTCCTCCCATAATTCAGCGTACTTGTGCCCTTATAATAAACAAATATCAGTAACTTATTACAAATTTGCAACAACATGTCCTGAAATCTAAATGGTTTTTTCCTTCAAAAATTCTCGTGACAGGATAAGTTACTTTTTTGTCATTACAAATATATTTACATCACAATAAAAAAATCAGTTTTTTTAAATCACAATTCAAGGGAAGATACGTCTCCAAAGGAAGAAGGAAAAAAAATTACTCCAAAACTAATAATTGCTTCACACTAAACACCCAATCATAAGTCGTAATTTTTAATTTCATTCATTTTATTTTATATCCGTCGTTGTAACGACAACCTTGTAATTTCGAACCAATCCAGAAGACAATGAAACTCCTGGATTAGTACCCACAGCGGTATTGATTTGCTATGGGAACATGAGGACTTTGCGACTCGACAGATTTAACGTGCATCAGTCACAATTTACTACACGGGGAGACTTCGGCAAGCGCGTATCGCTTCCAAGAACTCTTGGACATGGGCCCAGTGTCCTATCAACCAGGCTATCGCGGCTCTAATTTCATTCATTATGACATACTTTGTCTTCTCCCCTTGCCGTCAGGCTTACCGTGGGAGGTTCTCATGGTCTTCCTCTCTATGTAACGCAAATTCGGGTTAGCTCCCTCTAAAAGTTCTCCACGAAGGCAAATTTCTTCCAATACTCGATCCAGGAGTGCCCTTGTCTTCTGATTAGGTTCAAAATTACAAGGCCACGGAGTTGAACATTAGTAGTCGTAAACCCATAAAATTAGGTCGGCTGTTTAACGAAGGTTATAAAATAAAATAAAATAAAATACTTTGTCTTCGGGAAATAAAAGTTCATTTTGATTGGAGTCAAGATTCTGTTTTTTTTTCAAAGGGGTTATAACCACTCAAAGACCTGTTTAAGGGTAGTTTCGGTTAATTTATATAATTGTTACTTAAATTCTGAGAGTTGCAGTTTAATTGTTCTGCTAAATATCTAACTGTTTATTTGATAATTCCGATTATATTTTTTTTACACTTCATACACTTAGTCTGACAATTTTTTATATGCATTAATTAATAAATACTATATTATAATTAGCATCGTTGTTATAATTAGTACTGGTTCTGTTGTTAAGCTGTTATATCTTGGCTGTAATTAGCGGTTAATCTTAACCATATTCCCCTACATGAAAAGGTCCAATTTGTAAATTTCTACATTATTAATAAAGATAATCATTTTAACTCTTAAAATCTAGATACATACTTTTTTCCCTTCTTCATAATCGAACTAATGTCTAAGCGTGACAAATCTATTCAAAACATCCAGGTACTGTTTCGTAAATCTCTTGTTTTCGAAAAAACACTGAAGGTTAAGCAAATATTGAAGTAGAAGAGAAAATTATAAACTATAACCCAACATGTTTCGAGTCGAATGCAATTCCAACTCAAATTACTTATGAACAAACTTGTTTAAACAAAACGTCAATATGATATTAACTGGATTTTTTTTTTCTTCGATTCCTCTAAATAAAGATGTAAATACAGAATGAGTACTCTAACTCGAGTCTTAATAATAATAAGAACAAACAACAACAGCAGACTTTTACTTTTGTTATTTCTCACTCATAACACAGAGAAGAGAACAAATAAAAAGTTTTATTACGGCTGCAATATTGATACTAACCAAATCAATAAAGCTCTTTAACTTTTCTGTCGCGTTTTTGACAAAAACTTGTTTTTATGTGAAATGAAATAAGTCGAAAAGAAATCATAAATAATAATGTTCATTCGTTTGTTCCAGAAATTTTTTTAGAGCTTTTAATCATAGCGGATATGAGGGAAACAACGTGTTCTGGATTTCACTGTGCTTTCTGCAAAATATTTTATAGAATGATAAGCAACTAAATACCTAAGCTTTTAGAACTTTTGGTAATTTCGCAAACATTTTAAAAACCTTAACAAATTGGCGTTTGCATGAACAAAGAATCAGTCATTAAAACATAAACTTAGCTACCACTAGAAGAAATTTTTCCGTAAAGCACAAAAAGTTTGCAGTTTGATATACAGTGGCAGTCAAAAGTATTCGTACACTTAAATTACTAACTTCAAAAGTGAATAAAAATTCAAATTGCGTAAAAATTAATTGAAATTTTCAAAAAATCTTAATGTTTTTCAAGTTGTTGCATGAATGATTTGAATTTTTAAGAGGAAATTTTTTAATTTGGTCATAAAGAGCTCCTCGATAGAGTGAGAATTTGAATCTCACCACTAAACCTCGTGCTTCAAAAGTATTCGTACATCCACTTTTCAAGTTGTAAAATAATAAAATTAAGACAATTTGTGAGTCAAATATCGTTTGTGGGAATATATTTGGCGAGATTTTATATTATTCTTACTTTTACCGCTTTATCTGTTTCATTCTTATGTTTACTAGCCTTGAAACTCGCATTTTTTGTTGTCAATCATACAGCTTTAAATTTAGATGGCTCGGAAGGGAAAAGAAACTTCTCTCGCTGAAAGAAAACTGATAATGAAACTACATAATAACTGTAACTCTTTAAGAAAGATATCACTTGCTATTGGAAGACCCCGATCTACAGTGCAGAGTGTTATAGATCGACATTGCCAACGCAATACTCTTGAAAATATTCCACGAAGTGGACGCCCAAAAATTCTCAGCATTAAGCACAGACGCTTACTCGTAAGATTGATTAAAAAAAATCCAAAATTGAGTGCCCCGGCAGTAAAAGCAGAACTCCTCAAACAGGGAATTTCGATCTCGGTAAGTACTATACGCCGCACTTTTAACGAATCAGGATTCCATGGTCGAGTATCTCGAAAAAAGTTTTTTGTGTCGGAAGTTAATAGAAAGAAACGAATGTCTTTCACCAAACAGCATGTTAATAAAAATCCTGATTTCTGGAACAGGGTTATATTCTCGGATTAGAGCAAGTTTAACGTGTTTGGATCTGATGGCAGACAAATTGTGTGGCGTAAAAAGAATACAGAGCTACAACCAAAAAATTTGAGTGCGACAGTAAAGCATGGCGGTGGTAACATTCTAGTTTGGGGATGTATGAGCGCACATGGAGTGGGTAAATTGCACATCATTGATGGGATTATGGATCACAAAAAGTACATTGACATTCTAAAAAGTAATTAGCGCTTCACAAATGGGTCTTCAAACTAACTATATATTTCAACAAGACAACGACCCTAAGCATACAGCTTATAATGCTAAGCTCTGGGTATTATATAACACTCCCGAAAGACTCAACACACCTCCACAATCACCAGACATGAATCCTATTGAGCATTTGTGGAGTATTTTAGACGATAAAATCAAAAATCGAGGAGTAAAAAATAAAAATCAGCTGAAAACCGCCATATTAGAAGAATGGGCATCAATTACACCAGATATTACAAAAAAGTTGGTAGATTCACTGCCAAGTCGAATGAAAGCAATAATTAAGGCGAAAGGGTATCCTTCTAAGTATTAAACTGTGATATACTATATAATTTTAGGGAAATTTCTTAAGTGTACGAATACTTTTGACACAAAAGTTTTGATCACTAATTTCTATTTTTTATATTTTTTTTCTGCAATTGTTTTACAAGAAAACTTCTTTTGATTAAATTGCTCAAAAATAAAGGATACAAGGCCTGGTATCTGTGTTTAATGACGTAGTATAATTAATAAAATACTATGAAGCGATGAGCACTTCAAAATTCATTGTACGAATACTTTTGACTGCCACTGTAATTGTCGAAATATATTTATTTTTGAGTGGTAAACAAGTAATAAATTTATTTAACTTGATTTTTTGCATAATCTTTTTTATTTTGAATTGAATTCAGAATACGGATAAATGGTAGTAATTACTTTTAAAATACGTGCCCGAAATTATATTTAATACTAAAATATAGGGGAAAGAGGGGTAAGACCGAGTAGCTATGATTCGAAGGCGTTGGAGCTGAACTTTTCGATCATAAAAACGATTTAATCAAGATATTCATTGTTTGGTTGTGTACAATAAATCATTCCTGAAAAATCATAAACGTACTACTTTTTTAAAATACTTTTTTTTTTTTTAAGAAAAAAGTCTTATTACCCGGTCTTACCCTACTAACGGAGTTAAACCGGATACACACGTTAACTATAAGGAAAATTTAAAAATACTAGAATTTCAGTGAAAAGAATAGCACACCTTATTATTTATGGTAATTTAAGCCGGGATAGCCTGGTCGGTTGGGTGCTGGGCATATGTCCGAGAGTTCGTGGGTTCAAACCCTGCCGGCCGAAGACTCCTCGTGTAGTAAATGGTGACTGATGCAAGTTAAATCTGTCGAGTCGCAAAGTCCTCTATGTTCCCATAACAAATCAATACCTCTGGGGATACTGGACTGGAGATCGATCGTTCTCTGATCCAGGTCAAAAATTACGATCTGTGAATGAATGAATGGATGCATGAAAGGGACCGCCCTATAAACGGGTGTGTGACTGACTTTTTTTGTGTGTGACTGAAGACGAATTCTTGGCCATAGATAGCGCCATTGAAAACCAAGAAACTCACCCTCTGACTTAAATTTTCTCGATTTCATCAAGCAGGCTTGCTAGTGTGGCAAGTGACATTAGAAACAACAACACATTATTTTGCTTTTTATTTATGCAATGTAGCAATCTTCTTCCTCTGCTGCACTGCAGCTTTCATGGGCCCAGCATAGACTCACATCAAGGGGAAGGGGCAAGACCTGATAGTATCCGATTTTACCCAGATAGCAGAGGTTATCGAAACAAAACAGAACAGTGCTACTCTCTCCACACTAAATCCTTATTGTTTGTCAGGTATGAATCTTTTGTAAACGTTTTATAAGTTGGACTGAAAATAATGTTTAGATTTCTAATCACTGATAAAAAAAGAATAGTTTAAAACAAAATATTATTAGATCGTTTATATAATAAAACATACTTATCTACATAGACGGCGTGAATTAACAACCTTACGTCGATATGGTAGGTCCTTCTTGACTGGTAAAGAGTATGTCTGTTAATTTTGACATAATCGAAATAATTATAATGGAACACACCTAAATGCATTTAAGAACTGCTTTTTTTTTCATTGAAAAGGTTTCTTGCAATTGAACTAAAACTCCTAGAAAATTTGATGCACGTTGAATCATAATATAGTTAAAATTTTCTGTAACTTGAATTATAATATTGCTTAAGTTTACTGCAACCTTAATGCAGTGCTAAGTTGAACCATGATAGCGTTAAAATTTGCTGTAACCTTAATATAGAGTAAAAATGAAACATAATATCCTTGAAATTCACTTAAACCTAAATATAATGCTAAGTGGAACCACATCGATCAAATTTGCTACAACCTTAGTATAGTACTAAGTTGAACCATAATATATTTTACATTTGCTGCAATCTCAATATAGTAGAACCATAATATCCTACTTCTAAAATTTAATTATTCAATACTACATTTCATCTTAAGCGGTTCCTTATTCAATTTAACACCTCATTTAGGTTCTAGTAGATTTGCACCGAATCATAGTTTACGACACTACGTTGTACAAATTTTTGTGAGAATGCATGCTTGAAGCATCTAAATTGTTTCTACAGCATTAGCGTTAGAATTTGGGGAAACCGTGACGTTTTTCAAAATCGGATAAACAGCAAAAGCGTTGACTTTAATTTGGTTATCTCTAAGCTTATTAACAGAAGGTGTAAATTAAAATAGTAACGCTTTTCTTTAATTTGGTTATCTCTAACCTTATTAACAGAAGGGGTAAATTAAAATAGTAACGCCTTTCTTTAATTTGGTTATCTCTAACCTTATTAACAGAAGGTGTAAATTAAAATAGTAACGCTTTTCTTTAATTTGTTTATCTCTAAACTTATTAACAGAAGGTGTAAATTAAAATAGTTACGCTTTCTTTAATTAGGATTTCTAATTGACAATTGAACTCTATAAATTTGCCTAAAGCAATCCGATTGTGTATATATAAAATAAGTAAATACTATCTAATTTTTAATATTATCTCATTTTTTTTCTTATATTAGTAAATATTTGGTGAGTTGAATCAACCGCTTAATAAAATCAAAACCTTCTAAGTACCAAAGCAATCACATTAAACAGCAGGCACTGTATTTGCAGTTCGATTTTCTTTCTATATTTTTTTAAGGTCTTGTTATTTCTAAAAAAATTATTATACATTTTAACTATTAAATATGTTAAGCAGTTTCTAAACATTTATTTTAGCCTTTTGTTATCATATCGCCAAATGAATTGTTAGTTACTAACAATTCATTAGTTTGTAACTAACAATGAATTGTTAGTTACCCAATATTCAGGGCTAGATTACCCATTATAGGCCATGGCCTAGGGCCCCCAATGCTTAGGGGCCCTCTTAAAAAAAATTTTTAAAATAAATTTTAAAAAATTAAGAAAAACAATGATTTTTTTAAAAAAAAATAAATTTCAAATAAATATTAATAAAATACTATAATTTTTTTTTACATAATTATTACATACTTTTTTTACATATTTATTTATTACTTAGTTTAGTTATTATTTATAAGTATTTTTAAAGTTTACGTATTATAAGATTTATCAATGCTTTTTAAGTACAAATTTGTCATTTTCATTTGCGAGCGAAAAAATTGAAGGCAGTATAGTGAGCTGAGACTTGTTTAAACAAGAAGCAAAGAATTAAATGTTGAGACGTTTATTATTGAGACGTTTCAAATGAAAAAGAAGTTACTTAGTGCCTCAACTGAGCAAGAGCAGAAAAAAAGATTTTTGAATATCTATTTTATAGTAGCGTTGATTTTGTAAAGTGTTAATAAATTTCAAATTTTTTTCAAAATGATTATTTTTTAGCTCTAATTTAACAAAATAAAGTAAAATTTAATTTATTATTATTTATTTTAAATATGCTTTCTTAAATGAAAAGATATATAAATACTTTTATATTCGAATAAATAAAAAATATACGAGAGAAAAAATTTAATCTAAGGGCCCCAAAAATTTGAATGGTCTAGGGCCCCGCGCATGCTTAATCCGGCCCTGTCTTTATTGAGGAATAACTTAAGCCACTTTTAAACACATATTGTAGAAAATTTCATACATATAAACATATATTGCAACTGTAGACAGAAGTTTTAAGCGAATTAACATCTAAAGTAAAATGATCTTGTAATAGCAGATGCCTTAAACTGAAAAATGGTTTAAGCAGCCACGAATGACGGTATTCGTGAATTTAAAAATACTTAAAGAATAAACACGCGAAGCAGATAAAAAAATAAATTATCTTTTACAATAAAACACTGCTGTTTACGATAAGAAACCAGAAATAATTTTTCATTCTACTTTTGGAATGATAATGTTCGATTCAAACTATTTCAGTCAAAAGATAATTGACAATCTTTACAACCCGGCAGGGGAGGAATCGATGGCACCGGTTTGACTGAAATACTTGAATACAATGTCAAATTTTCGTGTGATTTGTTTATCTTTGAGGAGACTATGCAAACATTGTATCGTTCATCCTTAGAGACAGACGGTGATTGCTTTCTGATAAGTTTTGACACTTTATCTAGCAGCTCCGAAAACATTGAATTACGGAGAATTATAACAAAGGTACGTTTCCCTACAAATCACTCACCCAACGGTTCAGTGGAAGCAAGAAATAAAATCTGAAGATTCGTGTCAAAAGATTTGATTTTCACGCATTTAGCTCCAAATTCGAAAGGTGCTTTATACTGGCGAATTTAACATTGATGAATTAAGAAGAAAAATCTACTGAAAATTATAGGAAACTAAAGTACGAGAAAGAAAACACATGATTAAACCTATAAAACTACACAAATTAATACATTTTTGAAGGAAAAAAAATATCGCATTAAATGACAAATTTCAATCGAAAGATTAAATAATAAAGTTATAAAAATAGTATTTTAACTGTTCGTAAATATTGAATTACGAATAGGTACGTTTCCTCACAAATCAGTCATTCAACGATACAATGAAACTGGAGATAAAATCCGAGAACTTCGGAAGGTGCTTTATACTGGCACATTTAGCATTGATGAATTAAGAAGAAAAAAAGGTGAAAAATGTACTGAAAATTATAGGAAACTAATGTACGAGAAAGAAAACACGTGATTAAACCTATAAAACTACAAAAATTAATACATTTTTGAAGAAAAAAAAATATATCGGTATTAAATGACAAGATTAAATAATAAAGTTATAAAAATAGTATTTTAACTGTTCGTATATATTGAATTACGAAGAGGTACGTTTCCTCACAAATCAGTCATTCGACGATACAATGAAACTGGAGATAAAATCCGAGAACTTCGGAAGGTGCTTTATACTGGCACATTTAACATTGAGGAATTAAGAAGAAAAAAAGGTGAAAAATGTACTGAAAATTATAGGAAACTACTGTACGAGAAAGAAAACACGTGATTAAACCTATAAAACTACACAAATTAATACATTTTTGAAGAAAAAAAAATATATCGGTATTAAATGCAAGATTAAATAATAAAGTTATAAAAATAGTATTTTAACTGTCTGGGTTCGTAAATAATGAATTACGAATAGGTACGTTTCCTCACAAATCAGTCATTCAACGATACAATGAAACTGGAGATAAAATCCGAGAACTTCGGAAGGTGCTTTATACTGGCACATTTAGCATTGATGAATTATGAAGAAAAAAAGGTGAAAAATGTACTGAAAATTATAGGAAACTAATGTACGAGAAAGAAAACACGTGATTAAACCTATAAAACTACAAAAATTAATACATTTTTGAAGAAAAAAAATATATCGGTATTAAATGACAAGATTAAATAATAAAGTTATAAAAATAGTATTTTAAATGTCTGGGTTCGTAAATATTGAATTACAAAGAGGTACGTTTCCTCACAAATCAGTCATTCAACGATACAATGAAACTGGAAATAAAATCCGAGAACTTAGTTTCATTTTCTTACATTTGGCTCTGAATTCTAATGGTACTTATTTGTATGAAGCATATTTAGACGCATTTAAGGTTGATGAATTAATGAAAACATAGGTGAAAAAACAGCTGAAAATGATAGGAAACTTAAATGCAAGTGAGAAAAATCGGAGGAGAAAAAACTTAAGCTTCAAAGACAAGTGCATTTTTGAAAAAAAAAAATATCTGTATGAAATAAAATGCCAAATCTCAATCGAAAGATCAAGCAATAATGTTACAAAGATTTTTCATCTGGTAGATTTATAAATTATGAATTGCGAAGAATTATGAGCAACCTAGGTGCGTTTCCACAAAAATCAGTCACTCAACGATGCAATGGAATAGGAAATAAAATATAATAACTTCGTATCAAAATTTTTTATAACAACACATTTGGTTCCAAAACTCTGTTAAAATGTTTTCTTCGAAATAGTGCATAAACGGGAATAATATTCCTTTTTTTTTTTCTCTACAGTAATTATTCGATAAAGAAGATGCTTATTTTTAAACAATAATACATTTTTGGTAAAAATTAAAAAAAAAAAAAAAGAAAACTAGTAAGAATTGTAAACGAAAATAAACTTAGCATGAACGAATTTTTAATTATGTATAAAGCACTAAAATCAAACTAAACTATTTTACGATGATAAATAAGTGAGGGTGGAGATTTAAAGGTGGCATGTGTTAAAAACATTTCCAACCACGATTGTCTAAAACTGAGTAAAATTAAGACAACTCCATTTCCGCATGAAACAAAACAAGCCCTTCAACGACACCTGCAATCACTCCCATGATGGTAATTGTGGCGGTTTTGTCGAAAACAAAACGAAAACTTCCAAAGAAGACGTCGTAATCTCTGTAAACACGGTATACCCACAATCAGAATGACAGAACCAAATGCAATTGAACTATTAATTGCCTTTTCGCGTGTTCTTGAGCCAAACCCAAAAGAATTTCAAAATTCTAAGCTCAGGACAACCCACGCATTTCGCCATTTTTTTTTCTCTCTCTCTTCTTTTGTTCTTGTCAACTGATGATTATGATGGATTGTTTGATGGGCCTCTACATCTTCTTTTACCCGAAACTGTCAGTCCATCTTTGGGTTGCTGACAGTCCGAATATCTAGACACCACCCTCTGCGTATACTGTCATACTTCAGTGGGGCTTGGGCAGCATAATTGCCAGAAGACGCCCCGGTCTCGTTTCCTGGTATTGATGAATCGCATGGATCTATGTTAGAGGATGACGAATCCATCATACAATGCTCGTTGCACGGCATATTTGAAACACAGGCGAGGTTGTTAAAAATTTGATTCACTTCTTCAGAATCATCACAGTTGTTAAAATTGCCTGAGGTTCAATATTAGTTTAGTATTGTGGAAACGTTAAGAGCAATTGCCCTGACGAAAATCATGTATACTTCTTTTAAAAAAGTAGCAAATAAATAATAAATTTTACTTTTATTCTGCCATAGACATTAGTCCTGAATATAAGGATTGTAAAGCCCAGGAATTTTTTTTTAAATGTAAATTTCTAAAAAATAAAATTGCCTGTTGTAGACCCAGAGTACTTAAAGCTCACCGTAAGTAGCTTTGTTTAAAGATTTCTAGAAAGAAGCTTAAGCAAATTCAGTTTGACAGATTCTTCGCAAATTAGTTTAAAGGCTGATTGTAATAAGCCAAAAATTTTCAGACAGATTTAAATATACTGAAACGTTTGCAATTAGCTTGTCACATTGCAAAATGCAGGTGATTTTTGCAACGGGATGGATTTCGCTACGATCTTAGTACAGGCAAATTTCAAAAGTTAAAAAAAAATTCACCGTCATATATGAAAATGATAAGCACTTATTTCCATCATGAGCTTTTAAATTTTTACCTCGTGTCAACATTTTAAAAGACTACTGTAAAGAACCTCTTAAGAAAGTCCAGTTCCGTAAAATTAATCCATTTTTTTTTTTACAACCAGATTTTTCAACAAAATATCAAGATACCATAACTGTGTAAATAATAACGATTAATAGTTTAATCCAGATTCTGTGTCTCAATTTAGGAATTGTTTTTTAAAAAAATACACCAAATTTTTTATACATAAGCAATGATTGTTAAGTTATCTGTTAATTTTAATAACAGCATCGTGTACGATTGATTATGGTAGCTTATTTCATTCTCTAGTCACATAAAATAAATTTAAATAAAGTGGTTGTATGGATTTACAATGTGCAGAAAAAGTATTTACCTCACTTCTTAATTAATTTATTTGTAGTCAGTAAATAGTTTAATGAATATAATATACATTATTTTCTGGAATTTTTTAATTTTGTGGTAGTTTCTGACATTTTTTAAGCAAACTTATCCGTCAAGATTATTATAAAGTAATTTTCCAATTTATTTCACAATTGATTTTAATATCTGAAAAAAAAAAACGTTAAAAACTATGTTTCCAAGAACATAGAAAAACAGAATTTTATTTTTTTCAGGCATAAAAACGTATTAAGCATCACTTTTGATCAATTAAGTGATGCGTCGTACAATTCATCATGCTTGATGAAAATAAAATGAATTTTCTTTTTAATCTACTTGAAAACGTTATGAAAATTTACTTTTAGGTTTTGTGTCTGTCAATTTATTTCGGGAAGTAGTTGAAACTTCGATTGGCGTCAAACTTTACCTGCACCATTCGCCTGCGAATCAGCCTTAGGTATATAATTCTAATAGAAATATGAAAGCCATAGTCATTTCGAAAAGTGTTCATAGTTTTGTTTAGCGTAAAAATCTATTTAGCGATAAAAATTGTGACAAATTCTGTTTGTAATAAAAAGACTCAAATTTGCTATGTCATCCAGCCAACTCTTCATAGGAGAAAGAAAGCCAGCGCACTTGTTACCTCAAACTAGAAATCCGAACGTTGTGACACCATTATCTTTCCCTCACTGCGCAGTTTAGTAGTACAGATGTTTTGACGTCCCTAGCAGCAAAAAAAACTTGGGCCCTCACTGGGTCAACATTCATGAATCTTGGTACAATAAGGGTTGAAAGGCCCTATATTTTCCCAATATGGGCCCTATATAGAATTGTCCGATACACCCGATATTTTATAATCATTATTCAGCCAATATAAGTCCATATTGACATTACATAGAACCAATATTAAAAACTCTAGACATTCCAATATTGATCCCTCGGAGCAGGTTCATATAGGACCTATATTGAGCCAATTTAGAGCCCAACTGGGGTCAAGATATAATTGTTGCAAGGGATCTCTCGTAATTGCGCTTACCGCGCAGTTTATGTTCGTTACGTCGGACTACTAAATTGATCCGTGTAGAGGCTTTCTCTCTTCTAGGAGGTGTTGATCATCGGAGGTTTAGGTGATTGCAAAATTCTAAATGAGTAGAATTTTGCAATCAAAGAAAGCGAGTTAATTAAAAACGTAGTACAACTGTAGTGTAGATTTAAGAGTGAAATGCATGTGTAATGGAAGTAAGAAATAAAACATATTCTCTTGAGGAGCGGGAAACAGCCTCTTTAATAGATCTTCCGGTATGAAAATTGATGATAGACCTTAATAATAAATAATAACAATATAAAGATGTACATTTGATAACGAATCATGAATGTATATACAAGTGACAATATGCAATGGAAGCACTCCTCAGAACACACCCAATAAACTCAGAAAAAAAATATAGAATATGGGGTATTTACTTGGAAAGACTCTTGGACGCCTATCATTGCACAACAACAAACTTTTAAGTGGATAAAATAATAAAACCAACGGATTCATTAAGAGGACCAGCTCACATGAATTTGGCTCATTTTTAGTATTTGAAATGTAACTTATGAAAATAGAATTGAAAAGTGACACTGATAAGGTTGAAAATAACACCCCCACAGATTCAAATAATGATTAGAGAGAATTTAGATTTTTTTTTCTCTAGAATTAATAAAAATTTAGCTTTTTACTAAAATTAAGGGAATTAAGAAATTTTTCTTTAAAACTAAGGCTTTAAATTTCTTTTTTTTTTTCAAATAAAAGAACACATAGGTTCCAGTTTCCAAACAATGGAGAAATTAAAAATTTCTTCTTTAAAATAAAAATTAGATTTTTCCTTTCCAAAATGCAGAAAATAAAATTTTTTATTTTTCTTTGCAAAAAAAATTTTTTTTTTCATTTTTTAAAAAAATTTAGATTTTAAAAAGAAAAATCTTTCACATTTAAAAACTTACCAGAATATTTAAAAAGTATTTGTAATTCAGTGAACTTTTTAAAATTTCAACTTAATTAGGAATATCCAAGCGTCACTTTTCATGTTATTAAAAAAAGTTAAGGAAAAATTGCATACTTTCACGTCGTAAACGTCAGAGAGTCTTTCTTCATATACTTGAACATTTAAGTACTGGCGAAAAGGATGACGGGATATTTTTCAAGAGCACACAAAACATTATATCCTGAGAGTAGCTTTTAAACATTAGTTCACTGTTCCATGTTAGCATTCCAACAAATAATTTGCCGGAAAACAAATTTGACACACTAAGTGCAAGATACGAAATCACAATTTTTTTTTCTTCCTTCTGTCAGTTAGCTATAACTGAACTATTGACAACATGAGATAAAACACATGTAGTTAAAATAGTACATAATTTATGTGAAATTAAAATTCGAATGAAAAAATAGACAAATTTAAAATATTGTACACAGCGAAGGTGAGGTGTGTTATGCTCCAATGCAATCAACAAACGAATTTTAAAAAACTGTACATTTATTTTCTACTTTGAAGATATGTATTTACTTTTTTTTTTTAAGTCTATATATAATAAAATAATCAAACAAAATATATTTCTGCCAGCCAATTAGCATTTACAAATAAAATCTCTAAACAAACAAAAGACGTTTAAGGAGAATGACGCTAGAATTAAATTTAAAAGCACGTTACTTATGACAGAAAAAATAATCACATTTTTTTAAAAAGACATTTCACATAAATGACATCACAACTTTTTGAGAACATTTAAACGGAATGTTTTAATGTGTGGTTTTAAATAACATCCATAAATTAAAATATAATAGTCATAGTATTATTTTTGTCACAACCAAATTTACAACACAATCACATTTGAGTATCAACCCCTAAAATACATTGAATATTCTTGTAAGCCAAAAACGTAGAATGGGTAATAAAAAAAAACTTAAGCTTTTAAACTATAACGTAGATTAAAACGTTAGATTTTGAGTTTGATTTTAGTTTTGAAATATAGATTAAGATGGTTGCAGAGCTATCAGTCCTAGTTTATATTTAAACAATAAAAACTTAATCTGAACTTAAATCAGTTTTGTTTTTTTAAGCACTAATAATTAGATTTTTTATTCTATAAATTAAAACATGTGCTTATTTTTATATTTTTTTCATATATGTCAAACGTAACTTAAATGAAATACTCATAACTTTTTATTAAAATATAAATGAAGGGAAAAGTGCGTATGTGCCTGCTGTCTTTCGTATTACAGTAACACTCCAATTTCGCAAAACTCCCAAGTCCATTTAACGAATATTTAGTAATTTAAAAAGCACAGTTTTTAAATCTAGATAATTTCAAAGTAACATAAGTGAAAAAAAATTATTTAATAGAAATAGTTTAATAATTACTTTAAAATTATTCTCACTTATACTTTGTAATTTTTCAACGAATTTTTAAAATGATTAAATAAAAAATTTTGCTCTTGATAGAAAAAAGATAACTTTAATGATACTAATTTTGATTTTTAAAACTAAGAATTTCATTAATATTCTAGTTATATTGAAATAAAATTAGAATGGTTTTATTATTCTCAAGGCATTATAAAACTAAAAACATTGCTAATTCTGAAAACACAGAATTTCTATTATTTGTTGTCGTTTAACAACTTGACGTTGCACAACTGACAGATGTCAGGAGTCTATTTGGCAAACGATTGAAGAGAAGAAAAAAAAAGAACAATTTAGAATATGTCATTTTCAGCCAAGTTACTACCCAATCTACGTTTTCAGATTTAAAGAAACGTCAATTTCAAATTAACAAAATACTGAGAAAACGTCGAGTAACATCACCACATATTGAGCAACAAAGAGACAAAATTTAACGATACAATATTAGTCTATAATGTTTCTATGCAATATATCTGAGAAATTTAACACTTGAAAACATATAAATAAGCATTATTAACTAACATTTTACGTTTTATTTTAATAATTTAAGTAATTGGAAATAATCAGACTCTTTTTTTTTGTGAACTATAACTTCTATGTTAAAAGTTAATTTTTATTACATCCCTAAAATTAATATCTTATTTAAATAATTGCATATTCTAATCATATAAATAAATCTTCATACATTTAGTCGAGCACAGCTCGCAAATCTAAATACAATATTGAAACGATATTAAAATTGTAAAATATAAGATATGATTTGCAGAGTTTCATTTAAGCATTTTTTTTTTTCAATTCGTTTGATAGTTATTAAAAAAGTGACTTAATATAATTAGAAATATTGTTTTGAAATAATCAGAACTGAGAACTTTAGAATTTTTTGCACATTAAAATGAATTGTCATGTATCAATATAGTATCTCACTCATACTGCATAAAAACATTTTACAGTTAACAAAATAATAACATTTATATCTCCAGTAATCACAAGAACGATTTTTTCCTTACTTTAATTTGTTTAAAGCGCGAAATCTAAAATCCTAAATTTAGCAAATTGTAATGCAAGTTACCATTAAGATAAAAATTTAATTGGCTTATAGGAAAATATAAGTATGCTTAAAAAATATAAGTAAAATATAATTTTTAGAAAGATGGATTTTGCGGTATTTTAAATTGAATTACTGTTTCATAATTGAGGTTTCGTAAAAACTCATAACATTGGTAATAATTAAATACCAAAACTACATTAATGTATGTTTTACAACTTATCTCAAATATTAATGCTGGGTTGGAGATTATGATTAGATAAGAATAAGAAATCCCACTAAAAATTGTCTATACTCCTTAGTATTAATATCAATTTAATTTCTTCTGATTAAATCGCTGCTATTACCTATAAAAATAATTTTAAAAAAAATTAATGCATATCAAACAAAACAAAAAAAACAGATATTAAGAGAAAATTAACAAGTGGAATTATAATAATAATAAAAAAAAATTGTGGCTTAAATTAAAATAAAATATTTGCAATATCACAATAGGTAATCAAACACAATAAGGCTGTGGCTGCAGACCTTATTAGAAGATGCACCAATAAAAATCAAAGATTGCTAAAATGTGCTTCTTTATTGTTATTGGCAATAACCTGAGAGCAGAACTTGCTTTTTTATGTTGGAATATAGAGAGGCGATTATCTCCCATCAAAATTTTTATAAAGAATACCAAAAAGAAAGCTTTCTAAAACGAGTGCTTACTTTTCCAAGAATTTTTTTTATTAAGAATTCAATAATTGTATAACCTGTCGGTGATTAAGACTGAGATTGTAAGACTCGAGTTCCGTACGTAATTATTTATAATATTTATAGATCTATGTATAGGAGTGTGTATTTATAACTATGTACAGAGGTTCCAGCAGACATTGTGCGTCTGTGTCAATGTCTCATGCATTTGTTTATCAACTGGATGTACACAAACAGGGTAGCAGCACCAGTTGTTCATATCACTGGGTCGTCAAGAGAATCCCAATAAAAAGAGAAAAACTTGGCATTTGTAATGGAGGCACCATTTTATCAATTTTTTTACACTTAATGAATTATGTCTATGCACAAAATCACACATATTTGCTCGATAGTTGTTTGGCGAGTTCGGTGTATTTGAGAAATTTGGAATGGGGACTTTCATCAGCTGGTGCTGGAGCAACAAGTTCTTTTTGGGGAGAAGCTGGGTGTCCTGGCTCGTTGTTGCCTGTCCGGCTGCCAGAGGCAGATCCAGAACCACTGCAGCCATTACTATTACTGGCTCCAGCAGAATTTTTGTTACCTGAGGAAGAAGGTGGCGGCTTCCAAGTAGAAGCTGCAGCTATCTCAGCCAGACTACCGTCTTTCACAAAGTGCATTTTGCTTAAATGGTGCCTGTACGCACCTTTGGATATGAAGTGAGTGTCGCAAAAGGCGCACTTCATTAAAGAGTCTGACGTTGTAGCCTCGCTGCATGCCCAACTGAAAGCCAGGATGGAACCAGGAGTTGCAGGCAAATTTGGTCGAGAGAGGTGAGCGTCGGTTTTGTCTAGCAACTTTTGGAGTTCTTTGAGAGGATGGTCACCGGCTGCAGAGTCATTGTGTGACTTCTGACGGGGTGAAGTCACGTCAGAACTATGAGCTGATAAAGGTGAGCCAAGAACACTATCACAACCTTCGTTATTGCCGGTATCAGAGTCTTTTCGACGATGAGAATGAGAACGTCGCTTACTGCTCGACGACGGTGATTTTCGGTGGACTTCATGATTTCGTTTCTTTTTCGGAATGCTTTTCGAGTGTTTGTTTGGAGACATTTCACTTTTTATTGCTGAAGGACTAGTAGGTAAAGCTATTTCGGGCTCGACACTCGAGCTTCTAGATAAAGGCGTTCGCCTGTCTTCACTCTTAGGCGATATTGCGCTACTGCAGTCCATTGGCTTTTCGTCGTCAGAAGCTCTGTCTTCTGGCTCTTCTTTAACCTTAACTTCAACTTCTTTTTCTGTAGTTTCCTTGGATTTCTCCATTTGCTCATTTTCTTTGGCTGAATTCTTTTCTGGAATTTCTCGATCAGATGAAGGAGTTGTAGATCGGGTTTTAGGTGACGCATTACTAACAACTTGAGAAGTAGACGCTATATTGGAATTTGTGATCTCTTTGGTTAAGAAAACTGCATTTCGATCTTCAGCAGGAGATTCTGGCTGAAAATGAACAGGTGAGCAAGATTGAGAAGCACTACTAGGAGTGGATACCCGATTCATTACATCTTTTGCTGAAAGCCCAAAAGTTAGTCTTAAATGTTCGTCAAAACTAGGATGTTTCTCAGAGGTAGAGGAACTTCTACTTCGACTTTCAGAACCAGAAAAGTCAGCCATTTCCATCTTAAAATCGTGCATCCTTCCTAAGGGAGATGTAGATTTTCTCTGAAAATCTAATGAGCTGCGTAAAGCCCCGAAAGCACTGGGTGAACTAGATGGATGCCATGGTGGATATACTTCTTCATCAATACCCAACCGCTGCAAAATTCCTGTAGAAACAGTATTTCGTCGACCCTTACTTTCAAAACTTTTTTCAATTAGTTTCTCGATTGCATTTAAAACAGACGTACTACCAGTACTTTCAACGCTATCACACATACTATCTTCTTGAGGAAGAATTTGACCACCTGGTGTTTTACTTCCTTCTTCAGATGGAAGATCCTGGGATGTAACGGGTGAAGAACTTTGCACAGCTCCTGATGTGGTGGGAGTGTCTAAATTGTTTTCACTCATGGATTTAGCTCCTTCTGAGCCAGGTGAAGACTTCACAGAGTGTTGAGATCTAGATCCCTGAGCGCAGTTCTTAATGTGCTGTACAAAGTCTTTGGCATCTACTTTTTCGGTGCATTCTTCACACGATATTTTACCATCAACAACCTCATTCTTCGCCTGAGTAATGAGATCGTTTGTACTGGTAGGATTTTGCTTGTTCAACTCCATCCTCTCTAATTCTAAAAGCTTTCTAACAGGAAGAGATTTTTTCCTCCTTTCCCTAGTCTGCCTACGTCTACCTCCACCCTCAGTTATTGAGCGCAAAATATGTTCCTTATAGTGAGAATTTTTAACCATATGATAACTTAGTTCCTTAAGACTACCAAATGCTTGGTCACACACTTTGCAAGTGAGAACCGCATTTACTTGAGATTGAGCTGCCATTTTGTCTTCAGGTGTTCGCCAAGATATTATTTGCTCTTGACTGATGATATTCGTATAATGCTGGGTTACACGCATATGTGTAGTCATGTCTGCAAGAGTTTTGAAAGACTGTCCGCACCACATACACTTCAGTATTTGTCTAGTTTGTTCTGCCCCCTTACCTAGCCAAACATCTTGTCCTCTAACAAGCTTCCTTGGAAGAGAAACGTTTTCTTTTATGACAGCATTTGCTGCTGGCCCAGCTGATGATGCAGATGAAGTGGAACATTTAGCGGGTAATGGGGATTGGTGAAGATTTGCTTGATGATTCATTGAAGACGTTGAAGTGGGGGATGTTGCGGGAAGGGTATTTTGCATGCCAGCCATACCACATCGAGGTGATTGTTTCATATGCACTGTCATTTCAGCTAAGCTTCGAAATGCTTCTTTACACCACACACATGTGAATACGTCCCTAGTCTGCTCACTACTACGACTCATCCATTGACTTTGCCAAGGATTTTGTCTCCCTGCAGGCCTGAAGGGATCATTTTTAGAACTTTTATTGCTCACTTTTAAAGAGTCTAAAGGTGGGCTCGCATTTTTATGCATTACAGGATTATAAGCACTAGATCTGTTGAGCGAAGAATGTTTGGAGGATGATACAGAGTGATGATAGCTTTTATCACGCTTATCAGACTTTACTTTACCATTCCACATGGGAACCTCAACCACTGCTGCTTTGACCATTGTCTTGGGTAAATGCTTCGGAGCATTATAACCCCAAGGACTGCTGGGCACAGATAGAGCAGAGTCCAACTTGGCCATTTTAGCTTGCCTTGGATGTTCGAAGTGACCCCCACTTCTGCTACTCCGTCTCCGAGGCACAGACAGATCGAGGGGACCGTCCTGAGATATGGAAGGTGGGTTGAGTCCATTTGGTGTTATTGACCGGTCATCATCCGTACTCTCGTCTTCAGTGCTTCGCTTTACACTAAAATCGAGAGGTGTTTCGTCTTCTGTGGCCACACTCGAGGCCATGTCCTCGTCAGCATCGTCATCATCTTCGTCTGCGGTCTGTATAAGCTCAGGGTTAGGGACCGCGTTTCTTGATATGTCCATTACTGATGAGGCTTTGTTTAATAATTCCATCTCTCGATCCTCTTTTAAGAGAGGTGGAGGTGGTGGTGGAGGTAGAAGAAGTGGAGACGCTGGAGGTGGTAGCTCAGGAGTTGAACTACGACTGGAGTGAGAAGAATTACTATTATTGTCTAAGTGCTGCTCATTCGCGTCATCACCATCAACAGAAGCAGTGTCTGAGTGGTCTTCAGAGCTTTTGCCCTCTTTCCCAGGCTCACCATCTTCCCCTAAAAATAAAATATGAGCAATTAATGTACGTTTAAAAAGTTAATATCGTTAGTTAACATGTTAAGTTAAAAAGTTAACATGTGTTTTTCTATAAACTAGCTACTTGACAAATAAACATCTTCATGCAGCAAAAGAATAATAGGAAAAATTATCAGGAATTTCAGGGTTGTGGAATCTGTATTTACTTGAAAACAAAATGTAATAAATAAATAAGTGATATATCCATTAGTTAAGGATTAACAGATTCTTATAAATACACAAGCCTAGTGAGTCTTGGGCATACTGTCAGAGAACGCATTAAACGTTTGTAATGAAACTAAATTTAACAGTTTTTTTAAAATTCATTTTCTGATTAATTAATGTTTATTGCATACTGAGCCATAAGCACAATGTAAGAGAGCACTCAAAACGTTTGTAATGAAACTAAATTTAACAGTTTTTTTAAAATTCATTTTCTGATTAATTAATGTTTATTGCATACTGAGCCATAAGCACAATGTAAGAGAGCACTCAAAACGTTTGTAATGAAATTAAATTTAACAGTTTTTTTTAAATTCATTTTCTGATTAATTAATGTTTATTGTAAACTGAGCCTTAAGCACAATGTAAGAGAGCACTCTAAACGTTAGTAATGAAACTCAATTTAACAGTTTTTTTAAATTCATTTTCTGATTAATCAATGTTTACTGCATACTGAGCCTTAAGCACAATGTAAGAGAGCACTCTAAACGCTTGTAACGAAATTCAGTTCATTCATAACCCAAACTACAATTTTTGAAACATTATTAGTTGAATTTATAATTAATTACACTAATGAACAAATTTTCAGTTTCTATCCTCATGCTATATTTATATGAATAACATAATTAGAATTCGGTTTTCATATTCAGTCCCTGGTGAACCTAGAATTCGGTTTTAAGTGCAAGTTATTTATAATCAGACCCTGAGGGCTAAAGTAGCATATCAAGCTTTTCTCAAGTGCATTGTACTATAAATTAATGTCAATATTCCAGTCTTGAATGTCTATGCAATATAAAAAAAAAACATATGACATCAATCTTTTTCTAATTTTTAATAATTCAAAATCTCAACTACAAAAAAATAATTTTAAAAATAATTTTTTCTTCTTCGTATTTTTAACAAAATAGGATAAGGGACTTTTGTCAAAAACTTAAAACGAAATAAATAATTTCACGTATTAATAAATAATAACACACAACCTAATGTGTAAAAACATTCCCTTTTTTTCCCCGCTTCAAAAGAAATGCCATACTTTAAACAGATTACACGAAAATGTCCAAAAACATTCTAAACATGAATCTATGTACACATACAAAAAAAAAAAAAAAACAAAAAAAAAATTATCTTAATTTACAAGTTAACGTATGATGACAAAGTAATTTTTTGAGACACTTTTTACTAGCGGACTTCAAAAAGAACGCATATATTTCTATGTCAGAAAAATAAGCCTATTTTGGCAAAAGCGACATTAAGCCAATTTTCAAGGTGTTTTTTTACAAATAAAAAACATAACAAGAAACAATGACATTCATATTTCTTTAATACAGCTATTAATCGAAAATGCAAAACAAGTTGTTACGGTTTTTTTTTTGTGTTCTTAAGTTTTTTTAGGGCAAAAAGCGAGAATTAGACCTGATGTCACACACTCTCTAAAGCGTAGGGATTTGGAATATTATATTTAATGGGATAATGACGCTTTAAAAGGGGCGGATATCTCAAATGAAATCTCAAAGGTCTCTCTCCGCGTATCATTTAGGCTGATGTGATCTCATTTGCAGAATATAATGTCAACTTTAAATAGGGTGGACTGTCACAGTTTAAGAATAATGTCTAAATTGAGATGAAAAAGTTCCCTTTTTTTTCCAACCATTCAAATTTTAAAAATCCGCTTTGACTTACAAGATTATTTGAAAGCAGCTCTTTTATGTTCAATAAAAAAAAATTCTGGTAACATAAAAAAAAAAGAGAGAAAGAAATCTTTCAATTTTTAAGACAAAATAGGAAAAAAATAAAAGGTATAAAAAGAACGCGGTTTTAAAGAAATTTAAATTAAGCTTAGGCATTTTGAATATGAGTTGTATTTAAATATTCATATAAAAATAGATATTTTATCCTAATTTTCCCAATTAAGATACTTGTGAGAGAAAATGAAAACGAAATACAATACTTTTTTTCCTTTTGTTAAATTCAAAACATCAAAAACGCTAGTTATTTCCTTTTTTACACAAAAATTAAATCATTACAAAATCATCTAAAGAAAGATTTTACATCTTTTTGTCATCACATCTTAGGACAATTATATTCATCAATTAAGCTATTGTTAAAACAATGATTACTACTGACAGCAAACGACAGATAATAATTCAATTGTCCTATAAATTTGTCAATTACAATACCTGTTGAATCTCATTAATACTCAATTCCTCATAATTATTTTATAAAATCATTTTCATCTCAATTTTTTAACATTTTCAAAAACTTTAAAAGATATGGTTAGATCTAAAATGACCAAAAGCAGCATTTTTTTTTATGACTGAATTATAGCGCTTTATTTTTATCCATTTGTTTTTAAATGGCATTATAAGGTCTCATACAATAAGACTAAATTCTTTGTAATTATTTAAAAAAAATCCTTTTTATCTCAATTTTTTAACATTTTAAAAAACTTATTTTTCACGATTGGTGTAAGTGACAAAAACGCAGCATTGTTTCGCATCACACTTAAAACTTCGCAATTTTTTTAGAAAAAAAAAATTACTATAATCATTAATGATAAGCCACATTTTCAAATTGCTGAGAAGCGCATTTTACGTGAATAACGCCACGATACCCATTTAGCGAATAAAATGTTTCAGTGAAATACAGCGTTATCAAAGGAAAATTCCGGAAATTTTAAAATACCTACTAATAAACAATACTAGGGAACAGTAAGATGTAAAAATATTACTTATCACTGTTTTGCCTAATGTTTTTCAAACACTAGCATTTTTTTTTTTTATGTTTGCTTACTCTTATTAATGAACACAAGGCAATGGCACAATAGTTAAAACACTGACACATCACTGCAAAGGATTAAGATTCTGTCACCGAAAAGATGGGTACAAAAAAGGCTTGCCTGGTAAGTAAAGGTGGATGAAGCGCGACACTGACCACCTTGCCGCCACCATGCTGTTGGTTATGAAACTGTAAACCCTCTACCGCCAAGCCATCTCGTTCAAAAACTGGCTATTACATGAGTACTTAACTTTTACGACCAGGGCTGTTTGTGTCCCGAAAAAGAGAAAAAAACTGGTAGTAAAAACCAGTTCATATCTGCCTTCTTTTCTGGAGTAAAATATCCTCAACCATCAAGACTTATTACAAAGCATAACAGGACTGTTTTAGTGGTGGAATAAATAGTGACAGTTTTCACACTACTTTTTTTTAAAAAATCTAAAAAAAATTTAATGGCTTTACTACCATACTACTCTTATTATCTAGGAATTCACATTATATATACGAGAAGAACAGAACTATGAGAGTAAGTAAAATTATATAAAAAAAAAGTTTTTAGAAAATGGAGGGAGAAGAAAAATAAGATGCAATATTTAGAGAAATTACTCGAAAAAAATGATAAAATTAAGATATCTTTTCTTTGTGATAAATATTTAGATTACCAAAAAGAGTTTCCAATGAATTCCTTTACTATATTTTTTATGAGAGTAAGTAAAACTATATCAAAAAAGGTAAAAAAAAAATGGAGGGAGAAAAAAAATGAGATGTAATATTTAGAGAAATTACTCGAAAAAAAAAAGATAAAATTAAGAATAAAACGTCTTTTACTTGTGATAAATATTTAGATTACCAAAAAGAGTTTCCAATAAATTCGTTTACTATATTTTTAACTCCTTCACGAAACGAGAATTTTAAAAAAGTTGTTATTTGGGTAATTTCGGAGAAACAAAGACTGTTGACATAGCGGTTTCTTACAGAGATACACAAACGCGTATTGTTTGATTTTAAGAATTTGACAAGCCTTAAAGGTAAGACTCAAAATTTTCGATAAAAAAAAATATATATATATATAAATAAATAAAACATAGTCGTTAAAAATATTTGTCAATTAGAGCAAATACAGAAAATAGAAAACGTGCATATATATCGCCACACACAATAAATATTAAAAAGCATCTTTAAACGGTGTGTGATAATATTTTCAAAGAATATTTGAAATTTTCGGAAAAGAATAAAAATATTTATTTAAAGAAATATGAAACAAATCTTTCCTCAGAGAAACTGTTATTTTAAGAAAAGTTCTCGGTTGATTTCAATTAATATTTGATTTATTTAAAGATGGTTGCATTAAGGATAAGAAGAATTGAGACGAAGATTTGAAGTGGGGTTGAAGAAATTTCAGGATTAGAATTATTAAAGAAGAAGAAAAAAAGGGCTCTAGCAACAATATTTGAGACAACAGCGGAAACAGCGATCCTTAAGCAAATATTTGAGGTATAAGAAATTAAAATCTTGAAACTTTTAGTTATTTGCTTTCAAATGCGCCAGAAATATTATAATGTTTTTAAGAGAGTTAAAATGTTACGCAGCGCAAGATTTATTGATTACGTTGAAAAATAAAAATGCGAATTTAACAAAGAACCGATAAAAATATAAACTTAAAACTCTGGGCAACGATGAAATTATTCGGAATCCAAAACAGTATACGATAAACCAGTGAAACTTTTGAGCCACCATACCTAATTTAAATCCTACTAAAGTACCAAACAACCGAAATACTTGACAACTTTTCTAAAGAAAATTCTTAAATTTTATTAAATTCCCATAAATATGAAATCAATTTAACCAATAGAATATCCGGTATTTTAATCGTCCGATTTTAAGAATAATTACCGGAGTATAAATGGCAGTCTTTATTTTTAGTGATTTGGGAAAAATAGCAACAGCAGCACAGTATCCGTAGATTTTTTTTATTTTTTAATGCTTGCATTGAGTTTTATAATATGAACAGTCAGAATGATAAATAATTATTTTGAAGAAAAAAAATATATATTTTGTGAAGTTATATCAAAAAATTTAATAAGTCATATTTAGATCATTCGAAATGATAGCTGACATAAAAAACTATGACTCTCGTCACTTTTTACAAGAGTCGATTTCTTTTTTTTTTTTTCTTTAAAAAAAAAAAAAATATTCTGGGTGCCCTCGTCGATAGCGGACCCCGAACATAATATGACTACTTAAAAATTATCGAAATACATTTTACTAAAAGCGTGTCGAAATACATTATTTTACTAAATAAATGAAAAACTCTGATTAGTTAAGCGAAGGTTTTATTTGAATCATGGTCCAAGTCCTCTGATTAAAAAATTGAGTCAGCCCAACTTTCATGTCCAAACAAGTTATTCTTATCTTATTTTAAAACTAGTACATCTCCTGCTTATATCTGTTGCCAAAGAGAGGGCACCAAAAAATTCAGTCAGCCTAACTTTCATGTCCAAACAAGTTATTCTTATCTTATTTTAAAACTAGTACATCTCCTGCTTATATCTGTTGCCAAAGAGAGGGCACCACAAATCAGACAAAATAGAACCGAGAGAGAAAAAAAAATTTCTAGGCATTATAGTTTTAAATTTCAAAATGAACAAAGGACTCTTCAAATAAGGCCTTCAAATATTTCTGATTTTTTTCAAAAACAATTTAGAAAATTTTTACCGGTAATCAGCAGATTTAACATGATTCAAAACTCTCTATTACTTATTTCTCACAGGAAATGTGTTCTAATTAATTTTTGCTTATACTTTTGGGGTAATAAGAAGTTTTTAAAAGAATATTGTGGAAGTGGGTAGTAATTTGCTTATTTTTACTGATAAAAGATTAATGTTTACGTAAGACACTGTAATTCCTCTATTTTCGTTTTCTTTTCTTTAAGTGTAAAAAAAAAGGTAAAAAATTTGAAATGAAAAGCTCAGGATAGGGAAAAAAGTTTCGAAGATCAAGAGCTCTAACCAAAGAAAGAAAACACTAAAGAATCAAAGAATACTCCGCTAAAAACTTTACAACATGAATTAAATAGTAAATGTTGCTGTATGCCAAATCGCATGCACATTTTATTTGATTTTACTCCTTTAATTAAATTACGACAATAAAAATCAAAGCAAACACAAAGGGATAAAGTAATGTCACTAAGCATCAGGAGGTTGATGACATGGGGAGCAAAATTGCTTAAAACAAGCTTACATAATATTTGAACAACCCCCCATTCCCTAAAAAAATATTCAAAAAGTCATATTACTTCCTATAACCACCTCAGACTAGAAAAACAACACCCTATTTTAGAATACATAAACAATTTTAAATAAATAAAACAGAACAATTGGCTTTATGAGCAGGTTGATTATAAAAGCAATGACATGCTCAACTGGAAACTTTAACTAGGTATAAGAAAATAAACTTTATAAAAATCAGTAATGATCAGTACCAGGGTGTAATGGTTTTATTACTGTTCTATTTATGAAAAAATAGATGAATGATGAGTATACGAAGAGCTTGATTTTAAGAAGGTTTTAAGTGAAAAAAAAAGTTTTTCATGGATTTAACCTTTACTACACAACATTAATTAACTCGCAAACCTAAGTAGGTGAAGCACTAAACGACAATTTTTGCGTGTTTCAGGATCAAAGTATGGTTTATTAATACATCTGATACGGAAAAAAATAGTCGACGTTAAGCGTAGATACAAAACAAAACTATGCATATCTTTTTTGCATTGAAACCTTGCAGAGTAAATCTCATTTTAACCTTGACTACACAACATTAATTAACTCGCAAACCTAAGTAGGTGAAGCACTAAACGACAATTTTTGCGTGTTTCAGGATTAAAGTATAGTTTTATTAATACATTTGATAGGGGAAAAGATAGTCGACGTTAAGCATGGTTAAAAATGTGGCAGTAGATACAAAACTATGCATATCTTTTTTAACTCATGCATTGAAACCTCGCAGTTTTCCAAGTGCTTAACGTGTCATAATTTAGCCTTAAGTCAAGGTAGCAAAAGGCTTGTTAAAAAAAAGCCTCATTTGGTAGCAAATTAAAAAGTGAACGCAAGTGTTGTAGTGATTTTTAGATTTTATGAAATGTAAACTTGCGAGAGAGAAGGAAAAAAAAGCGTTTTATTGTCCATTGTCAATATATAATTTTTTTATGATAATTTTACTGAAATTTACTAAAATGTCACTTCAATAAAAAGTCCAGGGTACAGCTACAAGTAATAAAGTACTCATTTACTACTCGATTAAAAAACTTCAAAAACATACAGACTGGAAATATGTCACGTTCCAATTGCCCATTTTGAAGACTTGCCAGACGTGAACGAAAAGTAACAAAAGTAATTTGAAATGTTGAATGAAAAGTAACAAAAGTAATTTGAAATGTAGAATGAAATGTAACAAAAGTAATTTGAAATATAAAACGTAAAGTTGCCCACGAATAAAGAAAAATAAAAGTGAGAAACAAAATTAGAAAAGCCTCAGTAGCCGAGAGTGGATAAAAATAATGATGAACAAGAAAAACCACAGTGGCTGAGAGAGGCAAATCAGTTAAAAACTAATCTGTTGAAATTAAAAGTTAGCATGATTAAAGCTTATCGCGGAAGCATGTTAAAAACTTAGCTCGTTGAAATTTAAAAGAAAAAAAGTTAAAAAAAGCATCAGAAGTTATTGCGATTTGGATGTCAAGAGTAGGTAAAATCGAGTTATAGTCATTACTGATTATTGTTAAGTAAATTAATATAATCCCGACTGTGAATCGGTATTAACTTATACCAAAAAATAAACTCATCAGTTAGAATTTTTTGAAAAAATAATCCTTCACTTGTAATAAATACCAAATTAAAATTGACAACATCCCTTAATTATAACAATCAAAGCTACAGGTTGGCAATTAATCTAGAGCCATTTTTCCACTTTATTCGATTATGTTTATAAAAAAAATATGAACCCAACAGCTGGATTAAAAAAATAAATGTAAACGGAACATGAAAAAAGGTATTTTTCTACAGCTCAGTGTCAAGGTGAGAGATTCTATTTCTTCCTTTCCAAAAAAAATAAACAGGTCGCTATATTTAATTTTCCTCAATAATTGAACTACTCTCACGTTCTACTTTAAGAAAGTAATCGCTCGCAAAAAAGTTCTATAAAATAATTTTTCAAATATCGCTTACTTTCTATAATTTCAGATTCGCTCATAAAAAGTAGGTTAGGCACATGGTCGTGCGAAGAAGGGAAATCAAAAAAAGAGGGTAGATCAACCGGTAGTTATATAAATCAACCAAACATAATAGCAAAAAATACGACACTTGCTCGAGTTGAAATTTTTTCTTTTTCTTATAATCCAATAGGTTTGAAGTTCAAGCTGACTAACAGATGTTTTAGAAGACATAAACGAAGCTATTAGGTGGTGACATGATTTAAAGCAAAGGAAAAGACAATGTTTAAGAACAAAGAAATCCATTAATTTCAGTTGGTAAAAATATAAGTAAATGGAAGGGGAGGGAAAAAAATAAGCTATAATAATTCCATGCTCTCTTTTCTCTGAAATTAAAACATAAGTCTTATAGTACGTAATTAAAACAGCAGCTACATGATTTAGAAATCAAGAATTTTCGCTTAAATTTATAAATATCGCCAAATATAAATAATTTCGCCAAATATGCATATATATTTGTCAATAGCAATTAAAATAGTACTTAAAATAGATTATTGTAGAAAAATAAAAACTTGTTACATGGTAATATTATATACTTAAATTGTACACGTACCAGTGCGACTCTCTATGCTGCAATACTTGCAGGGTGCGTAGCCAAATTATTCAACAAAAAATAAGCACCTTCTAAGCACTTTTCAAGCACTCAAATATTTTTAAGCACTCAAAAAAATTTCATAATTCGGCAGGGTTAGAAAGTTTTTGACAATTGACAGTTTTATCTTGTTTTAAAAATCATGTCAACAAAAAAAATTGGGCATTGTTTTTGACAATTGTCAAAAATCATGAAATTTTGAAGCATGCGAATGGCGTTTTCATACGCTACAGACTGACAATAGACCGAAATAGATTGGGGTCTAATTAATTGTGAAAACGTTGAATAGAACAACGTGAACTGCGTCTTTTTGCATAATTCGTAGCGTAATAATTTACATGGTAAAGGAAAAATCTCATTTTGAAAAAAGGAAAATTAAGCACTTTTAAAAAACACCTAATGAAAAAAGCACCTTTAAGGGCTTTTAAAAAACGAAAATCAAAAATAAGCACTTTTTAAAAACTCTACGCACCCTGTATAAAATACCGTTTACTATAACATATCTGCAATGTTACTTAAGCTTTTTTTATTATTATTCTTAAACATGCTTTTAATACTTTTTATTTATTAGTATGGTAGATATTCATTATCGAAACATGTAAAATATAAGGCTATTATTTATTAGGCAGCAATTTAAGATAGGCTGTATTCATTTCCTTTTCTGATTAAAATCATACCTATACAATTCTGCAATCCGCATTTTTTGATGGGTAGTTAAGTAATTATACACAGATTTCAAATAAATATACTTGCTACTGCGTAATTTACGTTAAAAAAATTATTAGTTTCTTCCAAATCGGTTTTTATTAGTTTAAACTTTTAATAAAATTAAACCCTTAAAAAGTGTAAAAAATGCGCAGTTTTATTGGAACTTTCGGTATTGAACCGTGGTTTCAAAACAAAATGTTTTCATCAACAATGAGTCGATTGACCTTTGGAGTAACTGGTACTGAACCGTTATTTCAATGAAGTTCCTTTTTTCCCTCAGTTGAAAATCACTTTGAAAATTGCACTCAGTTTTGCGCTTTTAAAGCAAAAGGCATCTATTGATAATGAACAGCGCTTTAGCCCTAAGAATTTTTTATATATATATATCATTTTTTACTAGAACGAAAGTCAGAGCAAAGTGGAATCAGAAATTATTACCCCACTTTCCACTAGATTCAAATGGACTAAAACTCCAATAACAAATAAATAAATATTATAATTTTATTTGTATTTTTCTTAAAACTCAAATTCCAATATAAATTAAATTCATATTTTGAGAAAATATTTATCGATAAAACTTATTCCACGAACTGCTTTAAACGATTAAAAAATGAACCATATTGAGTCATTGTTTTCCTCGTTATCAACCACAATTCCTAGAAACAAATTATAAGGGTATAATATATCATAATCCCAATTTTAAAAATATAGGGTTATATAGATGACTAATTTCACAATTGAATATTTGTTATAATCTAACCCATTTACTTTCAGACTTACTACTTCAATTTGTTAGCATACCGATCAAATGATACAAAAAAAAAATTTAAGAATATAAAACAAAAACTAGCAATGCGTTTATAAAAGGTCTGAAACTATGTACCTTTTTGAAAATTACCAAGCCCCCAGTAATCCCCTGAGTCAACAAGGCATAAATTCCAAAGATATTAATAAAACCACTGTTTCTTTTGATGTTACCGCCTATACATTACATTTAACTTATCTTATATCTATATTAACCTTAGAATGAATTGGGTAAGAGGGCAAAAGTTATGGTATAGTGAAAGATGGAATATTTCACACTGCCAATTAAGCACTGTCATATGGAAATCTGTGTGGGAGCCTCCAGTATGTATTCAATAGGTAAATACAATCACAATTTTAAACTTCTTATCAAGGGAAACAGTAAAACATATTTTTCTTGTTTAAAACTTTATCTTCTCTTCCCAGGAAATGTTCACTCCCTTGGGGGGGGGGGGTTACTTTCCAGTTAAAACCTGTGGTCATCTCAGCTATCAGGGGAATCATCTGAATCAGAGAATGTTCTTAAGGTATTTTTCTTCAAACAGAACTTTTATGCGTGTATATTAACATTTTTAAACAATTACGTTGAATTATTATCAATTTCTCTGTTAGTTTACTAACACTTATTAAAGTACAGCATTGTTTTGTTCAAATTAGGGAGGTTATTATTCAGTTATGGAGGAAATAGTTACAATATTTAAAACATTTTGAGCACAAGACCTGATAAAATTAAATATATAATAGTCTAATTGCACGAAATCAAGAAATTATCTGGATGTAATTACGTGAAAAAAGTTAAGATTTTTTAGGAAGTATTTTTAAGTCAGTTGCAAAATGTCAGTTGACTAGCAAATGTCAGTTGAATTTGAAAAACAGTAACTGAGTAACAGCCTTAGCTCTTTGTCAGCTAACATTGTATGAAAAATAAACAAATATATAAAATAAAAAAAAAGCCAATTAAAAGTGTAACAAGGTTAAAATCAACTCTTTGACGCATAGTTTTTATTCAACGTATTTTTTTATACTTTCTTTTTATTATTGTGGTATCAAGTAAAAAATATTATATTTAGCATTTTAATAATTTATGGTTATGAAATACAACATGAAACACTGATGTCATTTTTGCAATAATGTATATCTTCCAAACAATAATTTTTTTAAAAATTACACTT
Organism: Parasteatoda tepidariorum; assembly: GCF_982258835.1. Taxonomy (NCBI): domain Eukaryota; kingdom Metazoa; phylum Arthropoda; class Arachnida; order Araneae; family Theridiidae; genus Parasteatoda; species Parasteatoda tepidariorum. The sequence continues at coordinate 79,054,407 of NC_141755.1, forward strand.
ATTTGGATTTAAGAAAAAAAATTTTTGAATATGAATGACGAACAAAAAATTCTTTCAAACTACTTTGTTTTGGATATTTCAGTACAAAGATAAATCCGCTATACTAACAGATTTCTCTTAGTAACTGTTTTTTACATTGAAAAAATTACTGAATATATTTTAAGCTTGTAATTAGAGAGTCAGGAAAAAAAAATCCCATCTGCGTCAAAGGGTTAAAACTGAACACTATGCGATAATTACGAAACCATGTTAACGAGTTTAAAGGAGCAAGAGTCGGAATCAGTAATGCAACTCATAATATAAACTATATTTCTCTTCACAGACTAATCAAACAGCGAAAAATCTAAATTTGACTTAAAAAGATAAAGAAAAAAAAAAAAAATCACCCAGATACATCAGAATCATGGGATCTGTGTTTACATAAAAGATGCCAACTTCTTTAGAACAAAATCGAAAAGAAATAGTTTGAAAACAATCTTTAAACTTAAGTAAAAATATATATATTTCACCGATTATTTTTATTTAAAAGGTTCATAAACAATTTTTAAAAAAAAGAATCATATCTTAGAATATATTTCGCGGAAGTAAAATCAAAGAATAAAGTTGTGAATTGGGTGTAGTTGAAGTAGCCAAAGCCTGTCCTACTCACAAGGAAGAAAGCAGAAACACTTAGTAGCGGAAAACTCAATCAATACCTAACACAATAATTACACAGGTCAGTATTGAATGCTAGAAATAAAATTCTACTTCATGCTACCCAGGAAGGAATTTAATATACCAAATATTAAATTCAGAACTAGGCATTGCTTCAACATGAAGATTTTTTAATACACATTAAATTATAGATAAAAGCAATATTTAATACAAAAACGAAAGAAGAAAAAAATTAAAATCTTAATGAAAAATAATTTATTATTAGAGTGTTACTTCTGTCATTATTTACTTTACAAATGATTAATGATCAAATTTTTGATTTACACAAAAAATTTTCGAACTGAAATTTTTTGAATTTATTGAACTGCAAATGTGATATTTAAGAAAAAATTTGAAATAGATCGTTAAATAAAAAGTATTCCCTTACGCGTAAATACGAACAGTAAAAACATTTAACAACGCTACAGTAGATTTTTACATCAAATAAAAAAAATAGATAGAGCCTTAATATCTACTTATTATTACCACATATTTTGAAATAGGTAATTTTACAGATTTGTTGCAAGATTTTTCCATATCAGAGCCGAAAAATGCATTACTCTTTGACTTATAACAACCTACAAATAAATTAATAAATGTGTCTTTTTTCTAAAAAAAAATATTTCGATTAAAAGAAACTGAACTGAAAAAATGGCTTCAGATTCATTAAAAAATAAAGTTTTTTTCCCCCAGGTAAATTCAGGTAAGTTCTTTGGATATAGGTAAAGGAGGAATTAGAATAACATTAGTATTACTAACAATATCATAAGAATTAGAAGGAACGAGTCATTATTTGCTGCTTACAGCTAATGCTATACAGAGTTTAATAATAACAAGAGCCGAAATCGGCTGAACTACGCCAAACATAAACTACATCCTGCATGCTTACCTAAAAAAGATGTTCCTAAAAAGGAACTAGAAATATTTTGTGATTTGAATTTATGAAATGCCTCAAACTTGCAATAGCTTATAACTTATAACAATAACTTATGCAAATATCAATACTTATATTTCCTTTTTACGAGCAATGCTCACATCTTTTAGACAAATTCATACCTGATTCTCAACAAACACATATCTGGGGAAATAAACTCTGAACAAAATCCGTTTTGCAATCCGCTCTTCCATTTCATAATTATGAACATTAATCAATGTCAATATTTTGTTAGAAAAACTATACAGATTACGTAATCGATACAAATTCAATACCAATTTCAGAATCATGTCATATTATTCGAATAAAAAACAACAATACGAACTTACACCTTAAAAGATTGTTCATGATTTCAGAGATTAGCACTAGGGTATTAAAAACATTTCTTTTATTAAATTTAGTCTTGTTAGATCATTTCAAACTTTAAATCGAAGATTAAAACAAGAAAACTTCAAATCGAAGATAATCTTTCACAATATCGTTCTCAGAGATAAACACATCGACTATTTTTTTAAAATTACATTTTTAAATGTGTGTGAAATTATTTCGTCGGCTTTTGAATAAAGATATCTAAAAAAATAACTTCGATGCATATTGAAAATTTATATCCATAATTAGTTTAATATTCATTGAAAGTAATCCTTAACAATTCAATAATCATCGAAAAATACACTTATATAATATCTGTATTTAATAATTTATTAAATTTTCAAAATAAATGCATAAAAAACTGCCATAAATATAATATTTTTTAAAATATAAACATTAAAACCTCTTTCTCAACCCTCAAAACATACGCTAATTCATTTGTTTACATTGTAAAACAACCAATCAAGCCTTCTTAAAAGTTGAAAACGATATTAAACAAATAAAGAATAGCATAGTTTGGAATTGAGAAATATTATCAGCTTACCTACTGAGTAACATTTTTCTCGCTGAAACGGCAACAAAAGCAGCGAAGGTGGGAAAACGAGCGGCAAAATTTCGGATGATCGACCTTCAGCAGTCGGTCGCAATTTGACTGACAGTTTCATTGAAGCACTGTCGAGCAACGCCCTCTGGCGGACTCACACCTCATCACACCGCACACCTATCACTCAACGGTGAAATCAGCTATCGTTCCTCTGCCACGCCACAATAATTCTCCAAAATTCGTCAACAAACACAATTCAGATCGAAATTATTTTGGAGATGAAAAATCCTTTATAGTTTTTGGTTGATTTTGTCAAAAGAATATTGGCAACGGAGAATCGAGTTCATGCGGAACACGCGGAGCGAGCAATTCCGGCGAGTTTTCACCAACACATGCCACGGGAGTGATGTTTATGTCGCTACTCTTGGCTTCCAACTAGAGACGGTCCGGAATCACCGCGACGGTCGGGTCGTTCCCGGCGACCTCACGGGGATTCAACACACGCCATAGGTTACTGGAAGTACGCCAACATTTGGCTTAAAAGCGCTTCGTTTGGCGAACGTTTGGAACTTTTAAAAATTTCACCAATCAGTGATTTGGATTGTAGATATCATTTTTTTTAGAAATATGAAAGTCAAAATTGATAATAATCTGAGTTTTTTATATTCAATTTTAACAAGATGTTTATTTAATAGAATAGTATTAAGAATTGTATTTTAATAAAATATCGAACATTTCCGATATTGCAGTAAAATAACAAAATTTAATAAGAAAGTGACTAACCACTAAAATTTAAATTATTTCCTTTTTTATAAAAAATTATTTTCATCAGATAAATTATTAAATATAAATAATTTCATTCAAATTGATTTTCCAATCAATATATTATTATAGTTAATAAAAAATAATTTTTAAAAACAATTTCGAAAAGAATATATATTTTCTTACACATTTATATAAACAATTATAAACTTGATATATTGAAATATAAAGAATAGTTTTTTTTTTTTTTTTTTTTTTTTGATAAAGTAAAATAACAATCTAACCGTTAAATTATTGTACAAACAAGTTCATAATAAATCTTACATTTGATTTCAATTCAACAATTTACTTATTTTCCAACAATTAATCTGTAATTAACGAATAAATGTGATTATCGAAAAAATAATATTTAATTTAATTTATTCATTCTGCGAAATAAACATTGTTCCAAAACATTCGAACCCGATTATAACCAATCATGACGAATAATTTACTCAACGTAGAATAAACTGGCGTGAATTTGGAGGAAAAGGAAGAAAACCGCTTTCTCGCCAATAATAGCAAACAAGTGGAGCGAATGACGTCATCGCCACGCGCGGTAGGTCACCAACGCCGGTCTTCAGTAGAGTAGGCGTTCAGTCACCATTGGCTAAAATAGTAGGCGTGGAAGGGCCAATTGGAGCCTGATCTTCTCTAAATGGGACCTGTTCGAATACTGAACCATTGGCCGATTATTGATCCGATGAAAGGGGTGGGTGATTGATGATTAAAGAGCAGCCCGACAAAGTAACTGTTTCTAGCCAATAAACTGGACATTGACATTACTAGAAACTGCCACGCAATCAAAGTACCAAATTTCTTGCCATATATTTCACCCATTTATTTTATGACCATATTTCATTAACTTTTAAAAAATAAACTAGTTTTTTTTTTTAAAAAAAGTGAATCAATAAAATTTAAGAACTTGATTATTTAAAGGAGTGTTTCCCAAAGTGTGGTACGCGTACCCCCAGTGGTACGGGAACAGTTTAGCGGGGGTAAGCGTTCTTATGCGAAATATCCTGCAACAAACGAAATTTTTATTTAAAAACAAAGCTAGCCATTAAAATTTACGATTACGTATTTTTCTATTGGCTATATTTTGCAGAGTTAACAGTTAATAATTAGTGGTGTCAACAGCCAGTTGTGATTTTTAACTTCAGTGAAATTTTTTTATAGTAAAGGTTTGAAATAAATTCTACTTATTTTAATTATTTTTATAAAATATAATTTTTTCCTTAACAAAGAATATAGATCGCTGATGCAAATAAACTTATTAACAAAACTTTGTACCAAAAAAGAAAAATAAACAGATTTTTTTGAAAAATATATTCATTTTTTTATTAGTGGTACACAGCGTTACGAAAAATTTAGAAAGGGTACACAAAAGTCATAAGTTTGGGAAACACTGATTTAGAGTTATGAAAAAAATATAGCAGAAAATCGTTTGTTTATACAAAAGAAACTGCCACACACCAGATTTCATACCATTTACCAAATTTATTTATTTTACATACTTCGTTAACTTTTACATACACCAGAGATTCAGAGCTGATAAAAATTAAGTTTTAAATTAGTAGAAAGGAAAATATATCTTGATTCTGAAAAAGGAAAATATAACTTGAGTTGAAACCAAAAGAAATAATCACGCAACCAATTTACTGAACTTCGTGTCATTAACGAACGTTACTCAAATTTTTTTAGATATACCATTTTTTTTTTTTTTTTTTTAAATATCGAGTAGTTAAAACTAACAATCATTATTAAATAAAAGTACATATCTAGTTTAATTGAATAAATAATCCCAAGAAACTGAAACGGTAAGGTTTAACCTGATTTAAAACGTCTTTCGTTTCAAAAATAAACAAATTGGAAATAACAATCGACATTTTTCCAGAGCTCAAAAGTAGGCGTCAGGAAAGTCTTGAAATCGGGTGCCTAGTTTTGAGCGCTTAAAACATGTCCACAGTTACATCCAATTTGTATATTTTTAAAGCGGATACAGTTTTTAAACAATTAGTATGTCGAGTTTATTTATACAAACGTAAATCCAATTATAATATAGCAAAAAAGATTACCGTATTATAGTTAAATCTCCTTATAATATATATGGTAAGTATTCATGCTAAATTTGTATGGAATTAAAGCTATTTTAAAAATAAAAATAAACAAATTTTTTTAATCGAAAAAAAATTCTATAATTGTATGCTTACTTAATATGCAATAAAAATTGTACGTACTACTGAAAGAGACAAAGAAAGATAAAACCAAGAAATATTCAGTCCTTTTTCGAAACCTATATAGTTATTTGAACAATATCTCAGTATTCAGAGCTCATGCTTGCGAACGACACAAATAATGAAACAGAAAAAAAAAATTAGAAAGGAATTGTGTTATGTATGCTTTGTGCGAAAAAAAACATCGAAAAACAATGTTTTTTAGAATGTCATGTAAAAATAGCCACTAAAACTGCGATAAACAATGGCGTAAAAACAACGTCACAAGAATCAGCAAATGAAAATCAAAAGTTTTTTCAAAATAAATTGATACAAACTTTGTAACATACGATATATAGAATACTATTATAACATACTGTACTATTAACTATATATAGAAAGAAAAAAAAACCGCAGAAAATTAAGAAAAACAATAAGTTTCGTTCTATATATTAATATTTAGAATAAAACCATATTATAAGTTTTATCTTTTTCCCTTTTTCCATTGTTCTGTAATTTTTTCCTTGTTTTTTCTATATTTTGTTGTTTCCTTGTTTTTTCTATTTTTATTATATATATATATATATATATATATATATATATATATATGTCGGGAAGTGATGGCTCAAAATTTGAATTTCCGGCCCATTTGTGATACGGGAGAAACAATATCAATTGTTCCATCAAAATTATTAAAAAATATTAAATATAGAAAAATTGAAGAAAAATATAAGGCGCCATTGCAACAAACACAAGGCACAATTCACGATTTTGATTTAATTGAAATAGATGCTTGTATCGATAAATTGACAAATAAAATTAAAATGGACAGTATTAATACGAATTTGGATTATTGTTTGCTATCACTACCTGACATGTACTTATTTAATATTAAAATAGATTTTGATAAAAGAATTGTTATTGTGAAAATGAACTCAAAAGATGAACTCAATGTGAAAATGAACTCAAAAGATCCTTTTAATTTTATTAAGCTAGTATTTTAGATGTTACATATATATATATATATATATATATATATATATATATATCTATATATATAAAAATCTCTTGTCACAGTTTTAGTGGTTAAACTCCTCCTAAACGGCTCGACCGATTTTGATGAAATTTTATATGCATATTCAGTAGATCTGAGAATAGGTTTATAACTAATTTTTTTTCATTTTTTGGACAGATTTAACGTATGTTTTAAATATATCTTTATTTAATCATATTCCAATCCAAACTAGACATAGAAACATGATAAATCAAAAACAATATTCACGCACGTTGCAACAAGTCATATTAAACTCTAATACTTATGCTCGCCCTTAAAAGAAGAACACCAAATATACTTGCAAGTATGTGAATAAAGGCAATGATATGGCAGTATTTCGAGTTGAAAATACCAATGTGACTGCTCTTCCAGTGAATGACAACGATGAAGTAACGCTGTACCAAATTGGCCGGTACATCACCTCCAATGAAGCTACTATGGCTCTATAGCCACAGTGTTGAAACACTGTAAAATTATCATCTGGGATGAATGCACTATGGCACACAAACATTCGCTTGAGGCGTTGAACAGGACATTGAAAGATATAATAAACAATGACAAATAATTTGGCGGCAGTTCAGGTGATTTCTGACAAACACTTCCCGTCATTCCACGTTCAACGGACGCTGATGAGATCAATGCTTGCTTGAAATCATCTCCACTGTGGAGTAATGTTGAAAATGTTCAACTAAAAGTAAATATGCGCGTCCAAATGCTTCAAGATCCATCTGCTGAAACATTCTCAAAATAATTGTTAGATATCTGTGATGAAAAAGTTACTAAGGATGAGACTGGATGCATAAAATTACCGGACGATTTCTGCACAATCATTGATTTACAAGATGCTCTCATTAACCTAATATTTCCCGATGTACACACACCGATGTTCACTGGCAGAAAGGGCGATTTTAGCAGCAAAAAATGTGCACGTCAACGAATTGAATCTGAAGATACAACAGTTATTGCCAGGTAACTTGGTGACATATAAATCCGTTGATACAGTTTGCGATCCTATTGAAGCTGCAAATTTTCCAACAGAGTTTTTAAACTCATTGCATTTACCAGGCATACCACCGCATAATTTAGTACTCAAATTTGGATCTCCGGTTATTTTGCTTCTTCATTTGAAACCACCACGGTTGTGCAATGGCACGCGATTGGTCGTTAAAGAATTGATGAACAACGTTGTCGAAGTCATTATTTTAAATGACAAATTCCGGGGTGAAAGTATTACTTCCACGAATCTCTATTATACCCACAGATGTGCCAATTCAATTAAAACGCATTCAGTTCCCCATTAGATTGGCATTTGCATTGATAAGGCCAAGCAATGTCTGTTTGTGTCTTAGATTTGAGCACACCATGTTTTTCGCTCAGACAATTATACGTGGAATGCTCTCGAGTAGGCAAACCATCCAGTTTATTTGTGTAAGCTAAAGATGGAATGACAAAAAAATATTGTTCACTCCACTGCACTAAGAGATTAATATTGTTGACTAATATTTTCAGAATTCGTTGTATATATAATTTATAAGAAAAGTTACAATAAATTTAAAAAAAACTATTATTTGGTGTGTTGTTTCACATTCCGTCATCGTTCACAGCTCTCCATGCCTCTCACTCATATACCACACTTGAAATAATTCAATAGAAATAATTCATATGGCGAAACAACGTTTGCCGGGTCAGCTAGTATATATATATATATATATATGTATGTTTGAGAAGTAAAATACGGTTCAGCTTAGCAGTATATTAAGGTTATTATAAAAAATTTAAACAATATACAAGTTGCACAACTTCCGAGATTACTGTTGCTAAGTCAATAAAAAATAATAATTAAAAAAAAACTGAAAATAAATAAATAAAAAATCCTACAATCGGAATTGGGAATTTTGGAAAATGCTTTAAAATCGTTTGCTTAGAACACGGAAGGTTTAATAAACAAATTCAGTTAATTTTAAAAGAAATTTTCTTAGAATGAAAACTAGCAAAGAGAATGTACGACATCCTGTCACAAAACACTTAACATTTTGTAATCAACTTCAATTTATTCAGTTATTTACCACTTTCCCCAAATTACGTCTATTCGCTACATCACAAATTGGCCCGCTTGTGAGGATACTTTTTCTGTAAACTATCATAATTATCTTTTTAAAAAGTGACTCACGACAGCTGTAGACCAAACGACACAAACGATTTTCTTGACGCCAATAACGTCAATCATCTCTGAGCAGGTAAGTATTGCAACGTCCATTTGTAACGTCTGACTTGTCAGCGTTAACAATGAGCAGACATGCCTTCACAAACAATGACTATATGGTTGTAATCGCTCTCATCAATACTATAAAACGTCGAAAAGGATCATTAATTATTTTTCAACGTCATTTATAAAAATTTTAATTATTTACTGTCAATTTTCGAAATAGAATTGATAAACAAGATATCCTCTTCGTTTTTCTGTAGTTTTTGTTCCACCTGAAATGTTATTTTTCATTTAAAAAACAATGAATAAATATTAAAAAAACAATTAAATAAATAATAGAGATTTTTTTCTTTGCTTTAATTTTTAACAGGGTGGTTTCAAAATATTGAAAAGCAACAAAATTAATGAAAAAAAAAAAGTAGAGATTATGCTATTATATTAGATAGTACTATTTTACTGAGAAAAAAGAAAGAAATATTAAATTCTGGGAAAATAAAATGCATTTCATGTTATAAAAAATCCGAATAAAATTATGGCAAAAAGTATTGGTACTCAGGATGACAGTACTTTTTTACCGTAAAATCCACATGTTACGAAACAAAAACTGATATACCGTAATTTTTACAGTAATAATTACTGTAAAATCACTGAATCCCCCTAATTAAATAAATCTTACTCTAAAATTTTAGTTTTAATTTTCTACGGTAAAAACGGATTTTACGGATTACACTAAGTGCCGGTACTTTATAAAGTAATTTGGTGCAGAATTTGTTACTATACATTTGTTTTATTAGTGAAACACATCATAAACTACAGAATTAAACAGTTTAATGCCGCATGTGCAACGGTATGCTTTAAGCTTGAAAATAAATTGACAAAAAAATTTTTATTAAAAGATTTACTAATTAAAAGAAGGAATAAAAATAGCGGATAAAAACTTTATCTGCTTATACTGTGATTTATTAACCAACGCGTATGCGTAATTAGTACGTTTATTTTAACACGCATTAAATTCAAAATTGAGCTAAGGCAATTTTAATATATTTTACGCCCTTTAATTTTAGCATTCCACATAAAATATAAATATTAAAAAAAGAAAAATTGCTGGTAATTTTAACTTGAAACAACAATTTTAAATCATAAAATATAACATTTATGAGCAAAAAGTAAAATATTCGTAAACATGAAACTTTGTGATTAAATATCAACAGGTATTACGTTTTTTATTCCTATTTTTTTCTGAAAATAATTCCTGTTGAATTCCTTAGCTGCATACTTTTTTTCAATGTCAACAATAAATTTTTTGAACTTTTTCACATCCAAAAAATATCGGCATGTCAGAAGCAATTTTGATATATTTTCCTAAAGAACCACTCAAGAAACTAATAATATATAATTTCCAATATAAATGCAGGGATGCGAGAATTCGGCAAATTTTGTGAAAACAAGAATAAGTTTAGAAAATAATTTCTACGCAAATCCCTTAAAGGAAATAAAAAAAATAAAAAAATTTACTCCAATGTTAATGATCACCTGCTACTGCATACATGTCCAAGCAACTGGCAGTATCACAAACAATATTTTGCATTAAAATCTTGTAAATAACATTACTTAAAGTCAAATCTAATCGATACAACTGAAGCGTTACAGTCCAAATTAAGAAATAAATAAAAAATACGCAAGTTTGTATAAATAAATATACAATTTTACAAAATCACCGAAATCGTCCAGCTTCCAGGAAATTTAGCCATACCATCCCTAAATGAAGGATTTCACATTGAAAAAAAAAAGAACGTTTGTGTGTAATTTTCCACGCTTTAATGCACACTTTGATACTAAAATAAACACTATGCGCGTTTGTAATTGAAAATAAAAAAAAAAAGAGTGTTCAATTTGTGGTATGGGTAAACCAGCTGTTCATAGCAAGAGTTGGGTTGAAATTTTTAATCCCAACCGACAAAGATATATTATTTTAGGAAACACAGTTAGTGTGTATATATAGTTGACAGCACGACAAGACGTTACGCACGAATGGTCACCAAGATTTTTAGCACGCTGTTGGCCCTTTTTCACATGTCGCCAAAAGGAGAAGAGAATAAACAATGTACGTTGACAACTAGATATAATTATTTATGATTTTTATGCAAAATGGATGGATGGTGTCCGTGTTCAGAAGGCATAGAATTCAAAAGATACCGACACATTCCCAGAGAACTGCCAGACGCATTTTAAGTTTGATAAATTGTCTATTTAAATTCGACGAAATATAAGAATAATAAATTAGGCAAAGAACGTTTTGGAACATTTTTTTTTTCTTCTTCCCTGAAACATTCAAATGAGACATTGTAAAAAGGATTATGTGGTTCATACACAGAAAAACTGTCAACAATCATTCGATTAACATTTCATCTTTAAAGCTAACGATTACTGAAAGAATGAAATTGTCATAGAACACTGCAAACTATTATTGACTATAAGTATTACTTTTTCGGTATTTAAGACTAATAAACATATAAAATATTCTATAAAAGTCACATTGGGTCATCACAGAGGACCAAATGTCGGTAAAATTATTCGTAAAATTTACGACTACTACACGTAGTCAAATCATAGTCAATTCGTATCGGACTGCCATTGTAACGAAATCAGACGATATTAAAAATTACATCTGACACAAAAAATAAAAGGTGCAAACTCAAAGTTCGTCTGGTTGATTTGATGAAATATCACATAACACATTTAAAGCAGACGATTTACAGAGGGAATGAAACCGCCATAGAACATCGCTACTAATAATGCTTACAGAAAGCATTCTTTTTCTGACACATCTAAAATTCTCTTAAGATTGCTGGATTAAGAAAAAATCTCGATAAAATTATTTTGAACTTAAATTTATAACATGGCATAATCAAATCATAGTCAATTTGTACCAGATTGCATAATAGCTAAATCAAACGATGCTAAAAATAACATTCGACGCAAAAAATGAAGGAGCAAACAGAGAGAGGAAGTTTTTCTGAGGGAGGAATTTAAACGGTATCAAATATTACCTCTTAAGCAGACGACTTATTGAAAGAATGAGATCGTCATAGAACACTGAAACTAACAAATATTCTTTTTCCGACACCTAAAACTGACAGACATCTATTGAACAAATTTGAACAAATGTCAACAAATGTCTATCAATTTGAACAACTGTCAACATTGAGTCAAATCTCGGTAAAATTATTCTGAACTTGCAAGAATTTAATTCATGGCACAGTCAACCGGTAGCGGATAGCAATCAAATGAAATAAGGCAATTCTAGAAACTATGTTTTATAACCACCGTTGAACAGTTTACCCAAATTTTGGTTTACGACTACTAATGTTCAACTCAGCAGCCTTGTAATTTTGGACCCAGAAGACAAGGGTACTCCTGGATCAAGTATTGGGGGAAATTTGCCTTCGTGGAGGACTCTTTGGTGGTACTAACCCACATTTGCATTACATGAAGAGGAAAAAAACAAAAATCTCCCACGGTTAGCCTGACGGCAAGGGGATTCTAATCCATGATCCGTCTACCTTTGGGGTATAGAAACTATATTTTTTATTTTATTACCGTCGTTGAACAGCCGACCCAATTTTATGGGTTTACGACTACTAATGTTCAACTCTGTAGCCTTGCAATTTTGGAACTTCCCACGATTAGCCTGACGGCAAGGGGACTCTAACCCAGCCATGATCCGTCTACCACTGAGGATATTTTACGTCAGCACTGTGGTCGGTGCAAGCCGGATGCGGAATTCGTATCGACTGGGATTCGAACCCGGTTCGACGCATTGGAAGGCGACAGGTCTATCCCCTGAGCCATCGCGGCTCAGAAACTATATTTGACGCAAAAATAAAAGAATGAATGAAAGAAGGCTCGTCAGGGAAATTAAATTTAGAAGCGAATAAATAAATAAATACATTCATATATACAATAATATATAATACATCATACTAATAAACCTAATATTTCCAACATAAATAAATAAATTCAGCAAAACTCAAAATATCATTAAATTCAACAAAATTTAATATCTTTAAAGTAATAAAACCTATATATAAATGAAATATATAAAGGAAGATAAATGAGAAACTGAGTTTAGAAACAAATAAACAAACAAAAATTCATCCCAATAATAAATCTAGCATTTTCTGAGAAAAAAATTCAACAATAACTTAAGATGTCACTATTGATTCATTTAATACTCTTGATCTAAAATATAAATTCCGGGTTGGTTACAGAACGTTCATCGAATTGCCATCACTGATGCTCAAGGAAGAAAAAAAAAATCGTCAATGTTTTTTCTTTTCTCTTTGTGAATACACCCCGAACTCAATGGTCTATGCAGAAGAAGAAGACAAGGGTGGAGGGGTCACGATTTGTCCATTTGTAAAGAAGAGAGCCGCCCAAGTCTACGTGCCTCATTTGGTCCTCTCCTCCCCATCGGCAGACGATAAGAGGGACGGGAGGGATTTTCGGCCATCAAGATTTTATGGCCTAAATCAATGGCTCCTTGAGCTGGCATTCGTGACTTGGCTCCTGTACCTATTGGGGTTTCTGGCCAGGCCATACATCGTACTTGATCTGCAAATAACTTAAGTATTGAGGTTAATAATTAACGGGTGCATTAAAAAAAAATGTTGAGATGTCATTGCTTGATATCCATTCGATGCTCAAATTAAAAAAAAAAAAATTAATACGTAGACAGGTATAAATTTGAAAGCAAAATTTTTATATATGGAACCCGTATTTCTTTTTATTTGTCAGTTCTATCAACTTTATTTTGATCTTATTGAACTTAGCATAAAAAGTACATAATATTACCTCACTTGTCCAGTTGGCAATCTCAGACGAGTAAAAATATCCAAATCAGAACAAAGAGCACAAAATTGCACTTTTTTTTAAAAGGTAACATTAATAACTTCTATCACTCGATGTTCAAATTAAAATAAATGCACTTATTTAAATTTAATGTGGAAAGAATCGTAATTAACATTTCGCTAAGTTTATATTTTTTTAACCCTGCGGAGCTGAATCATTTTTTAGAATTATAAAATGTTAACAAATGTGGTTCGTAAAAGTATGTAAATATTTTAAATTAAATCAATTGTCACTACAGAAAACACTGATTCAAGAACATCTAAGCGTATTGATTTATCGATGGTCACTATTACGTTTTTTCAACAAATAAAATCAGTAAATCTATCTACACTATTATAATCATCATTAAAAAACATCAAAGCATTTCAGAAAAAATTTAAACATTCACTAAAGAATATTATCGTATTGATAACTGGTTATTCTTCAAATATTTAGAAAAAAGGATTGCCGTTTGCACTATTAGTTAAGATAGACAATTATCAATCAATCTTAAGTAATACAATAGGTATTGTTGTATTATTCACAAGCTAATAATATTATAATAAAAGTTTAATAAAAAAAATAAAATCACTGCTATAAAAGATGAAATAAGGTTAAGAAATAATCTAGTTACTTAATAGAGTGTTTTTGACAATTGACGGTTTCATCTTGTTTTAACTGTCATGTCAAAAAAAAAAAAAAACTTTTTGGCATTGTTTTTGACAGTTGTCAAAAATCAAGAAATTTTGAATCATATAAAATGGCGCCTTCATACGCCGAAATAGATTGGGGTTGAATTAATAATGAAAACGTGGAATAGAACAATGTGAACTGTGTCTTTTTGCATAATTCGAAGCAAAAATAAACATAGTAAAGGAAAACTCTCATTTTGAAAAAGGGAAAATTAAGCACTTTTTAAAAACACCCAATGAAAAAAGCACCTTTAAGGGCTTTTAAAAAACGAAAATAAGCACCTTTAAGCACTTTTTTAAAAACGCTACGCACCCTGTTTCATTACTAAAGTTACGTTAAAAGTACTTCCCAGGAATCACTAAGAACTACACTTTTTTTTATATTGCACTACTCATTACACTACATTTTTTTAAAAAAAGGAGCACTAAAAACTACAAAAGAAAGTAGTGACTGCAGTAGTTTCACAACTTGTAATGCACTACTTCCGATCACTGCACCTGCTAATGAACGTCTTTTAAAAGTCAGGGTTTCACCAAAAGAAGTTCCATTATTTAGCTTTCGTAGCTGAAAGATACTGGGAACCGCTGGTACACAACCCCATGTAAGATCCAGAATTTTAAAAAAGTCTGAAACAAAATAGCTCTGGGATATAACAATAGAAGTGGAAAATGTGTTGGTTCCACTGTTACCTCTTCTAATGCTCAGTGGATCATTTATCAAATCTTCACTTCCGTGGGCGACCTAAAATTTCTCACACCCAACACTCAATTCAAAAAGGTGAGTCAGCGGGCGTCTTCAGTCTCCCCCTACCAATGGCGATAATTTTGGCACGTTACTAATATTCCGTAGCAATCATGCAAAGATTAATCTTAATCAAATAGAAAATGTTTACCATGATCAATCTAAATACCCTTAGAGTCAATAAAAATATTAGAATTAAACTAGATAATACGAATAAAGCAAGTGTGAATAAAACACAAAAAAGTCACGAATAAAGCTACAAAAACAGACCTGAATAAAGCACAAAAACAGACAAATTCTTATACATTTTTGTGTACAAATAATATAAAGAGTATACTTTATGCTACAGAAACCCATAAAAACAAACACGAATATTAAGTCACATAAAAAAAGACCAATACCAATGAATTTTTTCAATGTCCAAATAAAGAAAGGGTATACTACGCTGTGTATCAAGATAAAGCTAGACAACGTAAATAAAACACAAACTGAGTTTTTATTTTTTTTTATTTTTATTTGGTAGCGCTAAATTTGTGTCCGTTTCAGCGGATTTATTTATGCCAGTTTTTTAACTTCTTTTACGTTGTTCAAGCTTTATTTTCATACATAGCACAAAGTTTAAAACTTCTTCATTTGGATGCGAAAAAAATTATTGATTTTTCTTGCGTTTTCTTTGAACTTTGTTCGTGTTTGCTTTTGTGACTTTACATAGCGTAAAGTATGCCCTGTCTTTATTTAAACAATAAAAAAAAAATCATTCGTATCAACTATCCAGAATTAAGATAGTGAAAAAGATTGAATAACATCAGACATTGGGGTATAAATCTTCTCCGGCAAGAAGCAGAAAATAAATGCAATTTTTTTTTTTAAAATACCATTTTACAATCCAGCAATTTTCTGAAACGAAATCTGTTGAATCCCTGATAAAAAAAAGTCTTACTTTAACGCCCGCCCCTTGAAATGGATAATCTAAGAAAAAAGTCGAATTAAATAAATAAATAAAATGTTTGAAATACTAAATATGACTACTTTGTCTGACAAAATTCATCCCCTAAAACTGTCACTAGAAATCGGGCAAAATTTTTTACAATTCCTTGGCGAGTGATTTAAAATATAATTTTGAAAACAGGCTTTGTTGTGAAGGTTATTTAAGTGCTTTACTTCATTAATTTCGTTTTAGAAAAATTCATAATTTGCTTTTTAAAATTCCTAAACACGTTCTGTAAATTTAATTAAGGGTTAAAGTACACTTTAAAATTCTAAAACACCAATACATATTACTAAAAAAAAAAAAAACTAAAAAATACTCTGGTAGTGCAGTTTTACTGTTTAAAATTTGAGATAACAAATAATGTATCTTAACTAAAAGAACTAACTCGATTTTACTTTAAAGGAAAAGGGGATATTTTTGATATTATATTTCGATTGAGAATGGAAATGATGTTTGAAAAGAAGGGAAAGAACAAAGTTAAATTATTCGCAAAAAAAATAACGTTTTCGCTTTAGAATATTCCATATTGCTGGTTTTAAATTTATATTTTATAGCTTCAAATTCTTTACAATCAAATTTTTTAACTTTCCCCTTTACAAAAAAGTGAAAATGAAAAAAGTTAAGAATTTGAAAATTTTATTTCGAACATTTTAAAAGTGCGAAAGAAAAAACACGCTTATTTAAAAAATTACTTATCACTTCCAAATCGGTTTAGAAATTTTCAGCGAGAATTTTTTTTAGAATTGTTTAAAAAAAAAAGACTATTATGTAACAATGGTTTGTTAGTATTTTTTAACAATAAATATTATAAAGTTTTCAAGATATTTTCTTAACACTCAATTTTTAAATGTGTTTATTATAACATTTATGGGCTAAGGAAAACAGGTTTTATTACAAAACAAATACCTTTATGCTTTCTGAACTCTTTTCCCTATCAGCAAAAATAAGAAAATTTACAGCTCATTTGACTTTCGTATGATTTTTTTTCTTTCTTTTTTATAAATATTCCGTGCGATTGCTTTAGAGCTGAACACAGAAAAATATCTTTACACACATTTAAGGATTTATTCACCAAAAATAAAAGCAAATAATTATAAAATAAATTAAATACTTATTTTAATTATTATTATATGATAAAATAATAGTATAATAAAAAATCTTCACACTCATTTAAAAAGTCATGGAATAAGAACATGAGTGAAGAATGATGAAAGAATAGCAGTAAAATTCACAAGAATTATTACTATTAAATTGAAAATTGACAGAATAAATTGACAGTAATACTACTATACAGTATAATACTCAAGTAATGGGCAATCTTGACAGAAAAATAAGGGGAAAATTGAAATTGACAGAAAGATAAATGTAATACTACTATACGGTATAATACTTTGCAAAAAGATGAAGGGAAAGAAAATCGATTACTAAATTTCAAAGATATCTCGAAACCCAAAAGATAAGAAGCAATATTCGTATATTCAGTTAGTAATTTGATAAGAATTGCGATATATATTTTTAATTGAAATGTTTTGATTGATTGATACATTTTTTTTTAAAAATTGAAACAATCTGTTTGAAGGATGTGACTGAAATAATCCACTTTCTGTGGCCAGCGTATATGCGTTGCAGACTAATTGAAAAATCTTGTCATTTAGTAAATGTTGGCGGCAATGCACTAGGCTGATTGGAAAAGTCTTCAGTGTTTTCTAATCTAATACACTGGTTATCATAAATTAAGGAAAATTCACAAAAATCGCGATAACTCAAGAAATTACACATGGAATTTTATGAAACTTACCCACAATATACAACACATAGTAAGGTATTAAACAACATAAAAAGAAATTATCAGACATTAATAGTAGTATAGAAATTAGCACATGTATAAAATAAACAAATTGGAAGTATCGGTTTGCAATAGAAAAAGTACCTTTAATATGGAATATGATTGCCTCTAGAAGCAATACAGCACAAACAGCGATGTGTGATGCTTTCAATTATGCGGTCTATCAGTTCAATAGGAAGTGAGAGCCATTGCTCTTGTAAAGCAGTTGCAAGCGTGGCAAGGGTCTGAGGGGGCGGATTGATGGCAGATACACGCCTCCCTAGAGCATCCCAAACGTGCTCGATAGGATTCAAGTCCGGGGATCGAGCTGGCCACTCCATGCGAGTAATTGTTTCCTGTTGAAGATAATCATCAACAATGCGAGCTCTGTGTGGTCTTGCATTATCGTCCTGTAACAGGAAGCAATCACCAATTGCCCCGGCATATGGGCGCACATAAGCATCAAGGATGTTGTCTCGATAAACCTGAGCATTCACGGTTCCCCTTGGAAAGACATGGAGGTATGTGCGCCCTCCTAAGGATATGCCTCCCCAAACACAGACACTGCCTCTTCCGTATGCATCTCTTTCACGGATGTTTGATGGATGATAACGGGTCCCAGGTTCTCTCCATATCAAATAACGTCTACTGTTACTTTCTAGACTAAACCTGGACTCATCCGTAAAGAGAACAGGCCTCCATTGATCTGACGTCCAGTGGACATGTTGTCGGGCCCACTGCAAACGGTCTCTCCTATGGCGTGATGTGAGCGGCACGCAAATGGCTGGTCGTCTCGCATACAGACCACCTTCGTGGAGCCTTCTGCGCACAGTTGACGTTGACACCAACCTTCCGGTGGCTGCAGCAAGAGAGGATCTAAGATGTGTCGGAGTAGCGGTTCTATTCCTGCGTGCACTTAATGTCAAATATCGGTCATCGGCACTGGTCGTAACAGTTGGCCGTCCTTGACTGAACCTCCTAGATGCCGAATCTGTGGTTTGAAATTGCCTCCAAAGTCTATGAACCACAGATGGACTCACATTTAGCCATCTGGCCACTTCTGATTGATTCTGCCCTGCCTCTAGTCTCCCGATGGCTCTCCATCGTAGTTCTTCAGGCAAATGATGCCTAGAGGTCATTATTACGAATTGGCTATCTCAGATTTTCAATGTCGCAATCACAGTAAAATTTGTGTGCTTTCTCTCAAACTTGGACTTTTATGCTCCAGGCAGATGACGTAAGCCGAGTGCAGCGCCACTAATTTGCATATTGCAATTTTACTCAGCTACTCTTAGTGGACAACATATGCAAATTTTGCACGGTTTGGCTTACTTTTGAAAGAGTTATCGCTATTTTTGTGATTTTTCCTTAATTTATGATAACCAGTGTATTTTCTTAGGCTAATAGCAATCGGTCTACACAGCCTTAGACTAAATAGGTAAATGTGATGAATTACTTATTCAGATTGAATTTTGTTTGAGCACTTTGAAATATAACCATAAAGAAGGTTATTCCTTAACTTCTCCAGCCTTATTTAAAACTGTTTAAAATATATCTAACCGAGTAATAAATGATATATTTTCTAATAGCGAATTCTCAGGTCTGAAGGTATCACTCAGGTAAAGAGATTCAGGTTCGAATCCCAGTGATGGCTGGTCGATAAATATTTTCAGTGGTATATTTTCTATGAAATATTTTCGGTGGTAGACGAATCATGGGTTAGAATCTATTTGTCAACGCGCAAACTGTGGGGGGTATTCTCCATGTAATGCAAATGCTGGTTGGTTCCATTAAAAAGTCCTTCACGAAGGCTAGTTCACCCTAATGCTTGATCCAGGAGTTCCCTTGTCGTCTGGGTTGAGTTCAAAATTAAGAGCTACGGAGTTGAACATTGACATTCGTAAACCCCAAAAATGGGTCGGCTGTTCATCGCTGGTTATAAAATAAAATAGCTTCATGATATGCAGATACACTAAAATAAGTTGTAAAAAATTCCAGCCTGATTAGAAAATTGTGGAGACCTTTCCAATTGATCTGGAGAATTACAAAATAACGACGGCTGTTTGCAAAGAGCTGGATATTTGTATTAGCCCACGAAATGCGTATCGTGATATTATAGACTTCGATTACAAAAATAAACACATGAATTAATTAAAAACTAATTAAAAAGCTGTACTACAACTTTTGCTAAAAGTACAATTTAATTCTAACGCTTTCGTAACTTCCAAATGATGTTTAAAAAATTCAATTAAATTTCCTCGATTATATAAATTAATGTTTTCATAATTTTTATTGCTTAGATATTTGAATTCTATTTTATGCGAACCATAATAAACTAAAATCAACTGCTTTAATAAAGTAAATTGCTTTATTTGAAATAGTATTTAAGAAAGTATGCAACATTCCAAAACATCAAAATACAAAGTCATTAAAATACAAAGTCATTAAACATAGTGTCCATGTAAAGTAAGACTTAATGCATCAGTCGCGTTATAATGGAAGATCGCTATAATGGGTTTCGTTCTAAAGAGTGTAAACTATGTTAAGTTTGGCAACAGCATCAACCTGGTTTGATTACCTGACCAGGCACTCCAATTTGTATTGGCCATTAAAAGTCACACCCAACTGGCATAAAATATTTCATTTCAACGGTATTAAGGCAAATCTTGTTGTTAAGGAAAATTCCTTACAATTGAGCATTTTAATTAAATCTTTTGCAAACCATACTTTATTATTACCCAAAAAAGAAAAATATATCCCAAGTGTAGTTCTGTTCTCATTATAAGGCTTACATCGCAATGCAATTAATAGTTAGCCCCTTAAGCGGAAGACGAAGGAAAATCCCTTCTCGCAAAAGCCGCCTAATCTGGCACCCGACTTGTTCACCAGTTTAAAGTTCATCCTCAAAACACACAACACGCAGCGGGGGACTAACAACTCCAGAGTATCGCCTACCCAATTTACAACATAACCAACTCCCAACACCACCCTCGCCACCCCCAATCTCAATTCCGAGAACACTCGATTTTCTTACCTCCCTCTTTCTCCCTGCATTCTATTGAAACGTCCTTTCTTAATCGAAATCTTCGTTAGGAAGTTTGGCACTATCTAGCTTTTACCTGTCTAGCTACGCGTCCGTCCGGGTGACGTTCCAACCGGATCGATAATTAAATCTTAAGAGAGGGGGGGTTAGACTTGACATTTTCTACTCTTCTCTGCTTTTATCGTCTGACAATTCCCCTGCCAACAACAAAGGGAGCTTGACTGTCAGGACTGTTCCCATTCGGTTCCGGTTCCCTCCGCTTCCGTCCGTCCGTCACCGTTTTGAGTGACGGATCTTCTTCAGTGTTGTCCTTCCTCCGTACTTTCTCCTCTGATATTGTGACGTTTCGAAGGAAATAAGCTATTTCGTTTTTCTTAATTAAATTTCGAGAAGAAGCCCAAAGCTCTAAAGATGCGTTTAATTTTTTAAAAAATTTTCTTCTTATCTATAACATAAAATTGCCGAGGCAAAATAAATCCCTCTTAACTAAATAAGGACGCTTTAATTACAATTACATACACAAGATGCGTCACAAATTTCTTCAGTACTCAAAAGGATGTTCTTCCTTTTCTTTCTTCCTTTTTTTTAAAAAAAAAAAAATCGTACGATAATTTTGTAATTTTTTTTTTTAATATTTTGACAGCTTTCAAAACACGCCAAGTAGAAACGACATAGTTGACCCTGAATTGTTAACTCCTTCTTTACTGTCTGACATAAATAGTTCTAATCGCATTATAAACACTAGTTCTACTCTATACCTTATCAAATATGCAAAACAATTTAATTCTATTGAGATTCAACAAAAATAATAACGTTATAAACACAATATAAGCAAATTGATAAGCTACCAACAGATGCAAAAATGTCGTAAATTGTTATATTTTCACCCCTCATCTCCTAAAAACACAATCCAATCGTTTGACGCAATCGAAGAAATTACGCATGGAGACAAAATTCGAAAGCTTCAATGACTATAAAAGCTGATGCAATTGCCCGCTGAATCATAATAATCACAGAAATCACGAGGTTAAAATACACAATAGTCACACAATTACATAATCATGCGGAAAATAAAAAAACAAAAACATTCAAGATTCTAAAAATGAACTACATTTTATTTAATAAACCATGCTATACTTTCAGAGTTTATTTTCTATTCCATACAGAAATATTGAGAGCAAAAACATTTTTTTTAAAAAGCATAACCACCGTAAGCTCGATTACGTTGTATAGAAAAATGATAGTTTTACACCTTAGAAGAGTTAAAATAAATCAAGTTGATATTTTTTGTGGCAACAACTCATTCATCGTCTGCTTCCTTTTTCACTCAACCTTTTTATTATTTTTTTCGCCGATCCGGTGTATCATTGCGCACGGACGTCGTTTTGTTTTTGTGGAAGGTTACATCCGACCAATCTGCAACAAGTGTCACATTGTACTAGCAAATTCAGCGGACCGCATATACATTTATTTCTACACATGAGCGATCAACCTCTTGATCTTAACTATGTCCTCTTACTCTAAGAAAAATCTACTCGACTTTTTCAGAATATTTTTTTTTGTTCTTCTTTTACACCTTTTTCGTTATTCTAAGAATTTTTATTTTTCGAACACTCCTCCTTCCTTCTCAGAGTAATTTTTCTTTGGAAGTCTAATAAAAGACGAGTTAAGGATAGCAAAAAAGGATTTTTTTTTTTTAACCTTCTTTTTTTTTCTTTTTTTACAACACATAATCTTTTAGAAGTCAATAATTCGGATTGTAGATTCCGCAATAAGGCATATCTAATGGAGTGCTGAGGATTTTGAAGTTTTTGTCGTGAAGAGCTTATATAAAAAAAATTTTCGAGTGAGTTTTTAAAAAAAAAATTTTTTAAATGAAAATAACTCGAAACAAATAATTATTGATGAGTTATTTAAAATAGAATAACATACTTAAATGACTTTATATTTATCTTATTGTTGATTATGTTATTTATAAAATCGATACATACGTATCAAATTAGTAACAAATAGAAAAACTAGGAAAAAATCTCAAGAAATTAATAAAAGTAGTTTAAAAAAAGTAATAAGTTTAAATATTGATTAATTAAATTACTAATTAATCAAAAAGTTGTAACCTCTTTTTCAACTTAGGTGGTTATACCAGTAAAAGGTGTTCTCTCATATTATATCCCTATCGCCAAAGCAAATTATATATTAGTACAATGATGTGAAGGGCACAAAAAAAAGAGACTAATTCCCCCCCCCCCCATTTATTATTACCATATATTTACGGTTCTATAGCTATGTATATATTAAGGTTCCATACATTTCGAAACTTTTTGTGCCATTCATAAAACTTTTTTAAAAACTTCCTTTAATTGTTCTATTTTATTTCTATCTGTACAATAAATTCCTAAAAATAGGGTTATTAATAATCGTTGGGAGAATTTTTATAACATTTAATACAAATTATGGAAATACATATTCAGATAAAAAAATAAAAAAAAATGTAATATCCAACAATCTCAGAAAATTTCCTAAAATCAGCGTTCATAAACTGAATCGGTATAGGGGGAGGGTGACTTTCACTTTGTTCTGACATTTTAGTTCTGTTCAAAACATATACATAAAATTCTAAAATCTTTAAAAGTTTCTTACAAAGTCAATCACTCAAATAAAAATATTATTGCATCTTTTACAAAAATTTTGGTACTTTATCTTTTTCAGTTTAAAGCAGATTGTAAATAATTATTATAAATAATAATAAATAACCGCGAAAATATAACCTCTTTTTCATCTCACACGGTTATATCCGTAAAAGGTGTTTTCTAATATTATATCAATATCGCCAAAATAAATAATAGTCTGAAGAGCACAAAAAGAGATCGAATTTTTTTCCTTATATTTAAAGTAAGTACGAGTAAAAACTATTCAAATAAACCAAATGGAATATATAAAAAAAATTGTAAAATGACTCGGTCTAAAACAAAATAACGACCATTTAACTACAAAAGGATAAAATGTTAAATACATGAAGAGTTGGATAGAAAGAAAAAATAAAATAAATAAAAGGAAAGGGAGGAGTAAGGAAACGCAACAACCCCGAAAAAAAAATGAGAAGTCAACATAAGGAAACAAAACAAATGAATAAAAAAAAAAATCAGACCAGTTTGATCATTAAAACAGCCTGAAAGTCACCTGAAAGTTAATGACGAGTAAGAGAGAAGATATCAGACCTATAAGCCCAAGACCTGTCAGTCAAAGAAGTAAAAACATTTCCTATACGATATGCCGGTGACTTAGTCTTTGGTAACAATTCCTCTCGGGCTTTACAAATAAATAATAGAGAAAAAGAAAGAAAAGAAAAAAATAGAAAAGAAAAAAAAAAAAAAGAGAAGGGGGTTTCGTTGATGATGATGATGAGAAGGACTCTCTGAGATTCGATTCTAAACGTGGCAATTAGTCGATGACAAACGATCTTCGAACCTAGAGGTTGGATGAATAGGTTTTATTTTTTTACTTTCCTTGGACGTCTTATAGATGTCTACCTGCTCATTTGGCAACCATTAGAATTTGATTGTTGCTTCTTTGGCGATGGGAAGGATGCTTTCCAACTCCAGATGGCATTCGGCGTTAAGAGATAAATGATTAGAGAAAAGAAAAAGTGATTTTTGCTCTTTTAAATCTTCCCGATGTTTTTGGTTTGGTTTTTTACCTGGGCGTCTCTGATAGAACCTGCCACCATAAATAATTTGGATCATAAGGGTTCGAGGAATAGAGGCGTTAAAGTGTTCTGTCTGGTTTGCAAAGAGAATTCATGGTCTTCTGGGAATTCAGACCCCTTTGTTTCAAAAAGATTCCGACCCTTCTAAGATTTTCTCTGATTTTATGTGCATCGATTCAACTCGAACTAGCAATTCACAATGGAGAATTATAAACAGTAATGAACATTTAACTAAACAGAAAAATCTCATTCAATTCATAAAATTGAGACACTTGCCACGGCTGGGCAATATAGAAAGAATGAAAGAAAATCAAGGCGATCAGAAAATCTTCAACTGAAAACTAATTACCTCAAGATCAGAAGGATATAAGAGACATAGGAATACCAAACATGGATATAGGGATACCAAAAAGAGATAGTTAGATGACGTAGCAAAAGCTCTAAGCATAACAGAACAAAAGTTTTTTAAGTAAGACAAAGGCCCACTGCGAAACGTAACGGTATAAGAGAAAAGATAGGTTCAAATGTACCTTTCAGCTTTTGATAACAATTCACACCCATACAGTTATCTCAAGTCTGGTACAAACATATACCCATATACAAAATTCTAGAAATAAAGCTAAACAACGCGACTAAAGTACAAATTACTGCACAAGCATTTTATGCCTTTTATATATATATATATATATATATATATATATATATATATATATATATATATATATATATATATATATATACTTACGGTGGTTTGTGTGATCGAATGGCTGCAGATTTTTAACTATTAACAGAATTCAATACATAAAAAGAACTTCGACAATATCACGGTCAATTGCTTAAAATAGTAATTTTTAATAGTATTACTTAAATATTTTAATTTGCTTGATAGTAATTGAAATCAAAGTAATTCCCGTGCGGGCGAAGTCGTGGGCAACAGTTGAACGGTGAAAAAATTTGGTTAATATATTGTTTAAAACTAATTTAAGTGTTACGAATGAAGGAGGGGTTGAAGAATTAGAATATTTAAATACAGCTATGCTGCTGTGCATTAGACTTGGTTTCTATAAAAGTTTACACGTTGTACAAAGTAATTTTGAAAAGTGACCAAGCTGGTCCCCAAAGTCGGCAAGTTATTTTTTAAATAATTGTAGTAGTTGTTACTCAAATATTAAAAATAAACAATTTCCATAACTATAGCAATGAAAATCTAGCAACTAAAATTTTAATTTGACGTTTCAAAAACGTATTATCCTATCACAAATTTTAAACCAACTGTAGTGTCCCAAACGTAGCTTTTTTTTTTTTTTTATTGCAAATTTATCAGAAATACTGTTTGCTAACATAAAAAAATAGCAACGGAAATCATCTCGTCTAATTCGGATTTAAAGGAAAGCAGGATTTATCAATTTCACAGTTCTGGTAAATCCAATGTTAAGTAGACGTTAAGTTTATTGTATAGTATGGCTCTAGGGAAGGGAATTCAAGAAACTTGACTCCCTGAAAGAAAAGAACGTTTCACAAATCGGCCCCTTTGCCTCAACACGTTTTGTAGTATGTATACAAAAGAAAACATTCATCCAGAAGTTCATAACTAATTAGAAACACTTGAAGCACCTGCTCTTTCCAATTTTGCATGGACGTGATAGATGTCTTATCAGCGCCTGCGTATATAGCATTTTCAAGGGCCACAAAAGCATGAAGAAATGCTGCCTTCTGAAAGTGAAACATGTATCTATTTAAATTTCTAATTTTTACTCTAAACATGCAAAAAAAAAATTCGAGGCTGTTTTTCCCAGGCTCTGTCTTCTCATGCATGAAATGACGCATTTTACACGCATTATTAATATGAAGTAATATAACTGACGCGTTATCAATAAGCAATTTATATAGCTATTGTGAGCCTCCGGTGCTAGTTATGAAAATAGCGCAAAATGTCAATGTGTTGTAAAGCCACAGTTTTCTGAAAATGTAGTTTTTGATCTAATTTTTTTACGACTACCAATGTTCAACTCCATAGCCTTCTAATTTTGAACCTAATCCGGAAGACAATTTAACTCCTAGATCTAGCATTGGGATAAACTAGCCTTCGTGCAGGACGTTTCGATGAAACTAACCCTCATTTGCGTTACATGGACAGGAAAACCACAGAAATCTCCCACAGTTAACTCGGTGGCAGGGGGATTCTTACCCATGATCCGTCTACCATTTATGATATTTAATGTCAGCACTGTGGTCGGAGCTTGCTGGGAGCAGAATTCCGGCCAGTCAGCGTTGAGATTCAAACCTAGGTCACCTCATTAGAAAGCGAGCGCTCTTTCCCTGTAGCAATCGCGGCGCAGATGGTACATATTAAAATTAAGGCTTTGCCTTAAGGGTAAGACACTTAAATTGTGGCTTTATAATTTGTTTTGGAAAAACAACACTTTCGTACCTCTCGCTCAAGAAAATAAAATTAAAAAAACGATATAGAGATAGATAGATAGAAAATGTTTATGAGCACATAACCTAGTAAAGTGCGGAAAACTCCGCCCTTCTTCAATGGATAATCCTAGTTAATCTGTAAATCAGCAGGGTAATGTGCATATTAATGACTTTCAAGCTTTAGCGGAATCATATACAAAGGGTTTTGAACTTTAAACAATATGGAAAACAGTTTATGCGCACATTACCTAGTAAACTGTGGGAAACTCTTGGTTCCGCACTTGAACGAGTCATTCAAAATCTTCTTAAGATCAGTTAGGTATTGTGCAAATTAACGGCTCTCAAGCTGTAGCAGTAACATATACAAGAACTTTTTTTGCCATAATACATTTTATTTCTATCTAAAATTCAAATTTATGCTAAGTCATGACTATGTTAGATCTAAATTTAAACGAACAACGCTTTGAGTATATGGTCCCTAATAGAGAGGTGGTTCGTAATACTTGATATGTCGGTCCGCTCTCTGAGAGTGACCGCAATTTATAAGACAAAATCCGCAGCCTGAGTCAGCCCTCACCCGAGGAGCGAAGGTTGGTTGCAAGCATTATAGATGGCCTTTGTTCTAAAGATTCACAACTATCAATCACCTAGATGGGCGAAACATGGCGCCGGGCAATCTCAACCACCACACCCCTCCCTACTCATT
Source organism: Parasteatoda tepidariorum (assembly GCF_982258835.1). Lineage (NCBI taxonomy): Eukaryota > Metazoa > Arthropoda > Arachnida > Araneae > Theridiidae > Parasteatoda > Parasteatoda tepidariorum. Next base: position 79,082,240 of record NC_141755.1, read on the forward strand.
TCAGATTGGCTACAACCCCTCTTACTTCACTTCTCTTCACCAAAAGAATAGTGGAGAGTTATAGACAAAAATAACGTTTTTTTTCTTCTTCCTTTCCCCTTTTAATGTCTATTATAACTCTTACAATCCTTCTAACCTTTTGATGCGCTTTTAAAAATATGCAGTTTTGATGTCAATCATGCCAAGAAAAAAATCTGGCATTGTGCAATTGTCTTGATCTATTTATATTGTAGTTTTTTTTTTTAATTTTCATTCTTATTTTTAATTGAGTTCGTCGCTCTGTGTGAATTGTTTCATTCGAACAGTTTTGTAATTAATTACAATTCAATTATGAGAAAAGATACACTAAGTTTAATTCTGCAAATTAAATTAGGTCAAACAAACGCTATTATTATTTAATCTATCAAACCGTAACATCCATACTTTCCTTTTGCATTAGATGGTAAAGGCTGCTGCTATTAATTTTAAACTCTAAATCGAATGTATTTTTCTTCGTTGGATTTATGTTATAATATTTATTTCATAATGGTACCAAAAAAATGCATGACTATTTACTTTTTGTTCAGCTCTGATGAAGAGGTACTCGTAAAAGAGAAAAAGGGTACAAAAATTTAATAGTGGAAGAAGTACATTAAACAAGGGCTACTATAGTAATACAACTCTACGTGTTCTCTCTGTCATTCATTTTTAAACACTTATTTAACCATGGACAAAAAAAGCGATATTGCTAACTACAGTGTACTTTTTCAGGTAAATGGGAGGAAAAAAAGATGCACGAAACAAAATATTTCTTTTTGAAAGGGTAAAAAAAAGCGTACTACACTAATACTATTTTGTGTTCCCATTTATAATTATTATTTTATAATTGACTAATTTTCGTGTGTTGATATTAAAATGATAAAAAAAAAATTTTGTAGCAAATCATATATTACTTTTTCAAAACTTCAGAGAAAAATAATGCATGAGACAGTAGACGGTACAAAAAAGTCCTTTCTAAAGCGGTACAACGAAGCAATGATCCATTAATACGATTTCATGCTCCCAAGAATTGAATTGATATTAATTGCTGATTTCGAAATAGTAAAAAACTCGCAAAGCTAGTCAACTCTATTTTTTTAAAGTAGTCGATAAAATAGTTAAAATACAGGAGAAAAAAAAAGGGTACAAAAAAATTTCTTTTTAGAGGTACAAAGAAAGAATTGTACCTGAGGTAACGTTACTTCAAGCTCTTGATTTTCATATTAATTTTCAAATGTTAATTTTATAATGGTAAGGAAAATTGCACTGCTTGTCACAACGTACTTTCTCAAAAAATCGAAGAAGAAAAAATAAATGAGATAGAAGTGGGTACAAAGAAAGAAACGGTACAATGGAAAAAAGACTATCCCATTAATACTATGTCATGCCTCCATTCGTTGGATAGATTGCTGATTTTATATGGAGAAAAAAAAATTGCTTGTCAACATCGTACTTTTTCAAATAGTCGAGGAAGCAAAAAAACTATACGAGGCAGAAATAGGGTATAAAAAATTATTTATCGAATATCTAGTGAGAATGATACTATATTACAATATAGGGAAATTGTAAAAGCGGAGAAGTAAGTATCCGAGGAGAGACAATAGATAGTTTAAAATGTATTTAGATATCTCCAGATATCTAAATACGTCAGTTCGAAAAAGTAGGAATAATCGTGCTTCCCAATTTATGACATCAAACAGATTCCCTTAAGAAAAATTATAATAAATAAAAAAAAATTCACACTGCACAGGTGAGAGCAAATCGATAAATTCGTCAACCCACATTAAATTCGTCACAGGAAGTGCAAAGATTGATATTCAGTGGGTAATTCTTTTCAACTATCACAGAATAGCATCTTGTATGCACGTGATTGATGGCCTTACCGATAAATTTTAAGACTTTTTTTTTCTTCGAGCGGATAAGAGGTAGTATAAATCTGCAATGTCTAATCCTTGTCTTCTTCTCAAGACCACACAATCTGCAAATTCAAAGTTTTGTTACTCACTCCTTCTGGTATACCGTTGTCGAAATAATTATCGGTATTTGTCAAGGAAGCTTGACACATTCCTTCGCAAAGAAACATAAGGACACTTATGTGTGTTAGTAACTCTTAATCTACATTTATTCGTGTGGTTTGGTACAGCATGTTTCATTTGGACCTTCAGCCATTAAAATCAGGTTATATTAAATTTCATTAAATCAGGACAATCAGGATTTTTATTGTTATTAAAATCCACTGCGTATATGAAACAAAATGCATATTAAGTATGCTATGTTTGGAAAGATTCAGATTCGATTGTGAGGGACCAGCTTTAGAAAAGGTAGGTACCAGATCAGGCGTATTTAATAGAGTGTCGTTTACATTGGCTCTTAAAAGTCTGTGGTCTAATAAAACACTGGAAAAAAAATTGTTAAGAACTTGAGTGTGTGTTTCATTAGTTAGAAATGTGATAAACACAAAAACTGATATATAAATATTGCAAATATCCTCTTGGTGCCATCAAGAATGGGCTTCGTTGTTTTTGTACTTTTGTCATAATATTCACGGACATGAATGGAAAAAATAGGGTCCAATTTAACACTTCGTTAAGATTGCGAAAAATTGGCATGATATCATTGTTTAAGCATGGATATTATGGTTCAACGTTGAACAGATTTTTCTGAAAATGTATGCGTATTCAAAAATAAATCCACCGGAAAAAGAAGTTTTTGTTCTTTTTTTAAATTAAAAACAACGAATATAATGATAAAAAGTTGCTATCACAAGTTGGAGGATAATATATTACAGCAATGTACACAATTGAAAATTAATTTGCAGCAATCATAACACGGAGGTAAGTTTAAACGATACTATCGTTCTTTTAAAATTTGGTAACACGATACTATGGTTTATTTAATGGAAACAACATGGTCCAATTCAACCCCCTTCATTAAGTTAGTTCTCGACTTTTAGCATGATTTTTCGAAGCTCTTTTACCAAGGAATATAAAAAAGCCACAATTTAAATACCTTACACTTGAAGCAAAGGTATAATTTTAAACTATGTATGCTACATTGCCGTGAAGAATTATCTGGGCTTTAAAACAGACAAATAACTTAAATATGTTTTAAAAGTAAAGGAACTTTTTTTAAAAATCGCCAATTTGGCGACATTTTTCCACTTAGACGAAAATTATCAAAAGCAAAGTCTCATTCCTATTTTTTTTTTTTGTTGCAAATTTTCATGAGCTCAGATGATACAGCAAGTTTTTAATTATTAAAAAATAAGACCACAAATTCTTATCAATATCCTGAGGTCTCTCTCCATATTGACGTCTTGCATCAGAATAAGCATAGAGGGCTCTGGCTAAAGTTAGACTAAACTTGACATAACAGTCGTTGCAAATTCACGGCTGTTAAGAAAATAGCATTTTAATCTCAAAAAAATAAATATTTCATGCCACGACAGAGCGATACAAACCGAAATCATCAATTCTAACAGTACCGAAGATAATAACGAACGGTTGGTTCATTTTAACATCTTCTAAAAGTTGCGGTAAATTTGAATTATATTATGGTTTAAGACATCGATATCATGATTGGTTAGATTCCTCTGAGACTGTAAGTAAAATACACCAAACGAAATTTGGACTAAAATTCACCAAAATAATAATAAAAAATTCTATTCAATCAGAATCATAAGATGTTGATGCGCAGGAGGCTTATATGTAACAACAACGAGCAAAATTCAAAATCACAAGCTTGTAAATGAGATGATGGCTATTTAGAGCACCTCAGTTGTTAGCAAAACACATAAAGATACAGTTGGCGTAAACATAAAAAGCTCAACTTAAGTTAAATTGTGCATTTATGATAGTTTTCTGGTTATTTAAACTAACATAAAATTGTCGGGAAAATAGTCATATGTGACTTCGTAAACAATATTTCAAAAAAAAAAATTTCGAGGAGGAAAAAAGCGCCATAATCCATTTCGGAATTATAAGCTAAAACTAACAAACAAAATTTTATTTCAAATGTTTACTTTTATAACAAAAATCAATTTGAGAACTTCAATATATAGTTATACAAGTAAATAATATTTTATAGGTAATTAATTAAGGTCCTTACCGAGGTTACATTACAGCAAATTTGTAAAAAATTTTCGACAGTAGTTAATATATTGAGTTTAAATTCATTTATTGACTAAAAGATTTTCAAGAACTGCAGAAATAGTTTTTATTCCTAAATTGTTAGTTATATTTCATACGGTTAAATAGACTCCTTTTTTTAATAATTTTTTTTTTTTTTTTGTTGAATAAATTGTAAATTTTCCAAATTAACCCATTATACGTGGTTTTCAGTTTGATAATTCAGTTTATTAATTATATTCTTTGTTATCATAGTTTAATCTTCATGAGATTTAATCAAAGAAAAAATCTAATATTTGACTAGTCAGGGCTAACAAATCTCTATATATGTTGAAAATGGAAAACTAAGCAATATAAAACAAAATGTAATAAATTTTTACTTAAATTAAGTCATGTCTCGATTTTTATAATTTTAATTAATATAGTTTTTGAGTTTTTTGATCCATACTTAATACATCAGGTACTTTGTAAATCTATTATAATTAATTAATAATAATTATAATAAAAAATAGGTTTAAAGTACTATAAAAAATAAAAAGTTAAATTTAATGCCTTGTTTAAGTATTAGATAAAAATGATTTTTAAAAAAAACCTTTTTTTAAAGACTTAAGTTACAGATAACAATGCTCTTTTTTAAAGTGCAAGATCCCCTTAAGTTTTTGATACATAAATATTGCATTAGTATTAAAATAATAATTTTGCACTTAAATAATTTTCTCCAGGAGTTATTTTCTAAATTATTTCACGCCAATTATTCCTAATTAATCGTACAATAATTCAACTCGCGTACAAAAACGAAATTAAAATTTTCTTTACATTTTTGTGGGTAAATACTTGGATACGAATCATTCTAACAGAAATAAATTCAAGATAAGAGTAATCTAAAATTTATTTTAAAAATTATAAAGGTATGCACACGTTTTAAACACTTGGTAAAAACGTGTTTGTTTTTAATTATTTTTCCATCAACATCTCACAAATGCAAATAGAAAAGCATTCGAAAATACGAGATAAAAAAAAGAAAAAAAGCATATCGTCTTTTATTAAAACCGGCAACGCAATTCCAGAAGAAAAAAAACTGCTTACCCACACAGAGACTAAAGCGAGTCCAAACTGCAACTTTTGGATTGGATGATTGCTATCTGTGTTGCAAATTATTCTCTAGATGATGAGGTAAAAGCGAGGTGGCGGAGACATCTCAAATGGTACCGATCAACATTTTTGACTCGGAAATGAAGAATTTTATTTAATGGAAATTTCTCTCTCTTTATTTATATTTTTTTATTTCTTCAAAATTCTTCTCCAACCCCCAACCAACCCTTTTCCTCAATCCTTCCCAGAGAGTTAATTCGAAATTTATTTTCTCTACTCTCTGTCTCAGAATGTCTGACGTCCACCCCTCTCGCGGGGATAACTTGTTGAAGAGAGAGGAGGTAGTTCAAAAACAATCAATATCAAAATCCGTATTCAAACAAAACCTCTCTTTTTGCATAATCACCCATCTAAGCATCATATTTCATCGGCAGAATCTTTTACTTCTTTATGCTGTATATGTATATATATATATATATCTCATCAAATCTCTTTTTATACATATATCTATATATAAAACCTTATTTTTCTTTTTATTTCCCTCACCCCTGAATTTGGCTCTTGTTTTATCGCCAACCCCCTTTTTTCCCGCCATAGTCTTCAACTCGTACTTTATTTTAATAGGCACCCTCTGGATTTGACATGCACAAAAAATATGTGTATATTAAAAAAAATAATCTTTCAGTAGCAGTTAAAAAGAAACTCTGACTGGAACCATTAAACGGATTTAGTCGGGAGCAAAATTCAGGATTTCCTATATTTTTTTTTTCCTTATCCTTTTTTTTTCTTTCTGCCCCGTCTTTTTCTTAGATTTTATTTTTTTTGGCGGAATCATTAAGACTTGGCGCCAGCGTTTTCATAACGGGCCTTTCGTCTCTGTTGTTTAGCCCATTAGGAATTCGGCAATGGCACGAATATCTAAAAGATGTGACAAATGCAGATCTATCGTCTTGGTTTACCCTCTAAGAAATCATCACGCGGGAAAGAAATAAAAGTTACCACCCGCCCACTCTTCCCTAACTTATCTTTTGTCTTCGGAATATTTTTTTTTTATTTCCTTATCATTCCGATAAAGAAAAAAAAGTTAACAGTCTTATTGACAGATTTCAAAATTTTTTTTATCGTTTTAATTTTTACGATGAACATTTTTTCTTCCTTTTTTTTATTTATTTATTGTGACAAGACAGGGAATAAGAAGGAAAATATGCATTCAAAAAAGGCAAAATAGGAAGATTTTACCATTTTTTCCCCCGTTTGAATTTGAACTTGCGTCAGGCTGGCCTACCAAGGGATAGTACTGAATGGAGAAAAATATGTATGAAAAGTTATCATAATTCGATATCATATCGAATTAAAAAAAGTATATAAATACTTTTTTAATGCGCATTGTTGAAGCACGTTACATTTTTCAGTTTTCACATAAATAAAATACCCAATTAGACTTAACATTTGTAAAATGTTTTTCTCTATTTATTACTGTTTTTTACAGCATATCATCTTAGGTTTGAAAAAATAAACCGTAAAAAAAATATTATCAGTATTTAAAAATTAAATATTTTTTAAACATTTTTGAGGGCATCATAAAAGATATTATATTATTCTTTTAAAACACTTTATTTGTTTTTATGTTTTTAAAGAATTTTGTGAGATAAAAATATATCGAAAAATGTTCTGGTTTTCATTTTCTATCTTTGACATTCGGTTAAATGTCATTAGATTTTGAAGAGCAATCTTTTTCTTTTTAAAACTTAAGATGAAAGATGAATCAAAAGAGGAAATGTCAGATGAACTGAATTGGATGTTGTAATGTTGAATGGCACAAGACTCGGACATGGCTAAACTGCGTTAATTTAACATAATACTCTAAGAGAAGGATTAAAAAATGTAACGGTGCTATATGAACAAAATTTAAGGTTAAAACAAAAATTGAAAATGGAAAAAACGAAATTAAAGAGAAAAGATCATCAGAAACTTAGAGTCAAGGAATCCAGAAAAACCCTCACATAAAATCGAAGAATGAAGCATACTACAAGTATCCTTTTAAACGAACCTCGATTCATAAGAACACCCTGAGCTTTGGAACGACAGATAATTTAAACATTTTAAATAACCACTTTTAGTGAAATTTTTATAGATGAAAATTATCTAAGCTGATCAGATTAGTAAAACCATGATTTCAGACCAAATTAGCTGAGCGTCATCGAAAAATTTTACGATTTGAAAACATCGTAAGTTTATGAAAAATATTAATTTATATGTGCAACAAATACTGATTCATATGTGCCGAACAAAAAAAAAAATTTGATTGCTAATATCAAGTGCATGCAACCATCTTCATCAAACTTGATTTCATTATTAAGCAGTTTGAAAATATATAATATTTTGTTGGATTAAAATTTATTTATTTCTTTCCTTTTTCATTTATATTTGCTGAAAGACATGAGTATTTTGATTAAAAAATGTTCATTTTTTTATTAATCTATTACTATTATTGGGGCCCAGATAGCCTGGTTGGTAGAAAGTACGGCCAACGTCACAGAGGTCGTAAGTTCGATCCCCGCCGGTCGAATTCTCCCCTTGTAGCAAATGGTGACTATTGCACGTTAAATCTGTCGGGATACAAAGTCCTCCATGTTCAATCAAACCTCTGGGGGTACTGAATTGGAGATTGATCTCTCTCAGGTTCAGGTCAAAATTACGATCTGTGAATGAATAGATGCATGAATGGGTTTGCCCTATAAACAGGCTGTGACGTATGTGTGTTCTTAGTATGCATAGTTCTTGGTCATAGATGGCGCCACTGGAAAACAAGAAGCCCTCCCCTTTCCTTAATGGCATACGACAACAACAACATTTTTATTAAGATTTTTTTTTATATTTTGCTGCATATAAAAAAGATTATATGCTTTCGGAGAAATTCAAGGACATGTGAGAACACATGTTCAGATTTAAAGAGAATTTCTGTCCTCAAAGATTTTGAAATTTTGAAAACAAGCAATGAAATTCGAGGACTGTCCACAAGATTTGAGAACATATAGTTACAACCTTATGGTTGTTTATCGTAGGCTTCGTCGTCATATGAAATGATGCAAATAATATGCAATTTTCATAATTGCTATAAGTTTGCAACCGTTACTCATGACTGTTGGGGCAAGTTTAGCCTATCTAATCTAAAGTTAGCGCAGTTTATGCTTATTCTGAAAATGGTGCAAAACGTTAATATGGAGAAAAGTCAGTTTTGTGGAAATCAAAAGCGTCTGTGGTCTAAATTTGTAATATTTAAAAGCTTGGTTCAATGCTACATTATCAGGGCTCATAAAAGTTTGTACAAGCTGAGAACAAGGCAGTGATTTTGATAATTTTCTTCAAGGTGGTAAAATGTCGCCAAATTAGCACTTTTTTTTTTAGAAAAAGTTTAATAACTTTTAAAATATTTTAGTTATTCGACCGTTCTAAAACCCAGATAATTTTTCTTCACAGCAAGATGATATATATAGATTAAAATCATCGTTTTGTTTCAAATATCAGGCACTTAAACTGTGGCTTTTTTTATTTTCCTTGGCGACAGAGCTTCGAAAAACACTGTTAAATAAAAATAACAACAAAAAAAAATCTAATTTTTAGGAATTTTTATGAGGATAGATAATCCAGTGTTGAAGTAACTTCGTAAATGTTATAAAATTTAGATCTCAAACGCTTTTCTTTTTCACAAAAGTCTTTCGTCCATTTTAAAAATTAGCATAAATGGCGATAGCTAAATAGTCTAAAACTTGACTTAACAGCCAAACCCACAGCAGTAATGAAAATAGCAGTATTCGCAAAGATGCATGATACGACTAACAAGGGAAACTAGGGAAGAGTGACTCGCCAATTTTGAAATAAACTAGTGGGATGTATGCCTTATGAGGAATAATTTTAGGGGGCAACATTCGTTTCGGCCCATAGAAGGTCCTGTGAGAGATAAAAAATAATTCAATATATAGAAAAATCGGTATTTTATTACTTCAATGCAGACAATTAGTCATTGTAATTATCTCATACTCCAATTAATTTTGTGATACTTTCACGTACTATATAATGCATATTTATTGTCAAAATTGATTTCGAAAATTTTATATATCTGTAGTTTTTCAGAAAAACCTGTTAGGTTAATTTTAAAAAAAATTAGCATCAAATTTTTTAAAATTAAAAATTTTTTTTTCTAAATTAATTGGAGCATGTAATATCAAATCAATTAATTAATAATTAATTAATGCATAATTAATTAATAATTACTTAATTAATAATTATTCATATATTTGCCAATTAATTTATTAATTAGAAAAGTAATTAATTAACCAATTAATTACAAATTAATTGGAGTATGAGACAATTACAATAACTAATAGTCTGCATTGAAGTAATAAAACGCTCGACTTCGCGTGCAGGTCGTCGGGCTACCGAAGCGGGGGTGCCATCCCCTCTGCAGAGGATCAAAATTGTGATGGCATGTCTTCGGATCATCCTCAGGGATGTTTCCCAGACCGTCGCCAATAGCCCATTGTGCAGCTCTAGTGCTGCGTAAATGAACTACAACAACAACAAGTAATAAAACACCGATTTTTCTATATATTGAATTATTTTTTATCTCTCACAGGACCTTCTATGGGCCGAAACGAATGTTGCCCCCTAAAATTATTCTTCATAAGGCATACATCCCACTAGTTTATTTCAAAATTGGCGAGTCACACTTCCCTAGTTTCCCTTGTAAAGGCTTGGTTTCTTAGGACAGGACGCCGTCAGCTGGAAATCGGCGTTAACCTCTGATTGGTCCATTTGTGAGTTTGATAGTATACGTCATCGAACGCTCATCTTGAACTACAATTGACGTCCAACTCAACTGCAGTTGGATTACAGCGTGACGTTAACCACAGAAGCAATGGCGGACAACATCCAACAGCACATTGAAATCAGCCAAGATTTTGATTTTGACATTAAACATAGTTTCTTCATTAAACATAGCACTCTTCATTCAGCTCAGCTATAATGTGTTTTTTCTTGGACAAAGTCATTATTTGTTCTCTAAAACACTGGTCGGCAATAACAAAATCAATACAAATTCAAAATAAATATTTGTTTACGTTATTAAGGCATGCGCAATGAGAGATAATGTCTGCGTTGGACTGATTGCTCACGCTGAGCTAACAAAAAAGTATTTTTTTGGCGTATGATCTACGTCAACTTTCCGCTGACGCCCAGATAAGGCGTTAGTTCAAAGAAACCAGGCCTTGAGCTAAAGGTCTGGTTTCTTAGGACAAGCGCCTATCTGGGCGTCAGCGGGACGTCAACGTCACGCTGACGCCAACAAAATACTGGTTTGTTAGCTCAAGGCCTGGTTTCTTTGAACTAACGCCTTATCTGGGCGTCAGCGGAAAGTTGACGTAGATCATACGCCAAAAAAATACTTTTTTGTTAGCTCAGCGTGAGCAATCAGTCCAACGCAGACATTATCTCTCATTGCGCATGCCTTAATAACGTAAACAAATATTTATTTTGAATTTGTATTGATTTTGTTATTGCCGACCAGTGTTTTAGAGAACAAATAATGACTTTGTCCAAGAAAAAACACATTATAGCTGAGCTGAATGAAGAGTGCTATGTTTAATGAAGAAACTATGTTTAATGTCAAAATCAAAATCTTGGCTGATTTCAATGTGCTGTTGGATGTTGTCCGCCATTGCTTCTGTGGTTAACGTCACGCTGTAATCCAACTGCAGTTGAGTTGGACGTCAATTGTAGTTCAAGATGAGCGTTCGATGACGTATACTATCAAACTCACAAATGGACCAATCAGAGGTTAACGCCGATTTCCAGCTGACGGCGTCCTGTCCTAAGAAACCAAGCCTTAACAAACCAGTATTTTGTTGGCGTCAGCGTGACGTTGACGTCCCGCTGACGCCCAGATAGGCGCTTGTCCTAAGAAACCAGACCTTAAGCCATTGAAAAGACAGCCTTGAAGCAAAATTCAGTCTGCAAAATTCAATATTTAATAAATAAAGACAAAAAAGGTACGGTTCAACAACTATGAATGTAGTGTTATTAAAACCTGTACAAAATATAGTTAACAAAACAAGATTTATATTCATTTTAAAATATTATGAAAAAAATAAATAATTAATAGCATTTTCTCCTGAATATTCAACAAACCTATCATCAACATAGCAAAAGCATTTGAAAAATAAAAAAAATTAAAAATTAACACAAATATCATTAATTCAAATGGTACTGACAACTCTATTAATTCATTAATATGTATCTTTATGTAAAAAGAATAAAAAGTAATTTGTTTATTTTAGTTTTACAAAAGATAAAAGAAAATTTAAGCAAGGGAAAAAAAATATTTAAAAAAGTAGTAGCCCAAAGAAATGCGAGCAGAGCATTAAAGTTTGGATATTTTAATTAAAAGGAGAATAATTAGCGGTTGCTAATTAACAAAAGAGGAAGTTGTTATGTCAAAAACGTAGGGTAATGAAAAAAAGGAGCATTTTTTTTTTATTTTATTGAATAACATGTTTGAACATGAAATCTGACACGCGATTATGGTAATATACTTCTATTTTAGAGTTAAATAATTTGCAGACACAAATCAAAATTTTATTTAAAGAGAACATAAATTCGTACTAATTGCAACGAAACTTTCACTTAATCTAGTTTTGCACGAGATAGGCAAACAAAAAAATAATAATAATTTGACGGATTAAGCTGATTTTGGAAGATCAATTTTTAAAAACAGAATTAAAAGAAAGATAAAATGTTTTTGCTTTAAAAACGTATATATTTGGCACGCAAATGTAATTTTAACTATGGTAATGTATAATTAAATTAATGTATTTCATGGTAATGCATAATCTTTATTAAATCTATTCTAAAATGTGTTTTGATCAATAAATTAATACGATATAAGTAACATAAATGGCATAGTAAATTTTTTATGGTATGACATGTCTAAATTTTATGTAAGTATTATCGAATATGTACTAAAAATAGCATACTTAATATTAAATCTTACTGTGTAAAAGATTAAAAAAAATCAGTGCTTTTGTAAATTGAATTTAGTGCCAAGAGTCCAATTCTTAATGAATATAGTTGGGGAGAAAAAAGAAGGGCTCGTGCCCCCCCCCCACCGATAGATAATATTTAAATATAATAACGCTTAAATATAAACTAGCTAAGCATTTTAAAATGTATGAATAATAAAATGATTTTACAAGTCTTTGTGTGTCAACCTTCGGATTAACTTAGTTTCCCCCTCCCCCCCCTGCTAAATTAAGAAGAGAAAACAATTCTATCAGAACAATCTCTAAATCATAATATTTAGCAGAAATTATTGATTTTAGAAATAAGAATCTTAACCGATATTACGTGAAATGAAACTCAGTTAAAGCTATGTTTATTTCAAAACTTTTAAACTAGGTTCGTTAATAAATGGGGGAACCACATTTCGACCAAGGTCCTCCTATCATCTCAACAATATTTTAACGTGGTTTTTAAACACTTCTTTTATTTAATTTTTTTCGTCATTTTTTAAGAGTTCCATTTTGTTTTATCATTTTAATATTACATTTACTTTCATGTTAAATACGCAGACATTTTCAGGACTTCTAAACTAAGTTCGTCAGCCATATTTAATCAAGATTATCTTATAAATACCAATAAGGTATTTTTAAAGACGTTTCTATTTCACCTATTCTATTACCTTGTTTTATTTTGCCATTTTAGTCTTATAATTCTTTTTCAGCTGGTTAAATACGGAGAAATTTTCATAACTTTTAGCAAGGTTCATTAGCTACTCAGGGCATCACATTACACCAAGATCAACTTATAAATGCTAATAATGTATTTTTTAAAGACTTTTACTTCATTTAATTTTTAATAACTTGTTTTATTTTATCATTTTAGTCTTACAATTCTCTTCCAAATGTTGAATACGCAGAAGTTTTCAAATAGTTCCTTCCGTTACTCGGGGCACCACATTTCACCAGTATTATCCTATAAGTGCTAATAATGTGTTTTTAAAAAACATTTTTATTTCAGTAATTTTCAACAACTTTTTATTTTTCATCGGTTTAATCAGTTTAATCATTTTCGGCTGTTGAAATACAAAGAAATTTTCTCAACTTTTAAAACTGGGTTCGTCAGCCACTCGGGGGCACCACAACTCACCAAGATCTTGTCATCTCAGCAGCAATATTATTAACGGTAGAGAGTAGTAAGTAGCCGATTCAAAAAAACCAGTTTCTTTTATTCGAATGTGGTAAATGATCAAAAGAAGTCAAATCGGTCTCATAATAGTTTCACAGAAAAATCACTCATTACCAATTTTTTTATTTTTTATTCTTTCACCTTCATTCCGAATATTGTTTCTTGGGAAAGGGAAAAATGTAATGCAAGAGTTGCAATTGTGCGAAGACCGTGGGGCGCCCCCAGATAGGGCCCCGGCATCAAGGCCATTAGTATGGCACGTAATTGACTTTTGATGGGTTTCGTTTCGCTAGGGGCGACGATTTCTTTTCGAGGTGAAAATTGTTGCGGGTATTTCAGGTCATGTTGTGTACGCGAACTTCCTTGATGGACATACGTTACACATTGAAGAAATAGGTGGCCTTAAAAATGATGTGATCGCCAGAAATTGTGGCAAAGTTATCGAAATAGAAGTTGACCTTAATAGTAACTGACACCAGAAAAATTATTTACTGAAAACAAAATATCAAATTGAACCCTTTTACGACTAGAGCTGCTATTGAAAAATTCAACATAGGTGGATGTGTCTGTATTTGTTATTTGGAGGATTAATATATATTTTTGAAAGAACATGGCAACGCTACTTTTATGTTAACTACCTTTTCTCTTATGGCTTTAGCTTCGCTTATTTATTGTTTAGATCAGTGGTTACCAAGTGGCTTGCGAACTAAAATATATTAGTTGTAATTTTTTTGTGGACAATTTTCGTAAAAAATCTATATGAGTTTAAAATACTTTTCTTTCGTTAAAAAAAAAAAATAATAATAATAATTTCTTCGTTTCTGTGAAATTTAACATACCAACGGTGCAAAAAAAATTTTTTTTCTCATGTTTTGCACCCAAGAAAATATTTATTCAAGAAAATATTCAATATTATTTGTAATTCAATACTTTTGTTTTGAACAACTTGATAAAAATCTGACTGTAATATTCAATTTTCCTTCAAACATAAAAGAGTCCTATATAAAATTTTGACAAAGTTGCGAGTCGGCATTTGACTGGTGTTTTTAATTGGGGCCCCCAGCCTCATGTAAGTTGAAAACCCGTGGTTTAGAGATACCGTTTGTGATCCAAACAGAAGGTTAATATTTTTTTCTATTTTTTAATTACTAAAAAAAAAATTTAAAAAAAAAAAGGATTTATTTCATGACGTGCAAGAAAGCTTAAAACATTTACTTAAAGTTTTAAAAAAAATAATAAATCCTTTTTCTTTTTTTAAAAAATCTTTTAGGGTTTATAAATATGTTTGTCCTATTGCATTTAAGTGTTTCCCAAAATAACATTTTCTTCTTCTTCAAAAGATCGTTTTGATGCAAAAAGACTGCAGACTGCTATAGATATACGAAGTCCATTTTTAAATTTAAGTCCATTTTTAAATTTGAAACAATAACAAGTCTCAAACAAATATCGCGTTTTGAAATAGACACCACATCATTTCAATTCAAAATTTTAAGTTTTGTTTAAGAACTATAAAAATATATCTAAATGAGGTTAATTATTGCTTCGCATAAAGTTCTACATATAAACTGAAACAAATATCCTCTTTTAACGATGTCAAATTGTTGCAGCTTAAAAGTCTTTGAAGTTTGCAATTAATTAGAATGTCAAAATTTTTCGAAAATAGTTTAACAAAAGGTATTGAAATAACAGAAATTGATTTTTCAATGAGAATTTCTTGTTGTTGATAGAATATTTATATTATTTTTTATTTCATGTATATATTAAGTGATTTCCGTATATCAAAATATAAAACATAGTACTTTTGATGTTGGGTACTTGTGACGATCTAGAATCTAGATCGTCACAGGTACCAACCTATTTTAACTTAACTGCCAAGTTTGAAAAACTTTTTTTACTCAAAAACTTTTTTAACGCCCCCTTAAAAAATGTTAATTAACTGACGTTTAACAAATAGCTTCTTTTTATCTAAATTTTTTTTTTCATTCGTTGTTTTCGATATAGAATAGCATATTCATATCGTTAATTTAGTAAAAATTTCAACTGATCTTTTATTTGAACCTACTTTAGCATTTTTTTTCTTCTTTTTTCTTTTCATGAAACTAGCACTTATGTAAAAGAAGTATTTGCAGTGAACTTCTAAATAGGGTGTAAAATAACTTTTAAAATAATTATTTTAAAAATGTCACTTTATTTTCATAATCTATAAAGAAAAAAAATTTCAAAATAATTTTTTAAAAAATCAAAATAAATATTTTGAAAAGCGAAAAAAAAAAAGTTATCTCAAGCTTCCATGAATAAAAATTTTTGCGTAGAAAATAAAAATATTAGTTCGAATCTGTACTTGATATAAAAAAAGACAGATAAACAATGCTTTTGCATTGAATTATTTTTAAAGAATTGTTTTATCATTTAATAGTTTTAGATAAATACTACTCAAATATTAAGTTCACGTATTATAAAAAGAAAATTATTTTCACCGTTTGAAATATTCAACAATTCAACGCGGCAAATTAGATCTGATGAATAAGAAAACGCAGAATAAAACAGATGAGAAATTTTCGGAGCTTGTTTCGTTTCCATGACAACAGAAAACTTCTCTGGGGTTACAGAGAATCAAAACCTCGCCAACTATTCCAACTGTCGCCAAGTATTGAAAATCGGAAGGACTAGGAAATGGTTACTTTTTCATAGCTCGATACCTATGGAGGATACTTAGATCAAAATATTTTTCAAGTTCAAATTAATTGACCGTGGTTATTACCACTACAATATCTAAATAACTATTAAAAATTAATAAAAAAGAGAAAAAAATTAAAAATAAATAAATTTATATATATGTAACTAGACATTTCACGAACTACATTAACAAATAAAGTAACTATAACAACTAACTATTCTATTCCTAGAAGCTCTATTCGTACTCTATTCTACTATATTCTAACTACTCTATTTCTTATATCAAATTTTGGGTTTATTATTACTGAAATAAAGTTGATAAATACTTTTCCAAAATAGTCAGGTAGGGAAATTTTTAAAATTTTGCTGGTAAAGAGTTTAACTGATCTGACCATTATTTTTTTTAAATAAATAACTAAAAAAAACGAGTAATTGTAGGCAAAATATATTAACGTGTGTTAATTTAACTATTTTACTCCAAGAAGTATAAGACACAACGTATTTGATAGACGTTAACAAGTAGGGAGGCTAATAACTTGAATCTTTGAATGTAATAGTGTTTTTAAATCTTGGTGAGAGAGGTCAAAATATGACAAATTTTTATATGCCATTTTGAATTAAAAAAAATACACGACGATGAGCTCAACAAAAATTAAGCTAATTATACTAATATTTAGTTAATCATTTTTTCCTCACATTGTTATTTGTTACACATATTTTTTATCAGGTATATTTTATATATCAGATATATTCTATAGATCAGGTATATTGGTATATTTTAGAAAGGCATAGGCCCACTGCGGGATTTCAATTTTCAATAGCTTGTTATATTTCTATAAATTTGAAATTGTATAGAAAATAAATAAATAAATAAATAAATAAATAAATAAAATAAATAAATAAAATAAATAAATATATAAATAAAATAAATAAAATAAAATAAATTAAAACCTTTCAAAAAACTAGCCTCTTTCGGCTCGATTCCTGAAGTAGACTAGTTTATATAGTTCTTAAATTAGTTAAATTAGTTTTTATTTTGTATAGATATACTTACGAATTTAAATGAAATGAAATTAAATCTTTAATTTAAATCCCACCGAAGGTTATTTTTTAAGAAAATGTACAGTTGCTAAATCCTAAAAATACGTTATATTATTTTATAGATATAATATAAAGATACCTTAAATTTTATCGAAAATAAAGGAAAAGTAGTTTTTGCCGCTACCTAAAAACAGATACAGAAATATTTCACTACGATCCCCTAACTACTGAATACCGGAGGTAGTCAAGATGTTCGAGCTACCTTTGTTTATAAATGTTGTGGTCTATGATTTTTTTAAAGGACTCTTTCTACCTCTCAAAAGACGTGGGCGCCCTCTAGCGGCTCCTCACAGACACACTTGGGGTCATAAGTCTCGCTTGGATAAAAATGAATACCACACAAATTATGCAACACATACAATTAGAATAGATCGCCAAGGAAATACGCCTTTTAGAATAATCCTTCTATTCAAATAGACTCACTGAAAAAAAAAGTAACTCTTTTGTTGAGTTTGATTGATTTTGCATTCTTGAATAATGAACGGTTAAGAGAAAATTTTTTTGAAAAAAGAAAACTGGACTGTTCGAAAAATAAACAAAAACCTGTAATTAATTACCATTTAGAAGAACAACTCAACAAGATGACTGTTATTACTGTGCACAGTTTCTGCCCGATTGTACAATCGATTTGATTATTTAAATGACAACTCAGTTTTATTTAAGGCCAAATTAAAAAAAAAAAGATTTGCCCTTTAACATTCCTTGTGGTAAATTAGATATTTTTATAGTTATAAAAATGAAAACTGGGCGGAGAGAATTTGCATGATTGCTGTTAACTTATATTTTTTGTATTCATATTTCGTTATGGTAAAATGTTTTAATTAAGTTCCATGAGCTGCGATGGCTCAGGGGATAGTGCGTTCGCCTTCCAATGAGGTGAACCGGGTTCGAATCCCAGTAGATACGAATTCCGCATCCGGCTTGCACCGACCACAGTGCTGACGTGAAATACCCTCAGTGGTAGACGGATCATGGGTTAAAATCCCTCTGTTGTCAGGTTAAACGAATAATAAAATTAAGTTCCATGTTTTGCATACAGAATAAATGTCTGTTTAAAATGGGAAAATTGAGTTATGCGTTAGGTTAAATATTTTGCTATATTACAATTGAAAGCAGGATATAGAGAACTTAAAAAGATTGGTTTGGTTTCTTTTAGTTCATGTCTTTTTCTCATTCACGTGCCCTGATATAAAACAATAATACTGTTGCATTCTACAAAAGACCATTTTATTTAATAACCATCGTCGAACAGCAGACCCAATTCTGGGTTTACGGCTGCCAACCAATGTTCAACTCCGTAGCTTTGCAATTTTGAACCTAATTCAGAAGGCAAGGGAACTCGTGGATCAAGCATTGAGAGAAATTTGCCTTCGTGGAGGACTTTTTGATGGAACTAACCAGCATTTGCATTACATGGAGACAAATACCACGAAAATATCCCGCGGTTAGACTGACGGCAAGGGGACTCTAACCCATGATCCGTCTAACAATCAGGATATTTTACGCCAGCACTGTGTTCGGTGTGGGCCGGGTGCGGAACTTGTGTCGAGCAGCCATTGCTTGGATTCGAACCCGGTTCATCTCATTGGAAGGCTAGTGCTCTATCCCCTGATCCATCACGGCTCCCTAAAGACCATTTAAAAGCAAATCGTGTCAAACAATTTTTCTTCTCGCACATTAAGTCAATGGGGATTGATATGTGACACGGAGCCAATGGAGTGCGTTCAGAATATTTACGTAGTTTCAAAAGTTTACGAGGTTACAACAGTTTGCGTACTTAAAGAGTATAAACACTTTAACGCAGTTTCAATCAGAAGAGTAGTGTGGTGAAATACCATTTCTGTTTTTGAAAACAAACAATTTTGTTTTGAATAAAATGTTTTTAAACTTAACTTTTATTTGTACTAGAAAATATTTTCTGTATTTGACTGTAGTTTAATGCAGTAACTTTTTTCATTGAAATGAAGATTTATTTAAGAAAGATTTATTTAAGAAGATTTATTAAGAAAAATCGAAACAAATCATGTAAGAATTTGTTTTAAATTTTCAAAAATTCGTTAACTTAATATTATTATTTATTAAGATTTGTAACTTTCTGCAACAGATTGTTTTTTCTCATAGAATTCCGAGAAACATTTATAAAATTATTATTATCAATAAATATTTGTGACGTCAAGCGTTTAAAAAGGTTTAAGGTTTAAAGGTTTTTTTTTTTTTTTTTTTTTTTTATACTCATTTTAAAATTTAAAGTTACATGGAGCGCGTTCCCCTGGCTATGTGCCACGGTGCTCGTCATTCAAATTTTTTATTCAATAAAAACTGCGAAAAATTTTAAGAAAATTAAGGTCTGAAATCTACTTTTTCTTGATTTTTGATGATCATGAATTTAATCTAGAATTAATTCTGAGCTATAATGTTTTTATATAGAAATAGAATTGAATTTTTAAGATAAATTCATAATTTCTACTCACATTATAATGGACTACCAATCATAACATTACCTTAAACACGCTAACTAACCTTTCCCTTATTTCCACACATCATAAAAGCAATTGTACTTACCTAAAAATAAAAAAATAATCATGTTAATAAAAATCTACAGTAACATGTTTTAGGTATCAAAACTATAAAACATAATATACTTCATAAGTTAAACATATCACATTGCACAAAAGTTTAATGCAATACATAAGGCACTGCTATAAACTTCTAGAATTAATCCATAAATATTGAATGCTTTTGCTATTTTTTTTTTAAAATTAACTTTTAGAAACAAAAATTAGTAAGAGAGTATGGTAAATGAGAATTTCTACAACCTTCAAAACTAAAAAAAATTACTAAAGGAACAATATAGATGACAAATAAAATTTGTTAAAGGAACAATAGTCATTAATAAACCCCATTGACACAAAATCATCAACGATGTACATGCCAGGACGTCGGTAAGCAATTATCACAGAAATGAAAATAATTTTTAAAATAATAATAACAAAAAAAAAAAAAAAACACACACACACACAATAGAAGGAAAATAATTTAAAAAAAAAAAAAAAAAAACGTTCGTGGTGCGTATTTCAGAAATAAGAAAGATTCTCCAGATTCTTGCAATCCATCGGCGAATAGCAGTAAAGGATGCTTTAGTAAACGCATTTGAGAATTATTTGCCAGCACAAAGAAATTTGGTTTGTGATTATAAAATAGATATATAATAGAAACTAAAGCGCTACGTTTTGGGTTCGAAAATCGAGGGTTTGAAACCAAATATTGAAAACCTTCTGAGCGAACAGTATAGTCGAGCTCAACAATCAAACTTCAATAACTAAAGATTCGTAACTAAAACAGCCCAGCCAAGTTTTGAGTAAGTAAGTCATGAATTTCGGTTCAAAGTTATCGGAAAACTTCTGAGCGAATAGTATTATTGAACTTCAATAACTAAAGATCAAAAACTAAACCACCATGATTTTGGTTAAAAAGTCGGTGATGGTATCGACAATTTTTTTTTTTTTTAATCTGAGTGAATAGCGAACAAGCACCCAACTATCAAACTTAAATTACCAAATTTTAGAAACTATAGTGCAATTTTTTAAATTAGAAATTCGTAGATTTGGGTAAAGTGATGAAGAAGGTTAGCTGTCATAGACCTAATACAAACCAGTCGCGGTTCCGCAGGTACGGTTTTGGAGTTGGTCCGGTTTGGTCCGGCAGGTACGGTTTGGAGTTTACGGTTGACTAGTGGAGTTCGGCAGAGTAAGGAAAATTTGCTCCCTTTACTTATGGTTGATTTGCTGCTGCATTTTTGCACTATTTATAAACAGTACTGTGCTAATTATTAACAGTACTAGTATAAAATATTTCTTTTGGGTGCAAAGTTATTGAAGACATTCTGAGCGAATACACCACAAGAAATCAAATGTTAAACTTTAGTAACAAAAGAATTTACTGAAATATGAGGAATTGATAATCAATATTTGAACAAATTGCATGACGAAAATGAATTAAACAGCTGCATTGCTGATGTGGTACCAAAAAAGAGCGAAAAAATTAAAAAAATTTAATAACCTTAAGAAAAAAATAAAATAAATAAAATCGAATATTTGGATAAGATTTAAATAAGGGATGGTAAAAAAAAAAATTCGAATATTGGTTTGCTTTTTGCTCGTTGAATTCACAGTTATTCATTACTTCTTAAACATAAAAATTCAGCCTAAAGTTAAGACTAGAAATCACCACAAAAAAATATTCTTTAACAAATTAATAAATAAACAAAGAAATCAAAAATAACAAACTCGTACTCAATTAAATCAACGAAAATTTCTCAGAAGGAATATTCCTTGGGGAGGGCCAACCTTCAAGAAAACGATAAAAATATGCAAAAGAAGAAAGAAAACGGAGACGAGTGTGGAAAAAAAAAATTTTTTTTTTCAGAGCACAAGAGAATATTGCAGACGAGGAAAATTTCATTATCGGATGAAGTTTTGGTACTGCCATCTTATCACTCTCTTTCTAAAAATCTTGCAGATAGACGGCATCCTGTCAATAGACGGCATCAGCTGTTGTAAGAAGGGAATAATTATCATATCAAATAAACCAACTTCTTCGTTCAAGTCCTTGCCACCCAAGGGCTACAGCCACCGCTTCTTCAAAGACTTGTTTTCAGAATAATTCTTCTCTACCCCCCGCGGACTAGAGAAGGGACGATTTTACGCCACTCGAAACAGTAGCCATGGATGAGGATTGAGGGACCGTCTCCTCATTTAATTTGGAAAGCTGTGTTTCAATAATTCTCTCGTGTAAAAAATCATATAGCACATGCGCTAACCTCGCAAGCATAGGACATTTACATAAAAATATAAAACTAGCCTCCAAATTAT
Organism: Parasteatoda tepidariorum; assembly: GCF_982258835.1. Classification (NCBI taxonomy): domain Eukaryota; kingdom Metazoa; phylum Arthropoda; class Arachnida; order Araneae; family Theridiidae; genus Parasteatoda; species Parasteatoda tepidariorum. The sequence continues at coordinate 79,104,366 of NC_141755.1, forward strand.
GACCTACATTCTAATATAAAATTAGGAAACGATATTAAATTAATAATCCCCAAAAACTAAAGAGTTAGGTTATTAGTAGATTAAAAAAACTTCATTCGCTTCAAAAATATACAAAATTGGAAATAATAGTCGAGATGCTTCAAGCGCTCAAAAACAGACACCCATTTACAAGACTTGCATGACGTTAATGAAAAGAAACATCATAAGTTATTTGAAATCTAAAATGTAACGTTACAAACGAAAAATGAAAAGTAAAGGCGATTCCAGATAGTGATACATCCCTTATTGATCATCTCTGTGACGCATCAAGTCTCTTTGTAACACATTACAAAACAATGTGTATCAAAGAATTTAATTTTATTTTATAAGTAGTGAATTTATGTAATCGTTTACGATTTTTAAACATATGGGTAAAATAACTGTTGATGCAACATAAACAAATTACCTATGAGTTAGTATAAGACTTGAAAAATCTCTAGTAAATAAGTTACTTGTAAATCTCTATTATTTATTTTACTAGGATTATTTTACTAGTAAATATCCAGTAAAATAATATTAATAATAATATAGAGTGTGTCGAGGAAAAATATTCTTCCCGTCTTTCTTTCAACCCGGCAAATGGTTATATAAATTGTGGATTATAATATCCGATTTATAATTTTTAACGGTTAGAGGTGAATAAAAATTTTGTAAAAAAGATGCTGTTGAACTAAATCATTCAAAATAGATTAAACTCTTTTATTGTTAAAAATTAATCAATAATAATTTATTCTCAATTATTTTACATGAAAAACGAATTGTTTGAGTTAGTGATTTTGTAAAGAATGTAGTCGATCTCGTTTCTATTTTAACGAGAATCCATATTTAACGATGAAATGGGAAATACTTGGTTTGTACTGGCTTTTAATGAGCCAGCCACGATTTTTGTGAGCAATGTTTTTGTGACTTTAAAAATATTTAATTAAATCTATCTTTCTAGTTCAGCCAATCGCTCGTTAAAAAGATTCTTTTTTTATGTCAACAATTTTTTTCGGGCAATGAATCTTTTCCAAAGCACAAAAAAGAAACAATTAGACAGTTCAAAGTAAATTAACTAACTTGTTTAGTACTGAACAGATATGCAAAAAAACGTACTACATTTCCAACTTAATAGGCATGTATGTGTTCACGAATTCACGTTTTACAAGCACTCGATTATAACGACTTAACATCACTTCGTCACTTCGCGCTCATTATAAGAGAATTCGATAGCATTTTTATAAAGCACCCTTTTTAAAATTTTGTTTTTGATATTCATATATTTATTTGTATTAATGAAAATAATTAAGTAAAATTTGACAGGAAATATAATTTGGAAAATTCATCGTTTCAAAAAATAAACTTCATAAATCGGGTGGGGGAAAAAAATCATACGAAAATGTGCGATTCAAATTTTAAAAAAAAATCGGATTTCGAGTTAGTTTCAAAAAATCTAAAATATTCCGAATTCTATAGTTTCAGAGAAAGTCCCTCCAAAATTTCTAGATCTACCATTTGGGCCACACACATACAAGTATACACACTTCTGCATTCAAAACTAAACCTTGAAGTGTTTGCGCAACTACACCCACCCTCTCTTTTTCCCATGTCGTCTGCTCAAGGGGGGGGGGGATTCGAACAAGAGTGCGAACATAGTTCCCCCACCCTATTGGTATGGGAACTGTTCAAAGGTAATATAAATAATGAAAGAATCAATCTTAAGCAACTGCAAACACCGCGTGCCAGTCTTACAATTAAAATATTCATTTCCTTTGAAATGGGCAATATTGAATTGAACACAGAGATTCAATTCAATTAAAACATAACAAAAGAATAACAATATGTCTGTTTCATTTAAATAAAGAATTAGAGAGCGAGCATAGATTTTACCTGGTTATGCAATAAAATGCAAAAAAAATGGTTAATAAAAAAAATTATTTATTGATCCAAAAAGTCTTACATTAAGCAGCTTTTAGATAACTCAGATTGTGTGAACTTAGATAAAAATAGGGCGGAATTTTTACGAATTTTTTTTTTTACATTATGATTTAACAACAGATTTTTTGAACTCTATGTTATTTTGTTTCAAAATTATATTAGAAAACACCTTTTTTTCCTTAATATAAAAAAAAATATAACATTTGTTTCTTTTTTTTAAACAGTGTTGTATTTTGGCGTATAAATAATTTTAAATAAATCGAAGCTTTCATTTTAATTGCGATTAAAATAATATAAAACCAACGTAAAAGCCAAAATGAACAAAATAAAACGATACAAACTTCAAAAACGAATCAAAATAATGATAAAACTTAATGAGTCGAATGAAACTTAGTTTCTAAATGGTTTATAAAGTTCGTAGTTAGGGATGATGGATTTGTGTAGTTAGGATTAAATTTTGTAGTTATAGCAGACATTAATTGGAAGATAGATTTAGACTGTACACAATATGGTTGGACTTATGAAAGATAAATTAAAAGTCTGATTGATGGATTTATAAAACAAAAATTAAAAGACTAATGAATCTAATTAATAGAGTGTTAAAAAACTGATAATTTTTTTTAAAGGTTAAATTGTTGAAGAACAGATAACAAAATCCATCTTCTTTAAAATATTTAAAATAGACAAGTTCCTTGTTTGAATCTTTTCTCTTGCTAATGCGGTTAATTATAACAATTACCAAAATTACCAGTCAATATCATTCTATTAGTAAAAATTGAAAATTGAACTTCACTTGAGAAAATAATTTTTCTATTTCAACATAGTAAAGACTAAAAATATATAGGAGAGAAAGAAATACGGAAACTTTTTCGTATTTAATGTTTGTTACGCCTATTCCCCCCCCCCCATTTGTTTCAGTTTCAACCTAAATCGGTTGAAACGTTAAATCGTTTAAATCAAACGAATATCGTTACAAATCAAACGATATTCGTGATATGACAAATGATACTCGTCATAACTTTTTCCGTGATATGACATAAACACGAATATTGTAGCATAATGATAATAATTTTTTTAAAAATAAGATAGAAATTATGAAACAATATAAAAAATTTAAAAACTTTTTTTTTAGTATAGTAAGAAAAGAATTTTTTAAAAAAATATTTTTTTTGTCAGATCTATAAAGAAAACCGTTGGGTACAGAATTTTCGAAAAACGTGAGGAAAAACTTTAGAAGGTGATAGAAGTTTATTACGAAAGTGATGCTCCCGATGCTTTTTCGTTTTAATTCCGAAATAAAAACTTTTTTTTTTTCAAACTATTCTATTATTTTTTCGTTTTCTAGATTTGCGTCTAAGTCACACAAAAAATCGCTATTTTAAAACTTCAATAAATTTTACTTGCAGCATTTAGGAAACAATTGAAACTTCAATTGGCATCAGATATAAGGGTTGTAATGTAGATTTTAGTACTCTAGCACGTGGGAAATGATCACAATTTTCCGACATCAAAGGAAACGAAAACGAGTTAATAAAAACGCAGTGAAATTTAGAGTATAATTTAAGAAATAAAAATTAAGCACGTCCAAAAAAATGCATGAAATAAAAATAAAAGATTTTTTTTAAAATTTACATAAATAAATAAATATTTTTTTCATTTACAGTCCCTGCCCTAAACAATATTTCTAATCATCGTCAAATTGTAAAAATAACCCAAGTAAAAAAATCCCACCTACGCTTTTCCCTAACACAGATCAGAATGAGACTGATAAGACAATATGTCACACAATTCTCTTTACACGAAGGCATCCCTCACCGAAAGGAAAAGAATGGATGAAGAGAAAGGATAAAGAAGAGGAAGAATGTGATGGGGATGAGGAAGCTCAAGAGCTAAAGTGATCCGTAGGGCGATGCGCAAACAACACACTGCGCATACTGACGACCATCACTTTCTGAAGGGCTATCGACAGCGAGCTGACGCACATGTCTCAGGGAGACTGACAAGGGGGAGAAAGGGAAGGGGGGAGCAAACAACTCCCCCGTGTCCCTTCGCTTATCGCGAGAGGACTTTTTCCTCCCTTTCCTTCTCTCGGCTTCACAGCTGGGAAAATACACGCATAAAAGGGGTCGTGTACTTATTAGCGGTCAATTCTGAGATAAGCGGGGAAATTTCACTGGGAATACCCCAAGATGAATCGAAAATGGAAATTGATGACTTTTCCTAGAAGTATAGTGCAATATGTAACGTTTTTAAAAAATAATGTTAGAAAAATCTTTTATTTTTAGGTTTAAAGCAATCAAAATATTAAAACAAATATTAAATTCTTTCGGTTAGTTATCATATAATTTTAACTTATATTAAAAATAGATGTATTGTTCATGCTATTGATATAACTTTTTATTCAACTCTGAATTAATATTTGATATCAATATCGACAGGAGGAGGGAGTTAGATGTTTGATACTGGTGCATATATATATATATATATATATATATATATATATATATATATATATATATATATATATATATATATATATCTTTAACCTATTTTTTAAACTTCATATTAGTGTTTCTACGTAAATACGTTCTTAAAGATAACTCTATTTAATTAAAGAAAGTGCAAAGCTGCTCACTAAACTTAGTAACAAAACATTGAAAAGAATTGAAGAATTTTTATACAGTTATTAATTAACTGTACAAAACTTCTGGGATTTAATTAAATTGCTTTCATATTCAATAAACAAGAATAACTCAAAATATATTATTCGGTCATAAAAAATGACAGTAATAGCACAGATCATAACTATCAATTTAGTAGTTTTTTTTTTTTTTTTTTTCAGTGGCAGCAAAATTTATTATTGACTTATTATTATTATATTGGTTATTATTATTATTTGTTCGTGGTTTTATAAATAAGGTTTTATATATAATGGTTTGGTTCAAAATTATTTTTACCGAAGATATCGTGTAAGCCCGTATGCATGGTGTTTCGTAACTATCGCCCTTAATATAAATACTTAGAAATTGACGCTGACAAATGAGTAGGTACAGATTTATATGCTATAACCACTTAATTTGATATTCTAAAGAAATAACAATAATCAGAGAATTCGACCGAACAAGGTTAACTTTTTTGACATTGAATAATGTATTGAAATCACTTAAAAACATTCAAAACTTAATCATAATACATAGAAGTTTTTATTTTTCATTTGAAGATGAAGTTACCGACTAAGACGACATTTCTTCAGCTCCCGCCAGTTTGTATTATCACTGGTAAGTAGAATCAGTTGCTTATTGTTATCAGATTTTCAAGAACGTAATTATCAATATATACATTATATGTGATAATTCCGATGAATCAAAACTATTTTTTTCGTTCATCGAAATGAACTAAAAATGAGATAAGAGTCTTTGAATTGACGGATCAGAAATGTTCATAACGGTGTTTTACTTTGTTTTCTAAGAAATAGTCCGTTTTCAAACGCCGAATCACAATACTATGTTTGTTTATCGCATTTGCCTTAATGAATATTTATTTTTAATCCTTGTTATGAAGATGATGCTTTTGGAATTTGTCAGAATTCAGAACGGTTAGATAAAGGAGTGTACGAAAAAGATAGATTTTCCTTCCAACTAAAACAAAATGTGCTTAACTTTTTACAGTATAGAGTAAATGTTTTCTTTCATTTTCACCAGCATGAAAAAAATTAATGAAGAGAATCGACTTTAGTTTGCGTACCTTTAATTTTATTATCATTAAATTTAAATATTTACACTAACTTTATGATGGTTAATTGGCAATTACATAATACAATTATAAATTGAAAATTTAATTATTTACGTTTATGAGTTTCATTGAATGAGTGATAATGGACATACGCGTAATGCCGTGGGGGAAAAAAAAGGAGAAAATACTGTCTAATTTCTATTGCAAAGTAGATATTCGTTTAGTAAAATTAGTCGTTTATTGAAATCAAAACTTTCAGATACCTATACGATCACATTAAACAAAAGATCTCATTCTTAATTGAAAGTAGACATTCGTTTAATGGAAGCAGTTGTTCTTTGAAATCAAAACTTTCAGATACCTATACGATCACATTAAACGGTGAGTCTCATTTCTAATGCAAAGAAGATGTTCGTTTAGTGGAATCAGCCATTTATTTAAATCAAAACTTAGAGATACCTCTACGATTACATTGAACGGCGTATCTCAATTCTAATTCAAAGAAGATATTCGTTTAATGGAATTAGTTGTTTATTGAAATTCCAAACTTTGAGGTACCAATACAATCACATTAAATGGTGTATCTCATTTCTAATTTCAAGTAAATATTAGGTTGGCGAAATCAACCTTTTTTTGGAATCAAAACTTTCAGATACCTCTACGATCACATTAAACGGTACATCTTATTTCAAATGCCAAGTTGATATTCTTTTAATGGAATCAATCGTTTATTGAAATTTAAACTTTCAGATACCTATACAATCACATTAAATTGCGTATCTCATTTCCAAAGCAAAGTAGATATTAGATTGGTGGAATCAGAATTTTATTTGAATCAAAACTTTGGGATACCTATATGATCACATTTAATGGCTTTAACTCATTTCTAATGCAAAGTAGATATTCGAGTAATGGAATTAATGGTTTTTTGAAATCAAAACTTTCAGATACGATCACATTAATTGGTTTATTTCCTTTTCTAATGCAAAACAGATATTCGTTTAATAATCAGTGGTTTATTGAACTTTCAGATACGATCACATAAAACGGGGTATATCATTTCTAATTTTAAGTAAATAATCGGTTTGTGGTATCAGCCGTTTAGTGGAATCAAAACTTTCAGATACGATCACATTAATTGGTTTATCTCATTTCTAATTCTAAGTAAATATTCGTTTAGTGGAATCAGTCATTCATTGAAATTAAAACTTTCAGATACGATTACATTAATTGGTTTATCTCATTTTCTAATGCTAAACAGATATTCGTTTAGTGGAATCAGCCATTTATTGGAATTAAAACTTTCAGAAACCGCTGCAATCACATTAAAATGGCTGGCTTCTTATCTTCTTCATGCATACTCAAAACTTTCAGATACGATCACATTAATTGGCGTTTCTCATTTCCAATTTTAAGTAAATAATCTGTTTGTGGTTCCAGCCGTTTATTGGAATCAAAACTTTCAGATACGATCACATTAAATGGTTTATCTCATTTCTAATTCTAAGTAAATATTCGGTTTGTGGTATCAGCCGTTTATTGGAATCAAAACTTTCAGAAACCGCTGTAATCACATTAAAATGGCTGGCTTCTTATCTTCTTCATGCGTACTTTGGAAGTTTTTTCTGCAATTAAAAGAATACTCGACTTTTAACTCTCTCGTTATTTCACGTATGAAACTTCGACATTACACTTCATCATCGCCAAATCAGATTTTACAAAGAATCAAATTACGCCTTTGGCGACTTCAATTCCCATTAATTCCGAAGTCTCCAGAGAAAGACAGAGATTTTGGACTGTGTCAACGAGGAAAAGGATTCATAAATAGATATAAAAGGGTAATAAACATCGACTCCAATCAACAACATCATCAATAATAATTCTTCGTGAAATAAAGAACAGTTTATTCACAGGCAACGTTGATCAAGGCACGACATACAATAAATCACGACATTAATGCAGACATAAATTTTCAGCGCTGCGGAGTCCAACGCTGTGATTAGGCGGAATTTTTGGTGAAGTAAAAGTGTTATTTAGTAGATCATCCCCCAGAAGGAAGTTGGTAGACTCATAATTGGCAATTTTTAAAGACTGCAGTCCAGCGACTGTAATAAAAAGCTCATATTTTAGGAAAGAATTTATTATCAATAAATCCAGCAAAGAAATCTTTTGTGGAGCCGGATTTTTGCCCTCGTAATAAGACGCTGCCATAATATGCAGTGAAAAAAACGACCAGAAGTTCTAGAAAGTCGCTCGTATATAGTTTTAATTATACATAAATACACATTGCGGCGACCTGATTTACGTATACCCATGCCGGTTCCTTTGATTGTTGAGAAAGCTGATCTTTTTGTAATAGCGATTCGAGATTTGGCGATTTAACGCCAAGAAATTAATAGAATTTTTTTTTCTTTTTTTTAGTGGTATGATTATGTATTAAGGGATTTAGGAGTTAAATCTGAAGCATCTAATTTGTAACAGTTTCGAAGAAATTCGTTATAGAAATTTTCATCGATTACGAAGCTCTATTTTTACGATTTTGGAACAAATTGGAGTGTTGATTTTAAACTTTTAGCATCGCCATTTCGAGTGAAAAATTCATTCCACGTAGAATTATAATTAAAAGTAATTTTTAATGCCTTTTAAACAGTTGAGTAATAATGACGCAATTTTTATAAAATGAAATTTTCTTTCATTTTTGCAATATTAGGCAGGAAATAAATCACAAAAATCAACATTTTTTAAACATATAAAAGTTCTCACAAAAAATATAAAAATTTCATTTTTCTTCATAGTTTCCATGAACTTCTACACACTTTTCCCTACGCTTTTGTAATTTTTTTTTTAACATCAGTGGTATAGAAATAAGTAGGCCCAATTGTGCACAAAATCTTCGATCTCTTCATTGGATGAAAGTATCTCGTCCCCAAGACTTCTTTAAGTGTTTCAAACGATTGGCAGTCTGAAGGTGCCAAGTCCGGACTATATGAAGAATGTTCAATTGTTTCCCAGTGAAATGCCTGTAACTTTTATTGCGTTACTGCGGCTTCATAAGGTGCCGCACTGTCCTGTTGTAAGAGAACTTATCGGATCGGCATGCTACGTATCTCGGACAGATAGGCTACTTTGACTTTTTGCAACAATTAGCAATAATAATTTACATTCAATGTTTGTTGTTAATTTTATATATATTTTATAACCATCGTTGAACAGCCGATCCAATTTTTTGGGTTTACGACTACTAATGTTCAACTCCACAGCCTTGTAATTTTGGATCCAGACGACAAGGGAACTCCTGAATCAAGTATCGGGACAAATTCGCCTTCGTGGATGACTTTTTGAAAGAACTTCCCGCATTTGCGTTACATGGAGAGGAAGACCACGAGATCCTCCCAAGGTTAGAATGACGGCAAGGAGACTCTAATCCATGATCCGTCTACCACTGAGGATATTTTTTACGGCAGCACTGTAATCGGTGCAAGCCGGAAGCGGAATCGTATCGACCGTCAATCCCTGGGGTTCGACCCGACTTACCTTACTTGAAGGCAAACGCTCTACCCCTTGAGCTAATAGGGCTCATTTGTCGTTTATGGAAGGAAATCAACGTACACTGGTGAGTACTTCACCAGGAAATAACCGAAACTTTGTTTTGATTGGAGCAGATTCATTTTTTCCCCCAACGTTATTCAATACTGGCACGCTTTGTTTCAGGGGTGTATTGATGCACCCACAAGTTTGCATGCATCATTTTCATACTTGAGTCCTCGATAGGGTTTCATTGTCAAACTGAGTCTATGATCTGTGCAAAATTTCAATAGGCTTGTCATTTTCTCTTGTTAAAAATTTAGTTATTATGTTGTATAACTGCAATAGGAACTGTACGCTCACTCATGGTTAATGCAACTAAAAAAAATAATAAATAAATTAAAAAAAAAAAAAAAAAAAGAAAGAAAGAACTAAACACTACCGAACAATTATTTAGACTCTAGATAAAGTTCTATTGTCGCCATGACAACGAAAAAAAATCGTCTGCTGCTATTAAACAAGTCTCATTTATATTTAATCCATCTACGTAAATAAATAAATATTTGTTTAAACAGATAGCATAAAATGATGGCGACCTGCTGCCTGATAAAACTAGATCACTCAATAAAATGCTATAATAAACCATTTAAAAGAGAATTTAATAACAACATTTAAGGTGATAAAAAAAAACGTTACACAGAAAATCTGAATTCTGTTAAAAATTGTTCAGTAACAGTTCGTTTGGGATTGGAATACCACACTCAATTCGAGAACACTTCTCTCAATTCTCTTCCCGCCCCCTTGCCATCTCCCCTAATCGTAACTAAGTCACGTTTTGAGAGAAACGCAGACAGACAAAATAAAAACATTTATTTATAAATAAAAACAAATTTTTTAAAAAAAAAAAGAAAAAGGGGAAAAGGAGGGGGGGGGGGATCGCTGTGCACAGGAAGTGTCAGACGAACTGAATATTGGAAGCTTTCCAAAAATTCCCTCTTAACACCGTTGGAGAGTGATGGAAACGGATTGTACGGAGAATAAAAAAATAAGATTGGAAAAATTAAAGATGAAACAGAGTAGAAATAAAAAGAAGAAAAAAAAAAAGAAGAAAAAAAAAGGCGTAAAATTCACATTTATTGTTTATCCCTTTACCCTTCCCTTAAATCCATCAAGCTTGGGGAAAAAATTAGCTGACAGATGGTCTTACTTTTTTAACATATTTTTTTTTGTTGATAAATTCTTTTTTGTTAAAATAAAATCAAAAATCAAAGCAAAACACACCAAGGTGAAAAATAACGTGTCTTAGTAAAAGGGATAATGTTTCTTTGAACGTTAGGCAGTCCGCTTTTGTGGTTATAAAACAGATAATACGTATTTAATAACTGCTGAATTAGTGCAAACAAATTAGACCCATTGAGTAAAACAAAAATTTAAATCACAGCAATAATTCCCTTTATTTTACAAATGCGAGTTCTGTCCATTTAGTTTGTTAATTTCAATTCCAATAATTACTGCAGTTCTGGGAAATATCTTTTTCTGGCAGCGAAATTGAGCTACCTGTTTAAAGAGTCAAATGGATGTTTGTTGAATTCAAATTAATGTAAAACATGGAGATAGGTTAAACTAAAAATAAAGGGAATATTTTATTTTTCAAAGGCCTAAGAGCAGAGGTCAACAAATCCTGGTCTCTACGGCTGCTAAAAAAATCAAAACTAGAGCCCTATATTTTATAAACGTGCTGTTTTAAACCTGAAAATTTAAATATTTTTCCGGGTAAAACGACTGCAAAATATAGTTCAGAATTAATTATACTATTTTGTGTTCGCTGAAATTGTAAAAATAATAATAAATAAAAATAGACTATTACTTTTTTATTTTATGTTTTATCAATTACATGAAAGAGAAATCATGAATTTATTTATAAAATTTTTGGAATCAAAAGTAAAAAACATAAATAAATTCTGAAAATTGAAAACAAACACTTGTCTTAGAACTATATTTCGCCAGTGTCCTTCCTATTTAATTAATGAATTAAAAAATAAATACTCAAATTGCATTAAACATAAAGATCTTACACTAAGTTTAAGTAGGACAATTTAAAAAATATGACTAAGGCTGAAGAAACTGTGAATAGGTTATTCATTTCAAATCCCCAAGAAACAAGAGGAAAATCCCCGAGCTGGGGAAAAGGAAAAGAAAAAAATTCCCCACATTGGCGACGAGCTTGGCTCTTTTTCTCCATCAATAATAAACCCCTTTTCCGGCAGAGGCAACCATGTTTACCTTCGCTCTAATCTCTCTGCGTGAGAATGACCAATCATTCTGGGTGATTGGCAGGTTTCATTCAGTTTTATATGGTGGCCTTGAAGAAATGTCTCTTTAATGAAGGTGGCCCGGATGCAAATGAAGGAGGATCATCTGGTAGGTGTTTTAATGAAGCTTTTCCCTGCCGCCAATTTTCTTTATTCCTCGAGGTGACCTCTTCAGTTGGCATCGTAAATCAATCCACAAAAAAGTTCACTTTGTTTTTGTATCGCAATAAAGAGGGGATTCGCCATTCAATTTTTCCTAGAAACATGCTCATCCATGGTGATTTCAATGGATTGTGCCATGGTGGAACGGGAAAAAAAGCAGCCAACTCACCCACGGGTTTATTCTCATTAATTTAGCTTTTATAGGGTAGGTTAGAGAAGTGTACTTTTAATTTGTGCTCCCGCCCTTATCATAAGAGTTACGCGTTTATTATACAGTGAATAAGTCGTTTTTTGGCGAAATATAAACTTGGGCTACAAAGGTGTTGGATAATTATTAAGTTCGATGACACACATTATTTTAGTAGCACTGTAGCTTCCAAAGCATTTACCGCCAAATAAACTAATGATATTTTGTAATGGGCGATAAAAATAGGCGTGATGCTTTAAAATAGAATATCTGATTAAGCTATAAATCGGATAAATTCAAATCACTGAATTCCTAAAATGTTTATTTTTAATCAAAAAAATAAATAAATAAATAAAAAAAAATTTACAAGAAATTAGTTACAAAATTTTTTTTTAAAAAAAAGCTCGTAATTTTATTTAAATATTTTTTGGTTTATTTATTTAATTTATTTGGGTTATTTTATTTAACTATTTCTATTATTATTATTTTATATAGACATGTATATAAAAAGAAACACTTTAAAAGTAATAATAAAAACACATTTAGACATAACTAAACAGCAGCAATCCTGGTTATGGTCCGTGCATATCAGCATGAGTTGCCAGCCCGCATTAAATATCCTCAGTGATATGCTAACTTAAGAGAAAGCTATACCACGAAATTTTTTTTAAAAATTTTGATGCCGAATTCTCTTTTATTTACATAAGTAATTTAAAGTAAAGAAAAGAAAGCACAGGTAAAACTACAGAAAACCAGGAAGTTTAAAATTATAATTTTTTTTTTCTTTCAAAACGCAAACGATTTATTGCAAAATAATTTTAAAACGGCGAATTAACTTCCCCACAGTTTTAAATTATGATTTATTTATTTATTTTTTTTAACTATCAAATAAAAAACGATTTATTTGCAAAATAACTTCTTCCCTACGAAATAACTCCCTCATTGCAAAATAAATTCCATACAGTTTCAATTTATGATTTTTTTTAAAAAAAATATAAAAGTGCAAACGATTTATTACAAAATAATTTCCCCACTGAGAAATAGCTTCCCCGCAGTTTCAAATTATGAAAAAAAAAAATCTTCAAAATATCGAAATGCAAACGATTTATTTGCAAAATAACTTCAAAACTGCGAATTAACTTCCCCACAGTTTCAAATTATGATTCATTGTTATTATTATTATTTTAAATATCAAAATGCAAACGATTTATTGCAAAATAACTTCTCCACGACGAAATAGCTTTCCCATTGCAAAATAACTTGCATACAGTTTAAATTATGAATTTTTTTTCTTCTTCAAAATATCAAAATGCAAACGGTTTATTGCAAAATAACTTCCCCACTACGTAATCCTAAGTTTTCTCTCATATAAAAAAAGTTGTTGCATTTTGATATTGTCCGCGCCCTCATTGGCGAGATTGTAATGCGCCAAGCGTAGCTTTCTAACATTCTTTTCTCATTCAATAAAAAATTACCAAACGTTACAGTCCACTAGACTCTATTAGCTCCGACATCTTTGGTCCTAGCGACCTGGAGCAGAACTAGCCTCAATATGAGCACAATTAACTCAATAACAAATCTTAATCGCCAACGTGGGGCAATTAAAACAAAAATAAACAAAATCCAAAAATTTTTGGAAGAACATTCAACGCAGCAGGATGCAAGCGCCGCTGCCATCATTCTCAAAAAGAAACTGAAAGTAGCAATGGAACTACAAGCATCGATATCAGAACTGATAAAAGGATATACGCTACTTCCGGAAGAAATTGATCTGAAAGATAATCTAGATGTTGCTCAAGATATAGAAGATGAAATCGAAGAAATAGAGGTAAAGATTAATATTTTACTCTCTAAAATTGATAATAATAAACCTAATGAAACGGAATCAAATGCTTCATGTACCAATGTATATAAAATTCCGGATTTACCCCTACCTTTCTTTTCCGGAAAATATGAAGAATTTCAAAATTTTAAAATTCAATTTAATTCTATTATTGGAAATAATAAAGAGTTGAGCGACACACAACGACTGTGCTATCTTAAAAGTTGCCTCAAAGGTGAAGCAAAACGCCTTGAGTCAGCCCAAGATACATTTGAATCTTTATGGTCTTCCCTTGAAGATAGATACGAAAACAAACGAGCAGTTATCGATTGCCATGTTAATAAATTATTAAATTTTTCAAGAGTCCCTGACACTCCTAATCAGCTCATGCAATTAATCGATAACACTAAATGTAATTTACGAGCATTAAACTTGCTTGAATTTAAATCAAATGAACTATCAGATACATTGATAATGCACATTTTATTCCAAAAACTCGATCCAGAAGTTAGAAAAAGTTTTGAAATGAAATTGTCGAAAAACGAAATACCCAAACTAGACAATTTTCTAAGTTTTTTGGAAGAACGTTCTAGAATTATGCAAGGTCTTAATATTAAAGAGGAAAGAAAGAAGCCCCATTTTAGTTCAAGGCCAAATACAGAGAAAATGTATTTAATTAAATCGAAAGTGAATAACCCATGTGTATTAGGTTGTAGGGAAAGTCATAAACTTTATAAATGCGATCAATTCAAACGAATGAGTGTAAATCAGCGAATTGAAATAGTAAAAACTCATAATTTGTGTTTTGCATGCTTAAATAAGCACTTTCCTAATCCTTGCATGTCTAAATACACTTGCTTTTGTAAAAGCAAAGATCATCATTCTTTACTTCATGAAAATATGAGAAATGAGTCATTTACATTCGATACAGCAGTAGAAGAGAAAAGGGAGACAGACATCTTGTCACCCCTCTCCCCTCCTTTCATTCCTTCGAACACTTTGTTTACGAATAAAAACGAAAATGCTAATTGCGTGATTTTAAATACGGCGGTTGTTTATATTAAAGATGGGCAGGGCATATTTAGACCATTAATAGCCACTTTAGATAGCTGTTCAAGTTCGAATTTAATAAGCAGTAGAGCTGCTAATTTATTGGGTTTAAAGAAACAAAAAACAAATGTTCCGATTTCTGGTGTTAATGACTCGTGCATTACAGCTAAATCATTTGTTCGTACCGAGTTAACAAATGAAGAAAATAATAAATCTTATTATTTAGACTTGTTAATAGTTCCAAAAATTGCGGTTCTTCCACCCACATTTGTAAACATATCGAATTTAAGTTTATCTGAAAGAATAAAACTTGCCGATAATAATTGGAATAAACCAAAACGAATTGATGCTCTTTTAGGAGCAGAATTATTCTTCGAACTATTGGGTACGAATAAAATTAAAATTAAAGATTCCCAATTAATATTAATTGAAACGTTTTTTGGTCATGTTGTATCGGGAGTTGCGAACAACTTTAATTCTAATTTAGAGAAAATTAACGATTCGTGTTTTTTACTTGCTGAAACCGAAAATCTTGATAAGGCGTTAACTTCCTTTTGGGAAATAGAACACGTAAACGAAAATAAACCAATGGTTGATGACGAATTAAACTATTGTAATGAGCATTTTTTAAATACTCACTACCGAAAAACAGATGGTAGATACGTGGTTGAATTGCCGATTAAACAACAATATTCAGCTAATATTTCATTAGGTGATTCAAAACAAATTGCGTCTAAGAGATTAAAACAATTATGGAATCGCTTAGATCGTGATCCTAAATTAAAAGAATTGTACATTAGTTTTATTCGCGAGTACGAATCTTTAGGTCACATGGAAGAAATTTGCGATGATTCAATTCCGGATGAAGGATATTTTTTACCCCATCATGGTGTATTGCGACCGTCCAGCACTTCAACTAAATTAAGGGTTGTTTTTGATGGGAGTTGTAAAACTACGAATGGAATGTCCTTAAATGATTTTTTATGTAAAGGCGGAATCCTACAGGACGATCTTTTTACAATTATGGTTCGTTTTCGAAAGCATATTTTCGCATTTACGGCCGATATAAATAAAATGTTTCGGCAAATCGAAATAAATCCGTTGCAAACTAAATATCAAAAAATTTTGTGGAAAGAGGGGAGGGAGGAACCTCTCAAGGTGTACAATTTGAAAACCGTTACCTATGGTTGTGCATCCAGTCCCTATCTTGCTACAAGAGTTCTACATCAAATTGCAACCGATGAAGAAAAGGATTTTCCTATTGCCTCTAAGGTTCTAATGGAGGATTTCTATATGGATGACTGCCTTTCGGGGTCAAGCAGTATTGAGGAATTTAATGAACTAAGACAACAACTAACTAAGCTCCTTCAAAAGGGACAAATGAAATTACATAAATGGCGTTGTAATGCCATTGATACTTCAACGGAATCATCTCAATCGTTTCCCTTCAAACAAGATTGTGCAGATACTACCATAAAAACTCTGGGAATACTGTGGAATAGTAGAAAGGATACTTTTCACTTCAATGTCACAACGGCTTTAAGCTCGAATTACACTAAGCGTGAAGTGCTAAGCCAAATTGCCAAAATCTTCGATCCATTGGGCCTACTTGGTCCTGTTATCTGCAGTGCTAAAATATTCATGCAGCAATTGTGGCTTTTAAAATGTGAATGGAACGAAATGATTCCACCTCACGTCTACCAAAAATGGGACAAATTTTTACGATCTCTTTCTTACATAGAGACTTTGCATATCCCAAGATGCATTATGATCCTGGAACTAACGATTATTCGACTTCATGGCTTTGCAGACGCCAGTGAAAAGGCCTACGGTGCCTGCATCTACATACAAACTGTTTCCAATTCCAATGTGCCTTCCAGTCAGCTAATTTGCAGCAAAAGCAGAGTGGCTCCTATTAAGACCATAAGTATCCCCAGACTTGAACTTTCAGCTTGCTTACTATTGTGTCAACTCGTGCATCGAGTTATTTCATCTCTAAAATTAAAATTCGATCAAGTCATCTTGTACTCCGATTCCACGATCGCATTAGCTTGGATCAAGACCTCACCCCATCTTCTTAAGACTTTCGTCAGCAATCGAGTGGTACAGATACAAGAACTGTCCAAGGACTTTCTCTGGAAACACATTGCATCAGAATTTAACCCGGCAGATGCCTTGTCCAGAGGTCAAGATGCCTTTGTTTTTTCTACCAATAAACTTTGGTGGAAAGGCCCTGTGTTCCTGAGTGAGAACATAAATAAAAACAATGAACCTGAACTAGATTTAATTCCTGATTGTGAACCTTTTCAGAAAGAACTGAAACCAGTTCTGCTACTGACTTCAATCACCAACAATGACTTTATTGATGACTTTTTAAATCTTTCAAATAATTACATGAAACTAATAAGAATTTTAGCTTTTATTTTTAGGTTTCTTTCAAATTGTAGAAATGTGAATAAATTTAGGGGTCCTCTCAATGTAAAAGAATTAGATAAAGCCAGAAATGTTATTATAAAACAGGTGCAAGGTGAGTACTTTGTTGCAGATATCTCAGCCTTAAAAAAAGGTAAGCCTGTTCCTGTAAATAGTAAATTGAAATTTTTGAATCCCTTTTTAGATCAGGATGGTTTGCTTAGAGTTGGTGGTCGGTTGACCAATTCTAATTTGAATTATAATTCTGTTCATCAAATAATATTACCACCTGGTCATAAACTTTCTAAGATTATTTTTTCTTACTTTCATTTGAGAGATTTGCATGTTGGTCCTCAAGGACTATTAAATACGGTAAGACAAATTTTTTGGCCAATTAGTGGCAGAAAATTAGCTCGTCAAGTTGTGCATGATTGTGTGCAGTGTTTTAAAATAAGGCCAACAGTCTCTTCTCAAATAATGGGTGATCTCCCTCCTGAGAGGGTGATTCCTAGCCCACCCTTCTCGAACGCAGGACTTGACCTGTGTGGTCCATTTTGGATTAAATATCGTAACCAGAGAAAGGGGTTATATAACAAAGTATATGTAGCTATTTTCATATGCATGGTCACTAAAGCTGTACATTTTGAATTATTGTCTGACTTAACAGCTAGTGCTTTAATAGCTACACTTAAACGGTTTTTTGCCCGCAGAGGTAAAAGTTGTACTATATCTTGTGACAATGCGTCCAATTTTGTTGGCGCTTCGGCGGAGATAAGCAAATTCTTAAAGTCTTTAAATGCTAAAAAAGATAATTTATCTGGTTTCCTTTCATCGGAGCAAGTACTGTGGAAATTTCTACCCCCTCGTTCACCAAATTTTGGCGGATTATGGGAGAGAGGAGTCGGACAATTCAAGTATCACTTTAAAAGAACCATTGGTTCTACGAAATTAACAATAGAAGAATTTTTAACTATAACTATTCAAATAGAAGGTATACTTAATTCTCGTCCTCTCTCTCCTATGTCATCTGATCCAGAAAATTATGAAATTTTAACTCCTGGACATTTTTTAATTGGAAGAGCAATTAATGCACTTCCTGAGCAAAATTTGATTGATTTTAAAGAAAATTTGCTTAACCGATGGCAGAAAACTCAAAAAATTGTTCAAACAATTTGGAAAAATTGGTGTAACTCTTATCTCAGTCATTTACAACAAAGATCAAAATGGTTGTTTCAAAAACAAAATGTAAAACCAGGTATGATGGTTCTGGTAAAAGAAAGCAATTTACCTATATGTAAATGGGTTATAGGACGAATTTCTGAAATTATCACTGGTAAGGATGATAATGTCCGTGTGGTTTTCGTACGCACACCTCATGGAATTTTCAAAAGAAGCATTTCAAATATTGCTGTATTACCAATTGTTAACAATACTTAAATTTATATGTTGAATTCAAAATGTGAAAAAATAATTGTATTAATATTGCTTAAATTTGTATTTTTATTATTATTTCTATTATTATTGTTATTTTTATGATTATTGAAACATTCAAATGTCAGAATATTTCAATGGGGGCCGGGATGTCCGCGCCCTCATTGGCGAGATTGTAATGCGCCAAGCGTAGCTTTCTAACATTCTTTTCTCATTCAATAAAAAATTACCAAACGTTACAGTCCACTAGACTCTATTAGCTCCGACAGATATTTTAATTTTTTTTTTCATTGCAAACTTTATGATTTATTCTAAGCTCACCTGAACTCATTTATTCAAAACTTCATAAAAAAAAAATAATACGAATTGTTTTACAACACAGTGAGGCGATCATAACTATTTTCAATACTTTCACAAATCTTGTTATTATAACTAAACAAAATAAATTAAAATAAGAATGCATGAAGGGATAAATAAATTTCATGGTTCAGCCATGTTTATTTAGACACAGTTATAAACTTTGTATGAGGAAAATCTTTCATCCAGAGAAGAAAGTACCGCATCACTTTCTCTCCACAACAATTTTTATTTTATTTCACTTTTTTATCCACCGGACATTTGAAAGAAACAAAACAGCCGTTCCCCGAAGCGAAAAAACCAGCAATTGAAAACGTCTGCAGATGTGTCAAATGAATGTTTTTCCATAGAAGACGACCTGTCAGAAAGTAAACCAACACCCCTGCATCCACATCACTCATGTGGCTGCCTATCGAACCGCTTATTTAGTATTCTTGGTCTGCTTGTTCTTGGTCCGTATCCCGCATTTGTCAAGTTAAAGGCTTCCCGAAACCCTTCGAGGGTTTTAAAATTGCACATATGCACAGATGGTGTAGCGTCAATCCATCAGACGTCACAGACGTGCCCAGTTTCCTTCTTTTTAGAACTTTTTTTTTCCCCTTCTATTTATTTATTAAGGGGTGGGCACTGTAGAGACACTCGAAAAAGGAAGGTTTGTTTACGAAGCCTAAAAATAACACCAAGGAAGAATGGTGTTGGTCACAGAGAGGCGATCCATCCATCTATTTCTGAAAATGCATAATCCATCAAGTTTGAACTGAGGGTTTCTCCCTGTATTTTATTGCGTCTAAGTATTACAAAAAATTTCAAACTGCAGTATGTTGTGTTTTTGTTATACGAACAGTGTGAAAAAATAAAAAGGGACATCTTAATTACTTCTGGTTTAATGATGGGGCTTTTATATACAAAGCTAAAAACTCTATGGTTCGAGAGTTTGAAGTTGCTAATTAATTTGTGGAAGACTTGTTTTAAGTTACGAAACCAGACAATAAAACGTACTTAGTAGAAATTTTAGTCACTTTACAATCCATGCGAATGCATCTATGGCTCGCCCGTCCAGAAGAGGTTAATTCGTAGCGTATTAACCTCTTCTGGACGTAGCGTATTTCGCTGTATCCCTTAAACTTATGCATTCAGATTAAAAAAAATTGATTCATAATTGGAAAACTGATTAATCCAAAGATTGCGAAAGACAATTTTTAAAGATTATCAATTGCTTTTTTTATAATATAATTTAAAGGGTCGTTCAAATACTAGGTAAGCATATTTTAGGCAATTTTGGAAACCCTCTCCCTCTTGTCTGCAAAAATAAGCGAATCACAAAAATCACCTCCTCACTCCGCTTGAATTTTTACTTTTTTGGTCGTAATCTAATTTTAAGATGAAATTCAATTAAAAGAGGTAACTTTGCATCGAACCAAATTTACGTTTTAATTTATTTTATTAAATTTTGAGTAAAATATTCAATGGGCATCTTTTGTGTTTTCTTTCTGAATTCAAAAGTCTTCACCTCTAAAAAGAATTTTATTATTTTTTCTTTCTCTGAATTCGAATTTTATTTCAAACGATAAATTTTTCCACGTGTATCCTTTTTTGTTATACTTTTAGAAAAAAAAATTGAAAATAATGGGACTTTCATAAACAAAGTTTTACATAACTCATAGACAGACTCATTACAGGACTCATAGACAGACTCATTAGAGGACTCATAGGCACTCATAGGACTCATAAGACAGACAGGACTCATAGACAAAGTTTTACATAAACATTGCTTATAGCCCTCCCTCACCTCCCCTTGTCAGCAAAAATAAGCAAATCTAATTTAATTTACTCGTTCGAAAGATACTGTCGAATAAGATAAATAGCAATTATCAATTTAGTTGTGAAAATTAAATATTACTGATAAAAAACATCACCTCCTTCGTTTGCACTCTTTTGAAGGAAGGTGCCTTAGATGTTGATAGAAAAAAGAAATGTAACAATTATTTTATTACCACTGTAAAAAAATATTCCACAAAAAAATAAAATTGAGAACTATTAGATATTGATGATTAATCCGATTAATATTACGGTATTAATATTATTGTACATTAATATCACTGTATATGATTAATCCGATTTGTTATTGCAATTTTCAAGTATACTCATTGAGTTATAAATTTAAACACAACCTTCTTATCTTTCTTTTTATCATTACTGCGTTCTCAATGAGGGTATGGATTGCACAAACTTATTCGCCAATCATGGCGGCCAAAATGAATCAAACAGAACTAAGTACTCGATCATTTCGCGCCTCAGATACACCAAATCAAAGTTAACAATTATGAAACTAGATCACGTAAGGCGATTTTGAGAATAAATCACGCCAAAACCACGCCTCCATTTCATTGATTCAAATCAAACTAAACGATTCCAGTCATTATGTACTGTGTAACACAAATGTGTCATTGGCGACCTCCAAACAGAACATTTGCAAGAGGGATACCGTCCCCCACCCCCACATCACCGTTCAGAAAGACAGAAGAGAAAGAAAGATGGACAGACAGACAGATATCCAACTGTAAGGACAGTCAGCCTTCACAGCAGCAATATCGACCCGGTTTTCCTTTTGCTTGAGCGAGGCATGTGTACGCCAGTCACATCCGGGCATTTCCCCTATTGTTTGAGGCGGTGCTGTCAATCATTCGTCACTCTTGACAGTCCAAAATGTCATCCGGGTTCTTTCTCCTCTTCCCTCGCTCTCTTGCTTCGGCAGGAAAGACATTTTAACGTGTTCGTGACTAGATAGAACGAAAGGACGAAATGGGGAAAAGTTTTGTTGGAGACAAAAGCGTATCAAAAAAAGAGAGATAGATTGAAGAGGGGAAAAAAAGAAGGGATTTGCATGCAAAGTGTAAAGTTTATACTGAGTGCGTGTCTCTACTTCGCATTTTTCTTTTCTCCTGTTCCTCCCTATTGGCAAAAGATAAGAATCTTGAGAGCATCAACTTGGAAGATTTTTTTAAGGAGAATCACAGAAAAATTGTATCAAGTTACAAAATTACTCTTGAAGTAGTACTTGCAACTTGTGCGTGATTTGTATGCGCTTTAAAATGCTCGTTAGATATTGATTGGATATAATTAATACCTAATGAGAAATTGGATGTTAATTTCAGCCAATATTTGAAAGAACTTCGCATTCCAATACCTACAGACAGAAGATGAGAATCTTAAGAACATCAACTCGGAAGGTTTTCCAAGGAGAATCGTAGAAAAAATGTATCCAGTAACAAAATTACTCTTGAAGTAGTACTTGAAACTTTTGCATGATTTGCATGTGTTTCTAATTGCTCATGAGATATTGATTGGATAGAATTAACATTTAGTGAGCAACTAGACATTAATTTGATCCAAAATCTATTAGAATTTTGTGTTTCAACCTCTACAGACAAAAAGATAAGAATCTTAAGAGCATTAACTCGGAAGATTTTCCAAGGAGAATCACAGAAAAAATGTATCCAGTAACAAAATTACTCTTGAAGTAGTACTTGCAACGTTTGCATGATTTGCATGTGTTTCTAATTGCTCATGAGATACTGATTGGATAAAATTAATATCTAGTGAGCAACTAGATATTAATTTGATCCAAAATCGAATAGAATTTTGAGTCTCAACCTCTACAGACAAAAAGATAAGAATCTTAAAAAGCATTAACTCGAAAGATTTTCTAAGGAGAATCGCAGAGAAAATGCATCCAGTTACAAAATTACTCTTGGAGTAGTACTTGCAACTTTTGTTTATATATGCTTAAAATTGTTTATGAGATACTGATTGGCTAGAATTAACATCTAGTGAGAAATTTAATATTAATTCCATCCAATATCTAATAGAGTTCTGTGTTCTAACCTATATTGACAAAAGATAATAATCTTAAGAACACCAACTTGGAAGATTTAAGGAGAATCACGGAAAAAATTTATCAATTACAAAATTATTCTTGGGGTAAGACTTGTAAATTTTACCCGATTTCTATGTCTTTTCAATTGCTCATCAGATATTGGTTGGAAAGAATTAATATCACATCTTTACAATGACATTTTGCGATGCTTTATAAATACCGCAGAGAAGGTTGGCTAAAGATAGGCTAAACTTGACCTAAAGTCATGAATAACAGTTGCAAACTAACGGCAGTTACGAAAATAGCATATTAGTCGGAAAAAAGTCTTCTTTCATGTGACGATAGAGCATACAAAAAACAGCTTTTTAAGCAACTTTTTTTTTTAAAGTTTCTTACACAAAAAGTTTCCGAGAGACTTTTCCGAAGTTGCTGGTGAATGATTTTTCCACACAATCCACGAAAAGAAAAGAAAAAATCACAAGAACAAGATTTAAGAAATTTGAAGTCCATGCGCACAATTTTGATTGAAGATGGTGGTAGTAGTAATTTGTTCTTAGAATCATGCTCCTCAAAATCGTGCTTGGGTTTTTGCTCGATTCTGAAATCACCAGAGACATTAAATTAGAGTGATTTCAAACCACTAAGTAACAATCGGAGAGACTGCAATCGAATTAGACATCAAGCCTTTAGAACGAAAAATCGAACGCCGGCTAAAGCCGTGTTAGACGAATACCCTGCCCACCACACTGCCAGAAGGATGCACGCAGAAAATTTTATCTAATTGTGGTTCAATGAATAATTGTAATGGTTTAAGTTGATACCTTACTAAATTTGTAGGTATATTAATCAATTACTTTGACACAGTTCGCTAGCTAAGATAGCATAAGGTTGTTGTTTGATTGGAAGATAGGTTATGAATATACTTTATTATAGCTCAATTTTACTTCATTTACTGACACTGTAAAATATTAACGATGGTATAACGTGATAAAATATTGCTGAAGTAAAGAAGGAAAAAATGATTCAACTTGATGTATTACTATGCAACAAAATTAATGTATAATTATGACTCAATTCAAGTTCATACCAAACTGTGACTGCAAAATGATAATTGTAGTACAAAATGATAACATCTTGCAAAAGTTGGAGCTGAAAATGATTCAACTTGATTTGCTACAATTTCACAAAATTAACGAATAAACAAAATAGAGATCAATTTTAAGTTGATATCAAACTGAGGCTGCAAAATGATAACAAACGTAATAAAATCTAGCCAAGGTAAAAGTCGAAAATGATCAAACTTGATTAGCAAATAACAATTAAAAAAATAACTACCAATTATGGCTCAATTCAAGTTGATACCAAACTGACTGCAAAATGATAACTATGGTGTAGGAGAATAACATCCTGCAAAGGTAAAAGTCGAAAATGATTCAACCTGATTTACGACAATTTCAGATCAATTAACGAATAAATGTGACTTATTCAAAGTTGATACCAACCTGAGGCTCCAGAATAATAACTACGGTATAACTTGTTAATGTATTTGTAAGGTTGAAACCAAAATTAATTAATTAACGTTCAACGTAACCCAATTTACTTTAAAAGTGTGTAGAAAGGACAGTTCGTTACTGTAGCACAATCTACACACAAAAACATTCCAACCGTAAGTTGCGACGCAGCCTTTAACATTCTCTTTTCTCTTTCAATCAACACGAAGCCTCTTCACTTCTCTTCATTACCGTAAAATCGTTCGTTCACAGCTAAAGCAATTAAATTATAGTCTGCTTTTTCCTTTTTCTCGCTGCAGATACGTCTACTTTACGTCTTTTTTTATTGCAAAGGGTGCTTTTATTTATTGGACCCCCCGTTTATGGGAAAGAGAAGGAATAATTTTTGAACATTTCTCACTTTATATATGGTTGTGCGAGGATAGATATATAGAGACGGTTATCTCATGACTAGGGTGTAAATTTCGTCAGGAAAGGGGGGTTTTCTCGCCTACTACCTTCTAGCTTTTAATTTTACAGCTTGATTTAAAACCTATGGAATTGAGTTAGCAAAGTCGAAGAAGATGCCAAGAATAACGCTTAAAGTTTTTAAAGAATTTTTCATGTTGATGATTTAAGGTATACATTATTCACTTGAAACTAATTATCCATGCAAAAACGGAAAGAAAATAGGTTTCCCAGCAGCAATAAACTGAAATTAATGCTTTTAACGTAATGCATAAAGCACTGGTCAAATATTAAATTCTATTTTTTTTATTTTTACAAATGACTGATAGTTTTCAGTCTGGCATTGTTGATGAAATGTTCGCAAATTCCATTATTTGAGTCTTTTAACGAATAATTTCCAGTTTTAATGATAGGTTCTGGATTGAACTGATTTAATTGTGGACAATATTATCTATTTTGAATCTATCACTTCGCATTAATGCATGGTTTATGAAAGATGTAAAATTCAAATTTTTTTTTTTAATTTTTTTTACAAATGACTGATAGTTTTGAGTCTGGCATTGTTGATGAAATGTTCGCAAATTCCATTATTTGAGTCTTTTAACGAATAATTTCCAGTTTTAGTGATAGGTTCTGGGTTGAACTGATTTAATCGTGGACAATATTGATGAATTTGATGATGGTTCGCGAATTCCATGATTCCATTATTTGAGTCTTTAACGAATGATTTCCAGTTTTAATGATAGGTTCTGGATTGAACTGATTTAATCGTGGACAATATTATCTATTTTGAATCTATCACTTCGCATTAATGCAATTGTTGATGAAAGATGGGCGAATTATTGTACATTGTTGATGGAAGATTGGTGAGTTACGTTATTCGAATATTTGACTTATATTTTCAAGTTTTGACATAAGATTCTAAACTAAATTAATTTAAGCACAATTATTATGTATTTTGGGTAAGAGAAAAAAGGGAAGACTAAGAATAACTTTCCTAAGAATAACTTTAAATTTTTAAAACATAAAAATTTAATGGGATTAGATGAAATCAGATCCCAAACCTGGGGGGGGGGGGCGGGTATGGAGTAGTAGGCTGAATGTCTTATGCCCCAGTCAAACAACGTGAAGAGCCTAAGTAAGTAATTATCTATTTTGAATCTGTTACTATGCTTTGTTGAAGAAAGATTAACAAGTTTCGTTATTTAATCTTAGGCGAATAATTTTCAGTTTTCTGAACTGATTAAAATATGGATGTTATTACCTATTTTGAGTTTGTTACAATAGTATGCAGTGTTGATAAAAGTGCAAATTTCGTCATTTATATTTCTCTAGAATGATTTACAAGTTTTAAAATGAGATTTTGTACTGAAATGATTTTAACATCGATAATGTCAATTGCTTTGAGTCCGTTGCAAAGTATTGTAGATGAAAGATTGACGAGTTACGTTATTCGTATCTTTGATGAACAATTTCACGTTTTAATGTTAGATTCAGAATTGAACCGATTTAAACCTGGATAAATACTACCCATTTTGAATCTGATACTATGCATATTTGATGAAAGTTTAGTGGGTTTCGTTATTTGAATCTTTGTTATATAATTTCAATCTCTAAAATTAGATTCTGGATTGAACCGATTTAAGCCTGGATATTATTACCTATTTTGAATCCGTTATTATGCATTGTTAATTAAAGATTGACCAGTTTTGCTATTTAAATCTTTGAAGAATAATTCATATCTTTGAAGAATAATTTGAATCTTGCTGAATAATTTCAAGTATTAAAATTAGATTCTGGATTGTGCTGATTTATATATGGATAATATAACATATTTTGAATCTGTTAATATGCATTGTTGATGAAAGATTATCAGTTTCATTACTTGAAAATAGAATAGGTGTCTCGTTGTCTCAAGGTTATGGTCCTTTTCCCACCCTACATACTTTTCATCAGTCCGTTACCACGATTTCGACAAATCTTGCTTTTTCCGCAAGAAGCTTTTTCAGTAAGAAATTGGAATGAACTGTAGGTGAAAAGTAACAAGAATTATCGAAACAATGGTAGAGAGTGGGAAAATCGCATAACCTTTAGATGCCTATTTTATTAACAAAAAGTATAGTATGATGTTATTAGTATATGAAAAAAGAAACTAAAATGGAGTAGAAAATAATACTCTAGCAAAACGATTTCATTGATATATTTATTTAAAGACAATAATTTGAGGAAACTAATAACTCTTAAATAGTCAAACTGTGAGGTGTTGTGACCAAAGAAAATTAATTCATTACATATCCTCAATTCTATTTCGATAGCTTTATACTGTATTTCTCTCTCAAATTCTTTAAATCAATATTAAGAAAAGATGTGAATTTCAATCTCACGCTTTTGAAAAGCACCTGCCAACCAATCCAGATCAGATAATGTCCACGAACACATAATTCCACTCCCTAAATCTTCAACTCAATACCTTTCCAATGTAATCAGGCCTCAATGCCATACCAATGATAGTCATCTAGGGCATCATCGAAACTACATAGTTGTCAGCCAATCAAAAGGAAAGGGGAGCGTGAATATTAGGACACCCCCTCTTACTATCTCAAGGATACTGTCATTCGTACGTTGAATGTCAACTGTTCCTCAAAACCATTACTGACTTCCTGACACTAAAATGGTGGTGTTAAAAGGGTTGCTTAATACAGCGAAGGCAGTTGAAGTTGCAGTTAGAGAGCAGGAGGGAGTGCAGATAATTCTGTGAGATGGAAAGTGTATGTAAGGTGAGGATAAAGCGTGAAGGAGAAGATAGAGATTTAAAGCAATTCTTAGATTTGATATGCGAGGGAAAAGCATCGCTATAAGGGAATTGTGTGTTGAAAATTGTTTTGCTTACTTTAAAGCTTTAATTCTATTTTCGAACGTAAATAGAACTTGGAATCGAGGATTTATTCTTGGCGTAGGGTGTTTTATATCCACCCTAATCGGATTTAATTTATTTTATCAACACGAGGTTTTAGTGTTAATAAGAAGAGACTATTGTTAATAAGAAATAAAAAAAAATCAAAATAATATTTCATTTTTGATTATTCATAAGCATTTGTGATTTTTTTTTTAAACAGCAGTTGAAAACACGCGAATTCTGCAAGAACTGCTTGCAAAGTTAAAAATTAATAACGTTTAATAAGAAAATGCGAGAAGTAATAAAATAATAATGGATCACATTTGAATGTAGCCATTGGCGAATAACTTTTTTATTAAACTTATTTTTAATCAAGTACTGCCGTTTTTTCATTTATAACTGTTAGTCTGTTACACAATGGAATTATGTGACAGAATATTTTAACTATTGCACATACTAACATTGTGTAACAGACTAATGGTCTGTCACACAATTGTCCCTCTACGTGTCTTTGTCATGGTATGCAATACGATTCTTAATATTTATAAAGCATTCTTATAAATTTAATTCTTAATATTTATTAGCTGTATATTTGTAAATAGAAACGGATTCGTGCTTAAAAATCATATTTAAAACCATTATGGAATAACTTTTTTATTAAATTTATTTTTAATAAAGTACTGCCGTTTTTTCATAGATAACTGTTAGTCTGTTACACAATGGAATTAAGTAACAGACTATTGTAGCTATTGTACAGACTAATATTGTGGAACAAACTAACTATTGTACAGACTAACATTGTGTAACAAACTAACTATTGTACAGACTAACATTGTGTAACAAACTAACTATTGTACAGACTAACATTGTGTAACAACCTAACTACTGTACAGACTAACATTGTGTAACAAACTAACTATTGTACAGACTAACATTGTGGCCATTATTAACAGACTAATGGTCTGCTATACAATTGTTCCTCGACGTATTTTTGTCATGGTATGCAATACAATTCTTAATATTTATAAAGCATTCTTATAAATTCAATTCTTAATATTTATAAAGCATTCTTATAAATTCAATTCTTAATATTTATTAGCTGTATATTTTCAAATAGAAACGGATTCGTGCTTAAAAATCATATTTAAAACCATTATGGAATAACTTTTTTATTAAATTTATTTTTAATCAAGTACTGCCGTTTTTTCATAGATAACTGTTAGTCTGTTACACGATGGAATTAAGTAACAGACTATTGTAGCTATTGTACAGACTAACATTGTGGAACAAACTAACTATTGTACAGACTAACATTGTGTAACAAACTAACTATTGTACAGACTAACATTGTGTAACAAACTAACTATTGTACAGACTAACATTGTGTGACAACCTAACTACTGTACAGACTAGCATTGTGTAACAAACTAACTATTGTACAGACTAACATTGTGGCCATTATTAACAGACTAATGGTCTGCTACACAATTGTTCCTCGACGTATTTTTGTCATAGTATGCAATACAATTCTTAATATTTATAAAGCATTCTTATAAATTCAATACTTAATATTTATTCGTTATATATTTGTAAATAGAAACGGATTCGTGCATAAAAACCATATTTAAAACCATTATGGAATAACTTTTTTATTAAATTTATTTTTAATCAAGTACTGCTATTTTTTCATTGATAACTGTTAGTCTGTTACACAATGGAATTAAGTAACAGACTATTGTAACTATTGTACAGACTAACATTGTGTAACAAACTAACTATTGTACAGACTAACATTGTGTAACAAACTAACTATTGTACAGATTAACATTGTGTAACAAACTAACTATTGTACAGACTAACATTGTGTAACAACCTAACTACTGTACAGACTAACATTGTGTAACAAACTAACTATTGTACAGACTAACATTGAGGCTATTATTAACAGACTAATGGTCTGCTACACAATCGTCCTTTTACGTATCTTTGTCATGGTATGCAATACAATTCTTAATATTTATAAAACATTCTTAAACTCAATTCTTAATATTTATTCGCTATATATTTGTAAATAGAAACGGATTCGTGCATAAAAACGATATTTAAAAATAAACAGCAAATCAAACAAAAAAAAATTGAACAAAATTCTCAACCGTGGGGAGGGAGGAACCAAAAAATTCAAAACCCAGACGGATGAACCATAAAAACTAGACCAAAAGAGAAATAAACAGACAAACGGGATGAAAGATAAAAAGTATCCATACATTCCCACATTTTCCTTGACGTACTATTTGTTGGCAGGGGCCGTGTATGTGTATGTATTTGGGCATGTATTCGAAAAGCCCCCCTCTCTTTCTTCTTCGCTGAGTGACTCGGATCAATAGCGGCACGTTAACTTTGTCAAGTGTCTCATGCCCCGAGTCAATGATGCAGTAGGGTTGGGGTCAGTGCTGTCACTCCCCACAAAAACCGATCCACACACACATACATGCCTCTTCTTGCTCCTGAAGATTGGCGCACATATACAACAACGCGTGGTTTGATTTTTTTTTTCTCCCTTCCTCTGACGATCTTCATCTTTTTTTTATTTTTTGGCGATCTTCTCTTTAGAGCTTTATGCCGTTATATATATATTTTGTTCTTGTTTTTCGCTTTTTGACACTCCTTCTCTTTTTGATGCTTTATTCGCGGCGGTTTTCTCCTCATCTCAAACCTCGTCGTCCACACTCTGCTCTCTTATATTTCTCGATGTTCAATCGACGAGGGGACCAATCACAAATTGCAAGTGGATGATACTTCGTAATTTAGTTCAGTTTTAACACCTTCCATCAAGAGCGCATGTGATGAGAGATAAGTAGAGATTAATTTCGTCTTGTCTCTTCAATTTTTGAGAAACCGCGATAATCGAACCTCCCTCCCTCGATTTCCTCACCCCTTAAAAGATTTACATCGTAAAAGAATAAGAAATAGTGCGTGGAGTCCCTCCGCGCGGAAGAAGTTAAACTTCGTAGCCTGCGACGTTAATTGTAGAAGAATCAGCAGTCGTAGAAGGATCACTAGTTCTATTCAACGACTCTTTTTCCTGCTCCGCCCGCTTCTGCGCTCTGTAAAAACGGTAATATTGTGTGTTTTTCCCTCGTGGACCTCTTGAACCGGTGGAAGTGCTTGTGGTTGCCTCATCGTCTCGCCATGGAAAATGTATTTGTATTAATAATGTATGTGAATGCGTCATAATGTAATTTCAAAAAAGAAAACCTAACAATCAATTGATATTCACAAGAGACGTACCTTGACATAATCTTAAATCCATCGCATTGTCCGTGGGAATGTTTTCACTCATTTTTTACAATTGTTATCCACTAAGTTTGAAAATAAAAAATACTATCCTATTAAATTATATGTGTATCAAATCAAACTAAAAAAATATTTATGGAAAAACAAAACTTTTATGACTTTTATTATTTTTATGCTAGTGAGAATTTTGCTTCAATATTGTATCAAGTTGACCAGAAAGTTGAATCGCAGTTTTATTTATACGTTATTCAAAACCATAAAGTGATTGCTAAAGAATAAGAGCAAGTATAGGAAATGATTGGAGAAAAGATAAAGTTATATTACGGAACGGAAAATTGCATGGTAAAAACTAGAATTTCAAACTGACGGTTTTTAATCCGTTTGGATTTGGGTGAAAAATAGAGAAAACCACTTTGTGAACGAAATGGCTGGCTTTAGACCGTTAAATATACAGTGAAATTTCGAAGTAAAAACTGGTATTTTTTACAGTGTACTTTCAGTCGTCGTCTGCGATTTGCAACGTTAAGGGGATGCTATACCTCGGAAATCGCAAATTTCGATAAACTGCAGATTTAATTTAAAATTTAAATAGAAAAAGTGCGTTTTGGTAAACCAAAACTAAACCATAATGCTTCAATTGCTGAAAAAATGCTTTCAAAATGACTTACGACAGGATTACACAAGATTATGCACTGGGGGAGTAATCCCCTCATAATTTGTTTGCATTTTGATAGCTTGAAAGCATTTTTTTAGCATTTGAAACAATATGGTTTATTTTAGGTTTACCAGAACAAGCATTTTCTAAACTTTAAAATGCAATGGAGGTGTGATAGAATTTGCCATAAAAAGTTTCTAGCATGCTATAGCGTCCTTTTAAAATAGCTCAATTTAATAAGTTTGGCTCCTTCAAAACACATTAGCGTGATTGCAACCTTGTTATAAAATAACTATGAAACTATTTTCTCCCTTTTTATATTTTATATAACATATAAATTATATTTCTTATTTCTCTGTTGCTTTTTCTTGCACTTCAATGCAGCTAATGTTAGCAATTAATTTGAAATACGACAATTTCCTTTATTTCGTTTTCAAATTTTCTGTAAATCTTCGGTCATAAATATTATTATTATGATTTATGCTTCCTTTCCTTTTTAAGTAAAATTTCTTTCAAATTAATTGTAATTCTTATTTTTTAAGCTAATTATATACGTAACAATTTTTAATATTTATGCACTTAAGAATTCACATTTTACAAAAGCTTGTCTAAGAAATACGTGTGACCTTTCGCATGAAGGACGTGCCTGCTTGAAAGTTAATTTCTTAATTCAGTTTGCAAACCTGCATTGTGATTGTAAGTTTTCTAAGAAGTAAAATGCTCGTCAATAAATTGTACAATTGTTAACCGGTAACCAAGTTTTCCCAAATAATTCACAATTAAGGAGAAATTTTGCCAAAAAATCCACAGCTTAATAGAAATTTTGTCAAATATTCCACTAGTTATGGGAAATTTAGTTGAGCAAGCCAGCGTTTAGAAGAAATTTTATCCAATTCCTCTTTGTTGCAACGCTACTGAGAAAAAGTGAGTAAATGCATTCAAAAAACACTAAATTATACAATTTACGTTAAGGCTCTAAAAAATTAGATGTCGCCAATCTTTGTGATCTTACTACGCCATTTGTTAATGTCAAGTTAACCCAAATATTTAATTTGGAGTTGTTCTTTTTATTCGTGAGTTGGTTTGAAAACTACATAATTATAAGGTGAATGTCCTCATTTAGCCTAATTTAGTGGATAAACCATTTATATATATGGTTTGCTAACTATACTAACAATTAGTGGCTTATTATAAATAGTTAAAAATGTTTTTATTACTTAGATTTTACACATTAAAAGTTTGTACTTAAGACTCAAAGAATCCCAAAAATGAATTCTTTTTAAGAAACACAGTTGTCAGCTTTTAAATATAAATTATGTGGATTAAATTATAAAATAAAATATATTTAGAAATTCATAAAAATGTATAAGTCAAATTTTGACTCTTTTTTGGATTTAATCTTAATGCAACTCGAGTGATTTCGTAGAATCACAGGTTTCTTTTATTTGCATTCTCTAAGATACGCTTATTTTCAATAAATATAAATAAAATGAAACAGCATTTCGAATTATAATGTTATGAATTAAAATTTCAAACAGTGAAAAAAAAATACCCCGATAAGATTAAAAAAGTAAATAATTTTACTCGTTAGTTAATGCTTAAACAAAAATTTCTAATAAATGTCTTAATAATTTAAATTTTACAGGTAAACTGTCCGTATTTTTTTAAATTCATTTTGTAGCGATGAATTTTTAAATTCTTACAATTCAACAAACCTACATCAAAGTCCCTCAAAAGCTCTTTCTTAATTTTCCCTGCCTGCAGATGATTCTAAAGGAAAAAACAATTTTACAAGCCAACTAAAAATGGTATAACTAACGTTAAAACTGAGGATCTGCAAAGAATTTAAAGAAGGCCAGAAAAAAATATTGGTATTTACTGATAAAAGCTACTAGATTAGGTGGAATTCTGTTTAATAAAATTCATTTTAAATGATTTTTAAACGATGCAGGTTCTTTCTCCAATTTATTTATTTAATTATTTATTTTAGCTTTTATAAATAGAAATGTGTATCATCATTTTTAAATTTATACGCAATAATTTTTTTTAAAAATTAAAGCATTGCTTTTTATTTTTTATGCTATTTTAATGTTATATTTCAAATTGGTGCATTACTTTTTTTTCTTAAATGATCATAAACGCGGTTAAATTAATTACTTATCTCTTAAGTAAAACTAATACTTTTTAATGCGATAGTTAAAAATGATAATTAAAGATGCTTATTTTTTCATTATTTTACATTTGCAATTAAATAATATAACGTTATTTTTTTTAATATCATTATTATCACTTACCAGCGTATAATTAATGCACTCGTTAACACAGATATCTAAAACTAAAAAAAGTTTATCATCTGTAACGTTTTCTTAAAACACTTTATCTTTCCATATATCATCTAAAACGACCAATAGCATTTAAATTACATAAAAATTTCAAAAAAGCGCGAAGAAAAAATTTTATGAACAATTTTGCTGCGATTTTTCTATTTTCTCAATAAATACATAAAAAAAACTAATACTTTAAATTCGGCAAATGCTCAGGGGTGAGTCGTGGAGGCTCAGGGAACGGAGCACTCGCCTTCCAATGAGGTGAACCGGGTTCGAATCCCAGCGATGAACGGTCGATAAGAATTCCGCACCCGGCTCGCACCGACCACAACGCTGACGTAAAATATCCTCAGTGGAAGACGGATCATGTGTTAAGAGTCCCCTTGTTGTCGGACTAATCATGGGAGGTTTTCGTGGTCTTCCTCTCCATGAAACGCAAATGCGGGTTAGTTCCTTCGAAAAGTTCCTCCACGAAGGCAAATTTCTCCCAGTACTTAGATCAAGAAGTTTCTAGTCTTCTGGATTGGGTTCAAAACCAAAAGGCAACGGAGTTGAACACTGATAGTCGTAAACCCAAAAATTGGGCCGGCTATTCCACGACGGTTATAAAATAAAATGCTTATAGGTCTGCGTAGTGGCTCAAGGAATAAATCGTTCGCCTCCCTATGAGGTTAGCTGTATACGAATCCTAGCAGTGGCTAGTGGATACGAATCCTGCTCCCTGCTCGCACCGACCACTGAGCTGACGTAAAATATCCTCAGTGGAAGACGGATCATGTGTTAAGAGTCCCCTTGTTGTCGGACTAATCATGGGAGGTTTTCGTGGTCTTCCTCTCCATGAAACGCAAATGCGGGTTAGTTCCTTCGAAAAGTTCCTCCACGAAGGCAAATTTCTCCCAGTACTTAGATCAAGAAGTTTCTAGTCTTCTGGATTGGGTTCAAAACCAAAAGGCAACGGAGTTGAACACTGATAGTCGTAAACCCAAAAATTGGGCCGGCTATTCCACGACGGTTATAAAATAAAATGCTTATAGGTCTGCGTAGTGGCTCAAGGAATAAATCGTTCGCCTCCCTATGAGGTTAGCTGTATACGAATCCTAGCAGTGGCTAGTGGATACGAATCCTGCTCCCTGCTCGCACCGACCACTGAGCTGACGTAAAATATCCTCAGTGGTAGACGGATCATGGGTTTGAGTTCCTTTGCTGTCAGGCTAACCGAGTGAGGTTTTCGTGATTTTTTTTCTTCATGTAACATACGTTAGTTATTTCCATTAAAAAAAGTTTTCCACGAAGGCTATTTTTTCCCAATGCTGGATCCCTGAGTTCCCTTGTTTTCTCGGTTGGGTTTAAAAAGTACAAGGCTACGGAGTACAGATGTAAACACAGAATTGTCTCAGCTGTTCAACACCGATTTTAAAATGAAATAAAAATGTTTAAGTTGAGAAGAGTAATGGTTTAGTTTTAGAATAACACTACAGTAACTCCTTGCAATTACGAACTTAAAGATAATAGAGCATAAATACCCGAGATATTGAAGGGGAAAAAAGAGAATATTTCAGTTATTAAATATTAATATATGAAGTTACGTAAAAATAGCGAGAATCTTATTAATTAAATACATAAAGTTTTTATGTAATACATTAAAATAAGTTTTTTTCCTTTTTTTTCCCCAATGCCCACCTGTGTTAACATCCGTCAATTCAGGCACTTACAGGGCGATTTTGTTGGCCTCTCTTTCAGGGGCACCTTATTAGGTGAGCCAACGTCGCTCCCACAGTGAGGACAGATAGTACAGAGAAGGAAGAAACATCCATGCCTTTCCCGGGATTCGAACCCAGAACCTTTCTGATGCAAGGGCAGTTCCCTGCCCTTACACAGGCCGGTCGGCCATTAAAATAAGTTAAAATCTTGTTATTTTTAACTTAGAAAAAAAAAATGAATATTAACCAACATTTAAATGTTTCTAAAATCGAAATCAAATCTTTTAAAATTTGCCACATTTTCTAAATACCTCAAAATAAAATCCTCATTTCGTTCTAGCGAAATTTTACTGAACGATATTTAACTTATAAAAAGATTTAAGAGAGTCTAATATTTGATTTCTATACCCTATTCCTGCAATGCGGTTTTATCTGTAATCGATCCAAACAACGAAAAATAATAACCTATTTATTGATGGTAATAAATTTGCTGGCAGTCCCTCGATCATTCCTTTATCTGTTGGTAGAGAGTTTCATAGGATAAGCGACAAGGCGGGAGCAAAAGGATGAAGAAGAAAGAAATAGGATGAGAGAGTGAGGGGGGTTGAGAGAAAAACTCTTGTAGACAGTTCCGTGGATCACCTCACGGCTCGCGAGAGAAGAATATTTCAACCGGAAATGGCTCCTTTTTTATTCTCGCCAACAATCTGAAGGGAGTGAGTAGACGACAAATATTGAAACGATGATAGCGCCCTCCAACACTATCATCACCCACATTTGGCGCTTTTGTTACGGTGATTGAATATTAACCAGGGAAAGGAAATGACGGAAATATGTATGGTTAGATTAATAACTGTATATTGGGTAAGGCAAAATGTGGTTTGAGTCATAATTTCTGATGAAATCAATGAAATATATTGAACTTTAATTATTAATTTAATTTTTTTAATGGAAATTTTTGATTTAAATCGATTTGAATCGATATATATCGGGTAATATAACTAATCATACAACACGTTTTAACCTGGAAAAGAAAAACGTCCATTTTTAGCACCCAGTGTAAAGATATACGATATGAAATATTACAAAAACTGTATGGTATACCCGCATATCCTTTTTTTTAAATTTTGGATTAGTAAGCGATTTTACAAAAATCAAAATAATATCTATAATAAATAACATTTTAAATCGAATTATAATAAATATTCGAAATCTCAAAATTGCAAAGGCTAGTTTGTCCCAATGCTTGATCCAGGAGTTCCCTTGTCTTCCGGATGAGGTTCAAAATTACAAGCTACTGAGTGAACTCAAAATTGCATAGGCTAGTTTATCCCAATGCTTGATCCAGGAGTTTCCTTATCTTCCGGGTGAGGTTCAAAATTACAAGCTACGGAGTGAAACATCGATAGTCGAAAAATAAGAATTGGAGAAACTAAGAATTAAAACTGGAAAGTTCAAGCTGCGATGGCTCAAGGGATTAAGCGCTAGCCTCCCATGTTCGAATCCCAACGTTGGCTGGTCAGAATTCTGCTCCAGTTTTGAACCGACCAGAGTGCTAACATAAAATATATTCAGTGGTAGATGGATCATAGGTTAGAATCTCCTTGCGGTCAAACTAAGCATGGGAGGTTTTCAAATGTAGCGCAAATGCGGAGTAATTCCATAGAAAAGTCAAGCTACATTGAATAGAGTTAACTTGTCTTCTGGGCGGATTTTAAAATTTCAAGGCTGCAAAGTTGAACTTTGATAGTCGTAAACTCAGAATTAGGTCAGCTGTTCGCAGCCCCGTTTATAAAATATAAAATGAAACTGAAAAGTGCGCCCACTTCATAACAACGATAAAAATTAACTAATTTTTCAAGCAGAATAAAACTTCCTAAATTAGTTTAGATCGGAATATTAAGCAGTCAATTCAAATTTACATTTAGAGAAATTTACATTAACAAATAAACAAGACGATTTGTTTATTCATCAAAATTGATTACTAAATCTATTGAGTAGATGAATCATTATTGTATTAATACCTTAATGCAATAATGATTCATCTACTCAAAATTAACGAAAGGCGATCTCTCAATGAATTCTTAATCGCTATTTCGTGATCAATACAAAAATGATCTATTTATTTTTCAGACATTGTTCTAACGGTTTAATATAACAAAGATTCAACGATAGGGAAAGAATTTTTTTTAATAACTTGTTTAAGTTAAGGTCCAAGATATTCATTTTAACCATTCGATTCCTTCTGCATTTGTCTCACCATCACCGTATAAGTACACAATCGAATGGGACAATTAACTCCCTATACCATTTTAGAAGAAAATGTTCGCCTCTTAATTCCTATAAGGTAGAAATTTTTCTATTAATCATATCAAAATAGATATTCGCTTCTCATATAATAGCATAAATATATATTTGACTTTATATTATAGTATAAGCATATATTTGATTTTCTATTATAGTATAAGCATATATTTGACTTTCTTTATAATATAAGCATATATTTGTATATATAAGCAGCTATTATAGTATAAGCATATATTTGGCTTTCTATAATAGTATAAGTACATATTTGACTTTCTGTTATAGTATAAGTATATATTTGACTTACTATTATAGTATAAGTATATATTTGACTTTCTGTTATAGTATAAGTATATATTTGACTTACTATTATAGTATAAGTATATATTTGACTTACTATTATAGTATAAGTATATATTTGACTTTCTATTATAGTATAAGTATATATTTGACTTTCTATTATAGTATAAGTATATATTTGACTTCCTATTATAGTATAAGGAAATACTTGCCACTCTATCACATAATCTAAGTAGATATTCACCTCCCATAATAAATGTAAATATTCTTCTTTTATCATGTAGTATAATTAGAAATTCGCACCTCTATCAAGTTGTAAAATTTAGTAAAGTAATTTATCTTTCTATCAAAATATAAGTAGACACCTAACATCATATGATAGTAGAAATATTCGTCTTCTTATTATAGTATAAGCAAACGTATAAGCGATTATAGTATAAGCAAACATTTATCTTCCTGCCGTAGTATAAGTAGGCATTAATCTTATTAACATAGAATAAGTAGACATTTATCTTCCTATCATAGTTTAAATCGATAACAACGGGGAATGCATTTCTTGTTCCACTTATACAAATTATTGATCTAGTTTCATCCGGATATGAGGATTTTATCTATTTTTTCTTTTAATAATAGCATTTTTATTCAAAATGTACAAGTTTAAAAACATTATACACGATAGGGAGTCGCGAATGTTGAGACAAACTTTTTGGGGAGTTAGGGCACATCATCAGGGTAAAAATTGCATAGGAACCCAAATCCGGAAATGTCGTCATACGTGGCTAGGGACGCTTCCATGCGGTCCCCTCATATATGTGCTTTTTAAACTTGTGCGTTTCGACAAAAAAATAAACTATAGACCTGATAGATCATATTGATGTTGAGCTAACTGCTGGAAGTTTTTTTAATTTCTTTCATGTCTAACAACAATGAGGAAAAAATTATATTCATAAGATTTAGACGAAAGCAAATTTTTAAAAATGCAACTTTTTTACGATGAAAATTTTCATTTACCAAGATTTATTATTATTATTTTTTAAACTATATACATCCGTACAGCTAAAAACATTCACTATATGGTAAGGTAAATAAAATCAAACGATAGAAAATATTTAGAACGGACTTAAATTAAAATTATATAACACCTAACGAAATTGAAGTAATAACTCTTAGAACAAAGTAAACACGAGTTTAATGCAACGCTATACTAGATATAATTTAATAATGGCAACAAAAAACATATTTATTAAAATGGCCTTAAAAAAATTATTTCCTACTTGAAATACGATTGGTTAAACTAGTCAGAGCTAAAAAAAAATAAACAAACAAAACAATTCGAATGATTGACAGAATTTTCCTGGTCATAATATATTCAATTCGAATGAAGAATAAAAACATTCTGTATTTAGGGACAACCTCCCGTTTCGAAAACAGCCTTGTTTGATTCGAGAGGCAGGCGTCGTCGGAGCTACAGCCACAGGAGGAGCGACTAGATACCCGGCAACCACTCCTGTGGACGGGCAACTAATAAATCATAAGACCGGCCTCCGCGAGCAGCGACCTCCTCACATCAACAAAAGCGCGGAAGGATACAAAAGGTGGCGCACGCTGCCGGATATCCGCCTTAGTGACGTAAGGAGAGCGCGTAACAGGTGGCAACAAGGGAATATTGTAGGTAAACATTTGGTTTATTTTGTTGTTCTTTTTTAACAACTCTTTTTCTTTCCTTGTTCGTTGCGTGCGGAAAAGTTAAAGAGGATGTTTCGCGTCGGGGACTGTGAAAATATGTAACAAAGTAAATATATTTTCATTCCTTCTGATTCATCGGGTAAAAATTTGTCACGAAAGTTATCGAATGGCGCCAAAACTGTGACGA
Organism: Parasteatoda tepidariorum; assembly: GCF_982258835.1. Taxonomy (NCBI): domain Eukaryota; kingdom Metazoa; phylum Arthropoda; class Arachnida; order Araneae; family Theridiidae; genus Parasteatoda; species Parasteatoda tepidariorum. The sequence goes on from NC_141755.1 coordinate 79,144,496, forward strand.
AATATTTATAGGGAATTCGGAATATTTAAAAAAGGGAATTCGTAAAACGTGAGGGTAAAAAAAAAAATTTCCAGTTCCAAGAGGCATCATTCAAATTTATTTTTTAATAAATAGGTTTATTTAAATCTAGTTAAAATGAATTTTAATCTTTATTTTATTTTTATATTTCGTTTCTAGCATTTATTAGGATTATTACATATAATCGAAAGTATTTTTTGGTTCCAAAACTTAAATAATAAAAAATGCATTACTTTCGATAGAGACTTTTTAAATAAATTAACTTTATAATTAAACTTTGAGAAAATAAAAATCGTAGATTATAGAATGAAAATTTGAAACTAATGTACTTAAAACGAAGAAAAAGGGGAATTCACAAATTAAAACCAGATAGTAAAATGCGCAATTTATCATAATTTCGTAATAGCTTAAAATGTATGTTTTTAATAAGATACAATGATAAGGTTTTGAAAAATCAAGTTACGGATTATTTATGCCAGCGTCGCGTAATAGAGTAGTGCATTGAATAAGATTAGACATCAATAATTTTGGATATGTTTCATAATCTTCGATTAGATAAGGCTCGATAACTGGCAATTTTCCCGAAGAAAAAAAAAATTTGGTCCATATTTTTAACTTCAAATATATCGTTTGAACACTATATGATTAGCATTGGGCAGGAAAGGAAAAGATGTTGGTGCCTTTAGCTGGATTCAAACATGGAGCTGGTTTCTGAAGCTCAGCAGAGAAGAAAACATTAGATATTTCGGACCTCACGTACTGTTACGATTAAAAAAGCGATATTATCTTTAATTTTAACGATATCTTTATAGACTTATTTAATTTAATATTTATTTCGATTCTACTGTTTGCTTATTTGCCTTTCTCTTAACTTAAAGTAAAGATTTGAGATTAAATGCATTTCCGGTCCTACCTTGTTCTTCGAATATTATATGAAAATTATGAAATATAATATCTGACGATATTTATATTTCCAATCAAACTGTGAAAAAAATATTAATTAAGGGATTTAGGATAACCTTTGATATTTTAACTTTGAGTGGATCTTGACTGTTAACCTAATATGATTGGGTTTTAACTTTTAAGTGAGTAAGTTTTTAATAAGACAGCAAAAAACAAGGAAAAAAAAAAGGATTCCCGGAATTTCGAAGAGGATTGATTAGAAATGGAAAGAGTTGTTGGAAAAATAATTGAGTAGAGATGAAAAAGAGTTAAGTCGGTTAATTAAGGCAGAGAATGGAGAAAAAAAAAATGTGTAAGTTTAAAGATAGGAGATGGGGAGTGTATTCAACAAACAGGAAGAAAGTAAATAAAAGAATCTTACAAGATGATCTTAAACGATATTGTAATTAAACATTTAGCAATTAAAGTTTTATCCTTAAAATAATAATTCATTTAGTATTATGATTTTATGTACATACTCTTTTTCACTGATATTCAAAATTAAATTAAGGTAATAAATAAAATTTATCTAAAATAAAATTTCGATTTAAGTTCTCAGCGAAGTAAGTACTCCGAATTCGAACTCATCCTTGTCACAGAATGTATATAATTCGAATATAACTTAAACTAATCGATACTGGGGTTTGATCTTACAAAAATTATAGCTGAAAGTACAAATCATGTATTATTACTTTACAATTACCTATATTATTATGGACTATTCTCTGTGTAAGACTGTACTTAATTTAACTGGTCTAATTAAGCTAAAAAATAATAAGTTAACTTTCATGCCTAATTTGAATAAATTGATCAGATATAAATTTAAAAAAAGAACAATTGTCAACTTAATGAAATCGATAGCAATCAAATAAATTCGAAGTAGAAGTGTGATTACGCCTCAGGTACCTTCCAGCATTTAAAAGCGAAGAATTGGGTAAAAAAGAATAATGAAATACATTCTATTTCAGTCCCGTGTGGGCGTTTCCACCATCATTTGAACACTTCTAGGAAATCGTCCTTTGTTCGAGCTGTTGCCACTTCTCTCAACTCAAATATCCTCAATGTCACTCTAACGTGCTGATCTGTCAAAAAGAGCCGCCATTGTTTGAGTGAAAACTGGGTCAGCCTGTCATCGTTTTATCCCCCTTCGCTTTTGGATGGGACGATTCGAATGACAGTCAAGAACTAGATGTCGGTATCATTGGCAATGATGGCATTTTCACCATTGTCACCCTAATCTTTATCACTTTTGTCCCTAATCATTAGCCTTTTTTCCCCTCAATCTCTCCTTATCAGTAATGGTCTCGAATATCTTTCAAATTAATTAACTGAATCAATTGAAGAGTTTCAAATCAAGCGTTGAAGTTGGCAATTTCAATAGAACTTCTGAGGTATGAAGTTGAACATCAAGATTTTTTTTTAATTATATAAACGTCGAAGGTAAATTGTCATAAGAGTAGAAAATAAGAAAAGAAAATATCGCATTCTTAAAAAAAAGGGGGGGGGATAAAAAAAAAGAAATAGGATTTCTTTTCCCCATACTTAATTTAAAATTCTTTTCTCACAGGTTTTAAATAAAACTTAAAACCATACAATTCGTATATTAAAACTTCACTACTTAGAGGGTGCGTAGCGTTTTTAAAAAGTGCTTAAAGGGGCTTATTTTCGATTTTCGTTTTTTAAAGCCCTTAAAGGCGCTTTTTTTCTTTGGGTGTTTTTAAAAAGTGCTTAATTCTTCCTTTTTCAAAATGAGATTTTTCCTTTACTACGTTGATTTTCGCTTTGAATTATGCAAAAAGACACAGTTCACATTGTTCTATTCAACGTTAATTCAACCCCACAATTAATTCAACCCCAATCTATTTCGGCATAATGTCAGTCCTTAGCGTATGAAAACGCCATTCGTTCTGCATGATTCAAAATTTCATGATTTTTGACAATTGTCAAAAACAATGCCAAAAGGTTTTCTTTTTTTGACATGGCGGGTAAAACAAGCTAAAACCGTCAATTGTCAAAAACTTTCCAACCCTGCCTAATTATGATATTTTCTTAAAGTTCTTAAAAATATTTTTTGAGTGCTTGAAAAGTGCTCAAAAGGTGCTTATTTTTTGTTGAATAATTTGGCTACGCACACTGTCTTAGTATCAAAAAATTCACGATTTCATTTTACATAAAAAAAATTAAAAACACTCCATTTAATATTAAAAGGAACTCAAAATACTCCATTGCATAAAAAAAAAAATTTAAAAAAAAAAAAAAAAAAAAAAAAAAAAAAAAACTTACAATATTTTACATTACAAAATTTATTTGCATTAAAAAAATCAACATAATTCACTTTGTAATAAAAAAAATTCATAATTATATTTTTCACATAATTATGAACTTCTGCCTTTTTAAAATAAGACTGTTTACGAACTTACAGTCAGTATTGGGGGGGGGGGGTCACCAATGTAATAACGGAGTACCGTAACGAAAAAACGAACTCTATGTTTGCTATTTTCCTTTTTTCATACAAAATTTTAAGGAAAGCAATCTTTACGATACCGTCTACGATATCTTTACGATACCGTTTACGATATTTTCGTCTTTGAGTCATCATTAGAAAAAAAAATTAAGACTTTATTTTATAAATATAATGTTTTTCTTTAATATTTAAAAAAATAAAGTTTGAGTACTGACAAGTCTCAAATAACAATAATAATAAAACTAGTTATACTCATGGCTTTGTCCGGTCGGAAGTACTTTGATTTCACTTTTAACTATTTTCCAGAGTATGCATCGAATTTTAGTATTAATTTAAAATCAGTCCGGCAGCCATTAAATCATAGTGCGTATCGTTTTTAAAAAGTGCTTAAAGGTGCTTATTTTCGATTTTCGTTATTTAAAAGCCCTTAAAGGTGTTTATCATTAGGTGTTTTTAAAAAATGCTTATTTTTGCCTTTTTAAACATGAGATTTTTTTTCCGCTACCATGTCGATTTTCAAAACGTGTAATATAAAAGTGTGCTTTTCACATTGTTCTATTCAACGTTTTCACAAATCATTTCGGCGTACCGTCGGTCCATAGCTTATGAAAGCGCAAATCATTTTACATGTTTCATGAAATACTTGCGAGTTCGTATGTGCGTCTACTGAGCTGGATTCGGCGAGATAATTGCCTTCTCATGTGCAACTCTGCTGAATTTTGTAAGATATTCTCAATTTCAGACTTCATTTTCCACCCTACTGATATCGAACCGAAAAATCTCTCGATCATTTTATAACGGCTAATATAATCAAGAAAAAGAGTTCTTTGTCAGAAACTAGTTATTTTCTCATGATCATGTAAAGTCTTGGAAAATTATTTTGCAATTTGCTAATGTATATAGTGCTTAAAAATATTTTTTGAGTGCTTAAAAAGTACTTAAAAGGTGCTTATTTTTGGGGGGAAGATTTGGCTATGCACCCTGTAAATCACATAAACCCCTATAAGTATGAGTTCAGGACATTTCAGCATAGTATAGACAACAGAAATATTAAAATTATTTCCATCTCTGTCATAAGATAAGATAGAAAACTCATACCAATGCTCCGTTACGTTCTGTACTACTTCCTCACGCACCGCTCGAGCCCTAAATTGAGTATCGCTTAATATATGATATTGCTTGAAAAAGACAAACTCGGTCACTAATAAATGATATGACAGTAAGTAGCATCATAACAACGTTTATGTGTAATATTTCTACATCCATTTTAGAAAAGATCAAAAATAAATCTAAATAATTACTTCGTTACTAAATTTTTATTTCCATAAAAAAATACAAAATTATTCTAAATAAATACTTAACGTGTATGACTAACTATTTAACCCAACTTAAGTTATTTTATTTTTATATTTTTATTTTATAATTGTCGTTGAACAGCCGACCCAATTTTGGGTTTACGACTACTAATATTAAACTCCGTTGCCTTGTAATTTTGAACCAATCCAGAAGACAAGGAAACTCCTGGATCAGTACCCCCAGAGGTATGATTTGTTATGGAAACATGGTGGATTTTGTGACTCGACAGATTTAACGTGCATCAGTCACCCTTTACTACACGGGGGGGGGGGGGGGAGTCTTCGGCCGGCAGGGATCGAACCCATAAAAACACGTCCTTAAGGCAACCAAACAAAATAAATCTATCCAAATACTAAACGTGTAACTATAATATTTATAAGTATAATTATTTAACACTCCTTAAATTATTACTTAAGGCAGCCGCATAAAATTACTATTGATGGCTATAGCGTCGCCAAATTAGATAGGGAAATACCCGCGTTTTTGAGGCCACGTAAGAAAAATAAACATATAGATGTTTGTTTTCTATTATTTTTACTTGTTTTCTCTGTTGAATATTTTTTTTTTTTTGAATTTTATTTGAATACAATAATAATTAAAAATAACAATAATAATTTGAATGTATGATCCCTTTAAAAAAAAGTGTTTAGAATACCACCAATATCAACAAAGTCACACAAATACTTTAAATGATTAAACCGAATACATTTAAGGACATCAGAATAATAATTTATGATTGATTTTCGTAAGAGAGAATAGCCATTACAAAGCCTATCTTGTTGGCATAGAATATAAACACATCACATAGAACAAGGCTTAACAAAGGGTGAGTAGATTCGACAATGCATCAACTGTTCTTGAGAGAAAATGACACATTTTGGCTCTATTTTGTTCTTTTTTTGGCGTGTAGTTTTTCCTTGTATAATTTAATTGCAATATATATTTTTGTCTCGTTTCGTGCCGCCAAAGTTTCGCAGAAGAGAGACAATGACAGATTATGAAGCGCTATGCAGAACATGTGACACGCGATGCATCAACTGTCACAATCACTTTCGGGAGACGTTGACGACATATAGGTAGAAGTATTTTAATTCCTCCCTTTCTTTCTCCGTGTACTTGAGAAACCAGGGCAGGTGTCAAAGTAAAAAATAGTCATCGGTTTTTTTAGGTCTGCCACACAAATATGTCACAATATTCTTTTGACGCAGATTGAAGGAGGGAAACAATGTGTTTCGCTATTCGCAAAAATTATGTAGGCTATTTTAAAAAGAAAGAAAGTTTTATAAACTGATTAATTTACTTTCTTTTTTTAATTTAAAGTATTAATTTCATAAAAATACGACCATATGTAATAAACATCTAAAACTCTTCGTACTGTAAGGAACTATAAATTACTTCTGGTACAAACTGATTAATTCTATTTTTTTTCTCATTTAAAGTATTAATTTAATAAAAATACGATAATATATAATAAATATATAAAACTCTTCGAACTAACTGCAAATAACTATAAACTACTTCTATTATGTACTGATTAATTTTTTTGTTTTTAATATAAAGTCTTAATTTAATAAAATACAATAATATATAATAAACATCTAAAACACTTCGTTCTGCAAGGAACTATAAACTAATTCAAATAAACTGATTAATTTTTTGTTTTTAATATAAAGTATTAATTTAATAAAATACAGTAATCTATAATAAACATTTAAAAAACTTCATACTGCAAGGAACTATAAACTACTTATAGAGCAGACTGATTAAATTCCTTTTTTAAAGTATTAATTTAATAAAAATAAAATATTGTATAATAAACAATGGAAACTCTCGGAAGGTTGCGAGGAAATATAAACTATTTATAGAAAAAATTGATTAATTTTCATCTTTTTTTAAATTTAAAACATTAATTAGTAAATAAAAATAAGATAACTAAACATCTAAACACTTCGTACTACATGGAAGTATAAATTATTTATAGTACAAATTGATTATCTTTCTTTTTTATTTAACATACTAATTTGGAAAAAAAAAAAAAACATAATATCTAATAAATATCTAAAATTCTCTGTATTACAAGGAATGGATGGATTTCTTTAAAAAATTAAACACTAATTTGAAATGTACTTTTAATACAAATAAATAATGCAAAAAAACTGACAAAATATTGAAAGAAATTAAACATTGGGCACGCAATTTATCACAGCAAAACGAATGCATTTATTTTGTATTGTTTAAAACATTATTTTACTAAACATCAAAAATAATAACTATGTTTGAAGGCATTACTTTGACGCCAATTCAAGAGGGAAAACAATGTATTTTTCTATTTACAAAACAATAATATGTTCTTTAATTATTACAATTCTTATTTAAAAAAGAAGAAAATAGTTTAAAAAATGATTAATTTTAATTTCTAATTTAAAAAAATTAATTAAAAAATATAATATTTATAATTCTTATCATTTATAATTATAATATATATTATTATTTATAATTATAATTGAATTATAATATATATTATAAATACGTAATAATAGATTTGTAACTTTTCATACTACTAGGAGAAGATGAATTTTTTTTAAATTTAAGGCATTAGTTTCATATAAAATAAATATTATTAAAAAGTAATAAAATGTCATAAAAAATGTAATAAACGTTTGGATGAAATTTTTCAGTAACAATGTGCAATAGTATTTATTGTTCAGAGGTAAATTGTAAAAGAGAAACAATGCGTTATTGTATTTACAAAACAATATGGAACTCTTGTACCATTTTGAAAAGAAAGAAAAATCGAAACAATTCCTTATTGATTATTCGCTGAATCAAATTCTTTCAATAACATTTATAATATGTATTAACTTAATTTTTTAATTATATAGTATAACTATATACATTTAAACTTATCATACCGATTAAAAAATTTGTAACATTTACTTATATAATTGCAAAAATCAAAAATCTCTAACACCGTACATTAAAATTTTCTTCATAACGATTTCTTTAAATGGAATCAATCGATTTCGTCATAGAGAGATTAATTATTGATTCTTTAATTATAAGGTATAATTTTTAATTATATGGTATAACTTCATTTTTTATTATATGGTATAATTGTTTAACATTTAAACTTAACATACCGATTAAAAAATTTGTAACATTTACTTATATAATTGCAAAAATCTCTAGCACCGTACATTGAAATTTTCTCTATAACGATTTCTTTAAATGGAATCAATCGATTTCGTCATAGAGAGATTAATTATTGATTCTTTAATTATATGGTATAATTTTTAATTATATGGTATAACTTCATTTTCAATTATATGGTATAATTGTATACATTTGAACTTATCATACAGATAAGAAAAAATTATTATTTACTTAAATAACTGCAAAAATCTCTTAACACTGTACACTCAAATTTTCTCTATAGCGAACCTTTTAACTGAACTTTACAGAGACATCCCAATGAATATATAAGATTAAATAAATGCACAAAATTACTTAGTATATTATTTTTCTCAAAGAATAATTGAAATCAGATGGAAAAAAAAAGAAGCTAATAGGGAAATTGCACTAGCAATGAAACCAATTGCTCATTTTAAGAAACAAAAACCACTCAACCGCTAAATCTAAAAAACTACTAGTCCGAAACATTATTTATTTATTTTTTTGTTGCCCCGGGTCCATCACTTTAGTCACCATTTAATTCGGACTTCGATAATAAAAAAAAGAACAAAAAGCAAGCAATTGAGTGACGGATTCTAAAATTAGAACCTCTAAATTGTTGCACTTTGTTATTTAAAGATTTATGACAAAAATAATGCTTTCCAGTACTCATATTTCATTATTGCAAGTGTTTACCATCAATCAGGTACTTTTATTACTTTTGTATTGTTCATTGGGAATCATTTTTATCTCCTTTTCATTGAACATTTAGATGTTTCTATTTTTAATACCGATTATGTGAAATCTGAGATTAATTTATATACTTATAAATGTTTATACCATTTATCTTAGTTATATAAGTAATATAATTATTGCATATGTCAGATAGAACCAATTTATTTCATGAGGTATTTGTTTTTAATTCAACATTATGGTTTTTTCAAGTTGGAACAGTGAGTAAATAAAAATAGATTTAGTTCCATCATTTTTCAGAGCAGTGAATTAAATAATTTACGTATGCAAGGAGAAGCTGTGACACATTTTATTTAGAAACAAGAACGTTGCTGATATGTCGCATCAAGTAATTTTGAATTTATTTTCATAAAGATATTGAAGAAGCAACCGGAGTAAATTATTGTTATTGGACTTCTGCGTTCTGTAATTTCAATGAAACATAACTTTCTCTTACACCACGTGTTGGATTAAATTTGGACAACGGAATGGATTTCAACATTTTTGGATTTTTTTTTTTTAACTCCCAAAATATTGGGGGTAATCGCAATCTGGGAAATATGGTTTCAAAAGTTTGGTCGGAAGAGCGGCCCTAAGTTTGGACCCTTTAATGTTAATTTTACTTTTTTCATTATATCACAGAACTTTTTAAACGACTTAAAACAATATTAAAAATAATTATAAAACTCGCTTGTTCAGAGATAATTTCATTCAAAAATAATTATTTATTACTGTTTATTATTTTTTATTATTTAACTCAATAATAGTCACAAAAAAATTTAAATTTCAAAGCATAAAATTTTTTACATAATTTTTAAAAAGTGTAAATTCATGAGGCAAAATACAAAATTTGTACGAAATCAGCTGAATAGTTCCTGAGAAATTAAATTTTAATCTCAGGTACTCAATTTCTTAGGAACTATTCGGCCGATTTAATTCAAACATTGAATTTTGCCTAATAAAATTACATTCTTTAAAATTATGTAAAAAATTTATATGCCTTGCAATCTAAAATGCTTCTGATAGTTAAATTAAATGATAAATAATTATTAAAATTATTCTTTACGTGACATTTCCCTTGGATAAGAAAGTTTTATAATTGTGAGTAAAAATTTTACCATTCGATTAAAAAGTACTCGAGATAGGGCAAACAAAAAAAAATAAAATAAAATTAACGTTAAAGGGACCAAACTTTGGAGCAGCTCTCCTGACCCAAATTATTGGGACCATATTTCCTAGATGGTGGCTACTTCTTATGTTTTGAGGGTAAGGAATACAAGTCCGTCGAAAGAAGGTATGTTTATTCAGTGAAAGTATGGTTTTGTGTCTCATTTCGTAACTTATAATATCATATGCACAAGTTTATTGTCAGATTTGAAGATTTGTCAGATTTTGAAGAAGATTTTCGTAGAAGTATTCAAAAATATTTCATCAATTCAAATACTAAATTTTTGGAAGTTCAAGATGTTCTTCTTCAAAAAGCTATAAATGAGAGGGGGGGGGGGAAATGCCGAATAGCCACTAAAGAGCCATGTTTCAAAAATTTCAGAAAAAATACAAGAAAATCTTATGTGAAACTCAGTTACATGAATTTTGTTCATTTTCGATAGCGGAATATGCCATTTTATCAGTCTAAGTCAATCAGAGCTTTCAATTATCCTCACATTTGCAGAGCTTTTTCTTTTTCAGAGAATAAAAACTTGAATGACATACGATTAAATCACATCCTGCCTGATTAAATAATCCCTAACAAGATTGAAAAGTTAATAGGTAAATATGGGTTACATTACCATATAAAAATAAAAGAACTGGCTCATAAAGATACGATCAGAATTAATAGATTGAATTCTATTGTTCGAATGCTCATAGATCAGAAGTTTCGATTTTATCTTTTATCTCCCAAAGACGGTTAAATCACTTCCTCTAAATGCAAATAAACAATCTGACAGACGAATTTTCTTAACAAGGTCTCCCCAATCTTCATACTATATCAATCAAAGATCATCCACTCTTTATTGCTAACCCTAAAAAGAAAATTGGCAATCACAACACGCGCGATTCTACGGGGTCTAGATACAGTCTAACACGGGTAGATGGATGCAATTCGCAACAATTTCTTCGCTGACAGAGTTTGTCCAGGGAATCTTCTTCCAGAAAACAATCGGGAGTACAACAGACGTCTGTCAACTCAACTGCGCAGGACAATATATCAGAAAAGTTGCGTAAGAAATAATAATAAAAAATTTTTTTTTTCTTCCTTTCTAGTTCAGACTTCTGGCAAAGATCTGTAACAATTATCGAAAGACTGGCAATGATGAATCTGTCCATTGTTTAGAGCGGAATGGCAGCACGCCCCTATGACAGAATGCAGAGGATTGTCGGCTGCCTGTAAAAATTGCCTGTAAGCTCAGGAAGGTTGGATCAGTGAACAAAGAGTTCTAATCAATTCGTCATTTTGGAAGAAAGATGGAACGAGTTTCCTCGTCTGACGAAAGACTGTTTAATCACGTGATTTTTCATATCCTCAAAGACAGTTGCTTCTTTTAGTTAATTAATTGACACTATAAACAATGGATATGAAAACATCATTAATTACAAATAAAAAGGGTCAATTGAGTTATTGATAACTAGGCAAAGACTAAATCGAACGAAAATAAAAATTATGAAATCGAATAAAAATTATGAAAAATTAAATGGTAACCAATTCCAGGAAAAAGCACCGAAAATAAAAATAATAATAAAAGAAGCCCGGAAAAAATAGTATCAGAAAAAATATTCTCCGTAAAAACAGGACGAAAAAAAAAAGTACTCGAAAAAAAATAAATATATAACATAATCTTCCTAGTTTTTTTTTCTTCTTCTTTTAACATTTATTTGACCCGTTCGCTATATTTTGAGACAGAGAAAAATAGTGATCTCTCTACAAAAGAAGTCAAAACTATCCTAAGATTTATTAATCTTTTAAAATAAATCTCAAGACGACAAAGATAAAATATGTTAATAACTTTTACAATTTATTACTAATATTTTAAATTAATTTATTACTAATTACATTTATTTAAATATTTTAAATTCATTTATTTATTTTTTTATTTAAATTTATTTACAAATTGTTTGTTAGATTTAAAATTTAGACAATTTTATTGAAGAAGATTGTATCTAAGTTTAAAATTAAAGCAGTGCTTCTTGTGCACTCAACAAGACTTCACTCAAACTGTAGCTCTTTTTCCCCCTTGGCTTTGAAGAAAAAGTTCATACACAATTTAAAATTTTATTCTACTCTTCGCCAATATTATCTTGTGGTAACACATCCTTTTAACCACATGTCAAAGATTAAAATAAAAGAAAATAGCTTCGAAAACAGCAACAATTCAAACTCTCCAACTCTAAAATCCCTATACACCAAAGCCACTACACCTGGGTATCGAACCACATTCCAAGTATATTTTTACGCTCCATCACCAAAAAGTTCCACTAACTCATTCGCACATTTATTTAAACGCCTTCGTACATACACGCCAAACTCAACGCAAATAAATCGCCAAAGTAGAGAGAACCACACACTTTCGAAATGCGCTTTTTCATCGCCACCACGTGACATTTCGACCACTCTGATTTATTGGACATATGGTCAGCAGCAATATCCAGGAAAAAAAAAACGGGAACTAAAATTTACTGTACATAATAAAAATTTATAAAGCATGCGGCAAGGGTATTTCTTTATGCCTGTTTCAGTGGTTTTTACCGTGGATATTATTTTATTTATCCTGGAGATGGCAACAGAAAAAAAAAAGATTTTTTTTCTCTGCCCGGTAAAAAGCAGATAACACATCCTTTACCCGGAGAGTTAGTGTGAGCAACCACAAGTTACCCCAAAAAAACCCGGGTTTTCTCTGTCCGCCTTATCATGCCCGCTGCACGCGCAGCCTGAAACTGGATGGAGTGGCCATATTTGTATCATAAAGCATTCCGAATATCTATTTGTAACACTAGCACCAGCGCTGATGTACTTTTCTTTCCTCTTTCTGCTTCTGTTTTATCATCATTATATTTCATTCACCGCTTCTCAGCCGTTTTGTATTTTGATACGGTTGCTGGGAATGTGGAGCGATTTATTTCTTCTTGGAAAACGGTAGTAAATTGCATTCTTTTTAATCTATAGCCAGAAGTTGATGTCAAATTAAGATGATGATTAAACCAACTGGAGAGATCGAAAGCAACTCTGATTCACCGTGATCTTAGGAAAATGCTGTCAAAATCGGCTGACAGGAGAAAAAAAAGCACCTCATTAATTATAAAAATGTAACCATCGATTCTACTCGGGCCGTTGTGCCCGAAATTATTTAATGTATTTAAATAGCTATTCGAACTTAATTTGATATTTATTTAAAAATTAATTCATGCAGAGGGATTAATTTAAAGAAGGGAAGAAACTTCTGCCACTTCATTTTATTTAACAAATTGGTTTGGATTCTTCAGCAGTTCTAAATATGTTCTAAATTTCACTAATTACACTTATTGTATTGTGATATATAACAAAAATAAACAATGCTTTTTCAACGATTCGATATTTCAAAATTGTATTCAATTGAAATACTCTATCATTTTTGTTAATATTTTTTAACTCATTAATAGATTTACCCCCTGAGAAACTACTGATAAAGTATTTATAACAATACTGTTATACATCATATGGTTGTATTTACAGTTAAAAAGTTCCGTTAAAATGAATAAGTATTAAAAGTTCCGTTCTGCCGACAGCAAATTAAACTTTGTATTCTAAAAATTTTCTTTTTAAAATATCTAATTATAATCTAATAATTATTTAATTACATTAAATTCGAGTTCATCGACCCGTATCGAAACAAAAGCTGCAATTGTATAATAGGTAATGAGGTGCACTTTATCCTGTGCTTTTTTCAGGTTCGCTCTTTACCAGAGTTTTTTTTTTCGGTACTTCTTTTTCTAAGATTCGTTAAATTTGTAGAAAGCAACTTTCAATTAATCTCGTTTTAAAAATTAACTTGGCATAATGTGCTTTGCAGTTTACTAGTAACGGCATACCTGCCAACTCTTCCGGATTTTCCGGAAGATTTTATTTTCATATTTAAAGTGGTAGCAATACTCAGGTTATTCCAATTAACTTTTTGAATTATAATGATAATTATAAATGAGTTTGACCACCACTACATATAAATAATTACAATAAATATATAAAAGCATAATAATCCTTGCGCAAGCGAATTTCAACGGGATCAAAATATAAATATATTTTTCAGTCAAATTGTTTTTCGTTTATTGTTTTACAACCACTCTGAAAATCCATTCTCGGAAAGAGTGAAAGTTGGCAGGTATGTAACGGACTTAGCTTTTCAAAGGCAGTGGGCTAAAAACTGCCCAACTAATTTTTGACGCTAGCATAAACCACTGAAATCCACTCAGCAAAACCTCTTTTAATAAAGAACTCTCAATTTTTTAAAATAGAAAGCAGATGGCTTGATTGCGGACGTGCATACGATAAACACGATTCTTATGGCTTTTCCTGACTAAATTTTTAAATTAAAATTGTCTGTTCCGTAACATTACAGTAACCGTTGCAAATAAACTTTTTACTAAAAAGCTTATCTTAACAGTGTTTTCACAATCCTAACAATGCTTCCAAAAATTGAATGGTATTAATGATTATTTTTGTTGAAATGAAACATTCTCTGAATCACTCTCACAATTTCAACGACATAATGAAAGATATGTCTTTGATGAACAACATCTGTTGGAACGAGTTTTTTCGCTGCACAAAATATTGAATTTATGATCACAAATATGTCTTTAATAAACTATACGTAAGTTAAAACCATTATATATTAAACCTTTTCAAAATATTGGTTTGACAATCACAAATATGTTCTTAATGAATTATATCTGTTGGAATCAATTGCTGGATCTGTTTCATAATTTTTGTTTTAATAATTGCAAATGTGTCTCATCTTTTGGAACCACTTTTTTTTAAAATCGTTTCCACAACTTTCACTAAATAGTCACACATATATCTTTAATAAACTACATTTGTTAGAACCATTTTTTGCATAATATTGGTTTGATAATCACAAATATGTTTTTAATGAACAAAATCTAATGGAACCAGTAGTTGGTTCTGTTTAATTATCTTTGACAAATCTTCTCATAATATTGGTTTGATAATCACAAATATGTTTTTGAGCAATAACATCTGTTGGAACATGTCTAAATCATTGTAACTGATGAGTCATCGCAAAATTTAGACATAATAATTTTTATATGTTTTTAATGAACTATATTTCTTAGAACCAGGTTTTCATTGAATCTTTTTCTCAACTTCTACTCAATAGTTACAAATGTCTTTAACAATATGTTTACAATGTGTTTAACAATATGTCTTAAATGTGCTACATTTTTTTGAATGCCGACAGACCTGCGTAGGGGTTAGGGAACAGGCCTTGCAGCAGAAAGGTTCTGGGTTCAAATCCCGGGGAAAGGCATGGATGTTCTTACATTCTCTGTACTATCTGTCCTTACTGTTGAAGCAACGTTAGCCCACCTTATATGGTGCCCCTGGAAAAGTGGCCAACAAATCTGCCCTTCAGATGCCTGTATGACGTAGGTCATTCCCCAGGCGGTCATCGGAGAAAAAAAAACATTTCTTTGAATTGCATTTTAATAATATTTCATATTCATTTACGTGTCATAATAACACGTAAATTCATATCATCATTCACTAAAGCCAATTAAATAAATTAAATCAAAAATAACTATACTATAAAAAGTTAAAGAAAAAGTTTTATATTCTAGTTATGTTACAACTAGAACATCAGATTGAGTATTTAATTTTGAGTGTTTTTTATGCGATACTAACAGGAAATACTCTTTATTAAAATGTCTGTAAACAATTATAATAAGTTAGAATATTGAACGAGTTAGGGGAGAAGAAAAATAAAAGCGAATCCATCACAATGTGAAAGAAAGATGAAGCAATAATTGTAGATTTTACGACAGCAAGTTAAAACATGCCGAAGAAATTTAATCTAGTAAAACTAAAACAATTAATAAAACATTTAATATCAGTGTTTCAAACTGTCACGAAAAATAAAACCCAAGAAATAC
The DNA here is from genome assembly GCF_982258835.1 of Parasteatoda tepidariorum. Taxonomy (NCBI): domain Eukaryota; kingdom Metazoa; phylum Arthropoda; class Arachnida; order Araneae; family Theridiidae; genus Parasteatoda; species Parasteatoda tepidariorum. The sequence goes on from NC_141755.1 coordinate 79,160,316, forward strand.
AACATGTTCCGACACGTCCGGAGCACAACGTTTAAATTTTTTTTATTCACACTAACAAAATAATCCCGCAGACACTCTACGCACTAATTTCTCAAACTCTTACATTTGGAGAGAAAATATAAAGAAAGCGCTTAAAAGCGCGCGCAAAATTAAACTTTTTTGGCACGGCACATTTCGTCTTCAAATTAGTCAGCAAAGGAAGAGGAAAAAAAAGATGAAACAAACCACCCCTAATTACAACAAAAAGAAAAGATTAAAAAAAAATGTATAATAACTACACAACCACTTTCAGTCTTAGCACCGCACCAAACTCTTCCCCTCCGCTCATTTCAAGCATTTATAAATCATCTTCATCTAGTGTCCTTCAGGATATGCGTCCAGGACCCCCTTTTTGGCAAGCATCCTTCTCAAAGAAGCAAGGCGAGAAGCAAGAAATTTTTTTTTTAAAAAAAAGAAAGAAAAGAAGAAGAAGAAAGAAATGAATATGTAGTGTCTGTTATAAGCACGAAGAAAAGTCTAATAAATTAAAGTTTTTACGGCAGATAACGAAGAAGGCACTATAAATCAAGGTTAGTGATTCTTCTTCAAGCAGTTTTGCCACACGCTATATTTACATCCATGGGATGTAGCAAAAGGGGAGAAATGAGTTTGTCAAAGGGTATGAGCCTTGGCTACCTTGGCATTATTTTGAGGTTGAAATCATCCTTTTTAAGTCGATTATTAATTCATTCTGAAACTCACGCAATAATCGTAGCAAAGATTCCATCTAATTACGATTTCAATTGACGAAGTTTTTAATTTAAATATAATTTCCAGACAGTCTTAGATATTCTAAAGCAGTTTTCTAATTCAGTAAAATGTCATTAATATGCATCAGAAATACCAGGTTAAATCATACTAATGTTTACTATTATACTGAATATCGATAATTACCAAGATATATCAGGTTAACTCATATTAATGGTTACAATAACACCAAATATCGATAAATATCAAGATATATCAGGTTAAATCATATCGATGTTTACTATTATCATGCTAAATTTCGATAATTATCAAAATATATAAGGTTAAATCCTATTAATGGTTACTATTATACTAAATATCAATAATTTTCAAGATATATCAGGTTAAAATATTAATGATATCGATAATACTAAGTATTAATATAAAGTATCGATAATTATCAAGATGCATCATGTTAAATTATATTAATGGTTACTACTATATTAAGTATCGATTGTACTAAGTACCAAAATATTGATATTACGAATCGATAATTATCAAGATATATGAGATTAAACAAGATTAATAGCTGCTACTATACCAAGTATCGATAATTATCAAGTTATATGATTTAAAAAAAAATTTCATGACTACTATACTAAGTATCGACTATACTGAGCCTTAAGTATCGATTACATTGAATACCAAGTATCGATACTAAATATCGATATTTATCAAGATATATAAGGTTAAATCAAATAATGGTTAATACTATACCAAGTATCGATTTCTCTAAGTATTGATACTAATCACAGATAATTATCAAGATATATCAAATTGAATCATATTTTGCACTGTGCTGTCATGATTACATTGATATCATTTTCACGTAACACCAATTTCTAATCTTTTTATACTTTAAATCATTATATTTAATTAATATCACTTTATCATTAAACACAAATTAATCAGTCTACTTCAAGTGCATTTAAATTACCGAATAAATACTATTTTTTGCTAGTTTTTTAACAACAACATTCATTAATAAAATGAGGATCACAGTAAAAAATTTAAAATCCACTCTAAAAACCACAAATCTAAAATTTTAAGACAATGGTTTAAATAATTTTCGCCTTAAACGTCATCTCTAAATAATTACACCATCAACATCGCCTACTTTCCATGACATGTCAAAAGTTTTCCTCCGTCGGTAGAGGTCAGCCTCAACTTTCAATCTCAAGCTGTTGCCAGATGCAGAAGCTAAGATACAAGATCCCCAATTAGTTCTTAGCTAGAAGCCTCATTAAGGAGTGAGGGACTTAAGGGGTGGAAAAAACAGAAACAAAAACAAATAACATCACTAAGAAGAGCAGATAATGAAGGTGCTATGCAAATAAAAATAACAAATAAAATGTAGAAAGGTAAAAGATAGAAAACAATCAGCAAAAAAAAGAGAACTCACTCTCTTCGTTCTTAAGCGATCTTTTTAGCCTGTCAGATGACTGTCACGTGATGTAGGATCTCGGTACGTCATTTAATGTCGGGCGCTGTTAAGGTTATTATTACTAGAAGTACAAGGCAAGGCGAGCTGTATTTTTTTGTGTAACTTGGTTTTATATTAAAAGATATTTCGCGCTCGCGTAAACTCAAGTTTTTAATCAACTGTGAAACGTTAGGATGAAATAGCTTAGTAGAATGTCCAAGTTTTGAGTATTTGAAGTTGAAAGTGGAAGGAGAACAGGAAAGGACACACAAAATTGAAACACATCAAGCAAAAGCTGTTTTTTTTTTTTTGTCGGTGATTTCTTTAATTTTTTTTTTCCATAAAGAAAAAAGTTTCGGTTTTTTATTAAAATTTCATCACGGCTTCTCTTTATTTAATGCCCTTCCCCCCCCTCACATGCCCATCAACTAAAATCACCGGTTTTGAGGAAGAAATAATTTTGAAGATCTGTCTCTTTAATATATTTTTTCTTCTTTTCACTTTATGCTATGTTGTATTAAGATAAAAGGAGAAAAGTGTAAAATAACGAAATAGTTCGTTTAATGATAAATAAAATTTAAAAACTATTAATAACAAATACTAATTAAAAAAATAACAAAGTTTTCTTTAAGGTTTTTCTAATGTTTCTAAAATAAAAATACTGCTACAATTTTATATACTAATGCTTTACCAAGAATCAAACTGACATCATGAAAAAAAATTATAATTTTAAAGATTTTACTTTAATATTTTATTGAGATATAAAAATAAAGAGATAAAGCAAACAAAATAGTTAAGCCACTTAATTGTAAAGCCATTCATCTAAAAATATGAATAATCAAATTAGATTTGTAAAACTATCAATAATTTACTTTATGTATACAAAAAATATATACTGTATTTAGTTTGTAAAAAAGTTTTGAAACCATGATGGTATTAAAAATAGCTTACATTACATCATCTTATTTTTTTTAATAATTTATTTGTAATTTTTTATTATTATTATGATTATTATCATTATTAATTTTTTTTTGTTGCATAAACAGTAAAAAATAATAATAAGAAGAATAAAATCCCAGGCACAAATTATCGCAACAATTATGAAACTAGCAATCAATAATAAAAACTAGAATATAAACTAAACATTTCTTATTTCAAGAAATAACTTACACATTAAAAAGTATATAAAAAAACTTTATTTTCATTTAACAATTTTTTTCTTTTTTTTAAGAGCAAGCAAAAAAAATAAGCTACAATACATTTACCAACATTATTTTTAATATACTTTGATATAATCAGTAAAAAAAATGTTCAAACCGTTAATGACAAATGAAAACTATAATTTATGTTTTAATTAATTGGTGAAATAGTACTCAAAAGGATCAAATAATACCATATTAATTAAACCATTTTTTTCAACCATTGCAATCGAAAAATCAAACAAAAAATGATCTATAAGACTATTGACCAAATCGTTTTGAATATACTTTGAAATTAAAGGAATTACATTAAAAGAATTATTATAAATAAATAAAACCATTAATTATTACAAAACAACTACGCCTCGCCCAAAGATAACAAGAACAACACTCACACACTTAAATTTATGAATTAAACAGCAGCTCAACTCAATTTAAAACAACAGTTTTAACGTAATATTAAATTTATATGTAATTAAAGCAAAATAATAGGAGATCATGTTCATGGTACAAGCCAAAACAACTCTTTAGGGGGAAAAAAAATAAGTAAGAGTGTAACAATGCGTTTAGATTTAATCCCGCAAACTTCAAGTGTGTGTCATTTATGCAACAGTTGACTAAGCATGTGTATCAGGGTTTCGTGTGTTGTTGAAGATGTGGTGTCGCGCAACGGTCATCACGTTACGCTTGCTCTTTTGTGATGAAATGTCATTTCCTTCCTCAGATTTTGTTTCCTAAACCGTAAACTTTAATTACGGGTATTGGCTGCTTTCTGGCGACTCTCTTGGCGAGATAATTTACTTTAAAAAAAATAAAAGAAAATTGCATATGATTGGTTGACATTTTGAAATAAAATGCCATTTACTACCTTAAACTTAGAATGATTTTGTTTCCTAAACCGTAAACTTTAATTACGGGTATTGGCTGCTTTCTGGCGATAAAGGACTCTCTTGGCTAGATAATTTACTTTAAAATAAAACAAAAGAAAATTGCATATGATTGGCTGACATTTTGAAATAAAATGCCATTTACTACCTTAAACTTAGAATGATTTTGTTTCCTAAACCGTAAACTTTAATTACGGGTATTGGCTGCTTTCTGGCGATAAAGGACTCTCTTGGCTAGATAATTTACTTATAAAACAAAAGAAAATTGCATATGATTGGTTGACATTTTGAAATAAAATGCCATTTACTACCTTGAACTTTGAAAGATTTTATTTTCTAAACCGTAAACTTTAATTACGGGTATTGGCTGCTTTCTGGCGATAAAGGAATCTCTTGGCGAGATAATTTGCTTTAAAAAAAAATATAAAAGAAAATTGCATATGATTGGTTGACGTTTTGAAATAAAATGCCATTTACTACCTTAGACTTTGAAAGATTTTATTTTCAAAACCGTAAACTTTAATTGGCTGTTTTCTTTGATCTACTTAAACAAAACGACGATCTTTGAAAATTAAATTTGCATTTGATTTTTTTTTAAAGAAAATTTAATTTGATTGGCAGTGGTTTTGTAATGAAATGTCATTTCCTTCCTCAACCATTGAAAGATTTTATTTCCTAATTCGTAAACTTTAATAGCAGGAATAGGCAATTTTTTGGTGATGGACGATTATCTGACGAGATAATTTACCTACTGAAAATTTATAAGAAAATAATGACTTTTAAAAATTGAATATGTATTTAATTAAAAAAAGTTAACTTGAATGGTTATTTTTTTATAATAAAAAATCATTTCCTTCCTCAACCATTCAAAGATTTTGGTTCACAAACCGTAAACTTTAATTACAGGTTCAGACTATTGGCTGCTTTTTGGCGACTAAGACAAAATAACGGTCTTAAAGCTTTTTTTTTTTAAAGAAAATTTCAATTAAAAGGTAACCGTTTTTGAATAAAAATCGAAGTTTTTTTAAAAAAGTTTAATGTTTCTTTAAAAAATATTCGTCTGGTTTAAAGCCTAGATAATTCTTTATGCGAAGACATCACGTTAAGTTTGTAATTATAAATTAGCTTTATGTTAAAAGCTTTTTTTTCGAAAGAGCTGCATATAACACCATAAAACTGGTTTTGACATTCAAATTAGTTTCCCATTTAAATATAAACACACTATTTTTTTTTTTACACTTGGCGATGATATTGGCGACAATAGATGAGACCTCCAACAAAAGAAAAAAACTAATCTCATCTTCAATCGCCAGTGACGTGCTTTCGTCAAGAAAACACCCCATAGGTCAAGGAACTGAAACGTTGTAGCTGTCACATTGGATGCGGGGGAGGGTAGAAGTACACTTTGTAGTAAATCTCAAAGCGTAAAAATGTCTTTTTCTGTCCTCTTTTTCTTCCCATCTTAAATTTTTTCCCAAGAGCCGTGACTAACTCGCCAAAGACATGCAATAGCGATTTATGTGATTCTCTCAGTGTTTTGGAGTGAGTTATATGGGTTCAGGAACAGTTTTTCTCTGTTCAAGCTCAAGCTTCTAAAGGTAAATGATACGTCACTCGTATATATTGATGCAATAACTAGAAGAAAAAGAGCAATGACTCGGGGTAGAGAAGAAAAAAGAAAACCGTATAATATACGTCAATGTCATTAGCGGAATGGAAAAATCTGGGCTATATATTCTTTAAAGACATAACCTCGAATGTGAAAGAGTAGGATTGTAATAGGTTCTCTCTCTTATGAAGACTTATTCAGTAGACTTCTTTAAATCTGTTCACGATTTAAACGGCCATAAATTCGGGGAAATTTTTTTATTTTTGATTATTTTTTTTAAAAAAGGAAATTTTAAATATATTTGTATGGAAAAGCTTTCAGTTAATGAAATTACAGCAACTATTTAAATGGTTCATATGCAAATGACTTTTTTTAAAAATTTATCAAGTTTAAAGAGCTTACGTTTAATAAAATGTATTTAATTTAAATGGCTTAGACTCAAATAAAGTATTTTTTTTTAAATTTCTATAATTTAAAGGGTTTAAATTGAAATTAATTTTTTTATTTTATTTAATTACTAAACAGCAACTATTTAGATGGTTCATATGCAAATGACTTTTTTTTTTAATTCATCAAGTTTAAAGAGCTTACGTTTAATAAAATGCATTTAATTTAAATGGCTTAGACTCAAATAAAGTTTTTTTTTTAAATTTATATAATTTAAAGGGTTTAAATTGAAATAAATAATTTTTTCTATTTTATTTGCGGATTAAATAATTATTCTATTCAAAATGCTTTTTCCTCCTCCTTTTCAATTTTAAATTGGAAACGAGTTATAACTTTATTTTTAAAGTTAAAATAATTTAATGGCTTAGAATCAAATAAATTTAATTTTTTTAAAAATTTATCTGAAATAACCAATTAATTAATTATTCTGTACAAAATGCTTTTTCCTTCAATGTTCTTTCCAACAACCATATATTTGAATTTGTAGCCGAGTAATAATTTTTGTTAAAATTTATTTAATTTAAATGGATAAAATTCAAATAAATTCGTTAATTTTTTTAAATTTATATAATCTGCGAATTAAATAATTATTTCGTGCAAAATATTTTTTCTCTCCCTTTTTTTCAACAACTGTATATTTTAATTTGTAATAAAGTTACACATTGTTTAAAAATAATTATCTTAAGAGGCTTATATTTAAATAAATATTTTTTTAAAATCTATTTAAGCTGAAAAATTGAATAAATATTTCATAAAAAATGCTTTCCTTTTGAATAATTACATGTTTTAATTCATAATCGAGGCATAACTAAGCAAAGACTACAAAATATGAAAAATAATTTAATTATTCATTAAAAAAAAAAACGAATGTGAATAGTATACTGATTTTATATAAGTTAATGGACGAGTTCGTATAAATTTCAACTACTTTGAGGTCAATAAACCCCAGATTAAAGGTGTTTTTCGAAACAAAGTAAACATAAGAGACTTATTCCTAGTGCCTTAAGCTTTAAGGGAATTCAATTTTAAACAAAATATATTAATCTGTTTTTCATTTTAATACAGTTTAAAGTAATGAAAACATATTCGGATGATGAACATTTTCTTAACGTAAATTATGAAAAAAACTAAGATATTCATCAAAAATCCGAAAATAGACGATTGTATCTTTCAAATCAGAAAAAGTGAATTATGAGAAAAATTTATTTTATTATAAAAAATGAATCGACTATCTATAATACCGCACACCTTATAATCACAAATTTCAATTTAATGAAGACCTTGTATTCTACATGTTTCTAAAGATACTGCCAAATGAAATAAATATCCACCATCAGTTTATTTGGGGAAATTAAATTAAAAAGAATTAAAGGCATATTTAGAATTTACCCTCCTACAAAAGTTGATTTCCGTAGGAAGGAAAAAGGCCTCGTAAATTCATTCGCAAACGAAATCTTAACTATTCTAATAGTTATTGACATAGAGAAATGATATCCATATTTAATATCAAACGCGCAGGTGATATCAAAATTCGGAGGAATATTCTATTTGGAAGACATTTACAAGGCAGTAACATAAAACGAAAATAAAATGAAATCGCGGCGGTATTAAAACGATTCAACTCGGTGAAAAGCTGCAATCCCCCGAATTCGTTCCACATCGAGTGACAAAGCAGGTACAAGGGAAGGAATGATTTCATTAAAATTTCCGCGACAAACTTTACTTCGCGTTCTGGACCATACCAAAGAATACAATTCCAGAAGAAAGGGCATTAAGATCGTTTGACATGGCAAACGATCCTCACTGCGCGACACACAACAAACACAAAACGCACGCGCTTGCACACGACTGAGAAGACAAGCGAAGGTGTTATTTTTCCCCGATTGGGGAAAAGAAGTGGTGGTGTGTTGACTGGAGACAAGTGACTGCTAAACTCTGCAGTCGCATTAAAACAAGCAAATGGGGGAAGGGGGAGGCGAAACAGCTGGGTTACACAAACTATGCCAATCACTGCACTATGTAGTGACAGGTCCCCCAGAAACATAGAGAATCTTCCGACCGTGTTCGGTGCCCCCCTTTTTCTTCGCCTATCCCCCTCCCTTTCTCATCTTTATCCTCGTGATCCCCATCTACACACCGCTCACACTTATTTCGTGATCTCTACGCTCTTTTCTCTACCCTTTTGATCCGCACACATACACGAAAGGAGAGAGACTCCGTTTTCTGTTTGTCATTTTGGAAGCGCTTGTTGGGGACTTGAATAGGGGGTTTCACACAAATTGCACAATAATTATTTATAGGAAAAAATCTAAGTGAATGGTTAAATTTCATTATATCAAAAGAATTTTTAAAAAAATGAATCTAGCTAAATACTATAATTATTTTCTAACCGTCGTTGAACAGCCGACTCAGTTTTTTTGGGTTTACGACTACTAATGTTCAACTCCGTAGTCCTGTAATTTTGAATCTCTCAGAAGACAGGGGAACTCCTGGATCAGTACTCTCAGAGGTATGATTTGTTATAAGAACATGGAGGACTTTGTGACTCGACAGATTTAATGTGCATCAGTCACCATTTCCTACACGGGGAGTCTTCGGCTGCGGGGATCGAACCCACGACCTCTTGAACATGGGCCCAGTGCCCTCTACCAATCAGGGTATTGCGGTCTTAAATACTATATTTAATCTAACTCACGTGCGCAGTGACACAAATCGACTTTTTTTGTTTTTTATCTGCGAGATAAATATCACAGATATAGACAAAATATCGCAGTTTAAAAGTTGCAAAAGTCCCGCAACAGCCCGTGGTGGGTCATGGAAGTTAAAAGATTCTATAATTTCGTGACCAACGGCATGATTGTGGCAATGTGGTCAGAATTGCGCAGAGGCCACCCATACGACCCCGAAAAACTGGTACGCATCGATCTGAATCTGGGTGGACTTCAAGCCGCTACTTAATAAGTGAATTATTATAATGATTGCAAAGAAGGGTTTGATAATCGATGACATTATCGAGAAATAACATAGAAACTTGTCACTGCAGCTTTTATCAATCAAACTATAAATTTAACTAAATAAGTTAGAGAAATAATTGGAATTTTTAAAAAAAAATTATACTAATAATAGACAAAGAATAATGTGAAAATCGATCACACTTATTATAAAATGTAGAATATTGTCAATACAGTTTCTATAGAACGAAACATAAACTTAACGTAATATTTTTGAGCAAAATCTAAATTTAAAAACACACTTGAAGTTAAAAAATGTATTTTAGTTTTAAATAAATTCAAAATTAAGCCTCACTATTTTGTTGATTACTTTATAAGAAAAGAATAAATATTTTGTGAATAAATTGATTGATGCTTCGCAGGTTAATTTAGTTTTAGTATTTCTAGCGAATATTAAACATCAGAGAATTGTTAACAGACTCAAGATTAGTAGTTGTTTGATTAATAGAAAAATTGTTGGCTAGTTTCCAGTTATTTTGTTCATTTGTTTCGAGTGGAGATGATTTTTTTTAAAAAAAATTTCTATCATTAAAACTATCATAGTACAGTATTATCCAGTCAGACATAAACTTGAAAAAAAAAAGTAGGTTGACTGAAGAAAAATTTCAAACCACGCGATTTCCTAATAAAACCTCATTTTCGTGAAAAATAAAGACTGAAAATATTCAAAATAAATATAGTAAGTTAACTTTTCAAAAAATAAATTAAAATAAAAAAACGATTAATGAAGATAATTAAAATATGAGCAATTAATAACTTGGTAACATGGTAGTAATATAAAACAACATGATTAATTTTCACTTACCCATAAAAACAAAATGGCAAAGGCAGAAAAGGAAATTAAACACTTACCTGAAAAGAGAAAGAAAAAGATAAAATAAAATTAAAATCATAAAGTTATATTTTTATTATTTTCATTTCAGTAAACACAATAATTGAACCAATTTACATAAATACCAGTTCACATGAGAATTTTTTTTATTAAAAAAAATTTACACAAATTCGCATAAAATCTCTTAAAATGTAAGAATAGAGCGTAAAATTTGGCCACTTCAGAGCATTCTTCAACTAAAATAATTTTTTAAAAGGTACAAATTAAATTATAACACAAGCATAAACCCGATTGGAACATTCTAAACTAAGTTCCCTTTTCAAAAGTTACGAATTGAATAATACACAAGAATAAAATCCGATCGAAACATTCTTCAACTAAGTTCCTTTTTTCAAAAGTTAAGAATTGAATAATACACAAGAACACAAGCATAAAATTAGATCGGGACATTCTTCAACTACAAAATTTATCGGAATATTATTTCAAAAGTTAAACATTAAATAATAATACAGGCATAAAGTTTGATCGGAACATTTTTTTAAAAGTTAGATAACGCACGTATAAAACCAGATGTTTCATGATTAAATTAAAGAAAAAGACTTTTCCGAGATTAAAATGATTAAATAATACTGATCTAGTCTTAACGCTGAAAACTATTTAACGATTTTTGTCATTCAGAGCAATCAGAACTATAAAAAAAAATGTCCTGCCTTCAGCAATCAAATCGGACCTTTCTTCCGCATTACACTTATTATAGTCACCCATGAGATTTTTGCAACATTTGTAATATTTTTCTTTAACATGAAACCATTACTATTATATTTTTTTCAGTATAGTTATGTTTCTCTTATACTATTTTTTCTTTTTTCTTTCTTCTTAAATAGCTTTATTGAATATCATTCAAAACTTGTTTAAAGTTCACTTTAATTGTGAATGTTCATCTTAATATAACATAAATGCGGTTTAGTTTAACTCTGAAATGAAAGCGAGTTCGGCTGGAAACTGGATTCTTAAACAGTTTTCTAATTTGAGTAATAATTCACGATGCAACATAAAGGCGAGTTAGTTTTACTCCATAACTCTCCCACGAAGAAAAGTTTGCTTGGACACGGAATTCGGAAATTCTCCTATCTCTTTATTTTGGTAACAATTTTCTTTATAGCGTAAAGATGAGTTAGATTTACTCCAAAACTCTTCAATGAAAACGAGTTTACCTGAACACTAAATTTGGAAACTTTCCTATCTCTTTATTTTGGTAACAATTTTCTTTATAGCGTAAAGATGAGTTAGATTTACTCCAAAACTCTTCAATGAAAACGAGTTTACCTGAACACTGAATTTGGAAACTTTCCTATCTCTTTATTTTGGTAACAATTTTCTTTATAGCGTAAAGATGAGTTAGATTTACTCCAAAACTCTTCAATGAAAACGAGTTTACCTGAACACTGAATTTGGAAACTTTCCTATCTCTTTATTTTGGTAACAATTTTCTTTATAGCGTAAAGATGAGTTAGATTTACTCCAAAACTCTTCAATGAAAACGAGTTTACCTGAACACTGAATTTGGAAACTTTCCTATTTCTTTATTTTGGTAACAATTTTCTTTATAGCGTAAAGATGAGTTAGATTTACTCCAAAACTCTTCAATGAAAACGAGTTTACCTGAACACTGAATTTGGAAACTTTCCTATCTCTTTATTTTGGTAACAATTTTCTTTATAGCGTAAAGATGAGTTAGATTTACTCCAAAACTCTTCAATGAAAACGAGTTTACCTGAACACTGAATTTGGAAACTTTCCTATCTCTTTATTTTGGTAACAATTTTCTTTATAGCGTAAAGATGAGTTAGATTTACTCCAAAACTCTTCAATGAAAACGAGTTTACCTGAACACTGAATTTGGAAACTTTCCTATCTCTTTATTTTGGTAACAATTTTCTTTATAGCGTAAAGATGAGTTAGATTTACTCCAAAACTCTTCAATGAAAACGAGTTTACCTGAACACTGAATTTGGAAACTTTCCTATCTCTTTATTTTGGTAACAATTTTCTTTATAGCGTAAAGATGAGTTAGATTTACTCCAAAACTCTTCAATGAAGGCGAGTTTATCTGAACACCGAATTTGGAAACTTTCCTATCTCTTTATTTTGGTAACAATTTTCTTTATAGCGTAAAGATGAGTTAGATTTACTCCAAAACTCTTCAATGAAGACGAGTTTGCCTGAACACTGAATTTGGAAACTTTCCTATCTCTTCATTTTGGTAACAATTTTCTTTATAGCGTAAAGATGAGTTAGATTTACTCCAAAACTCTTCAATGAAGACGAGTTTACCTGAACACTGAATTCGGAAACTCTCCTATCTCTTTATTTTGGTAACAATTTTCCTTATAGCGTAAAGATGAGTTAAGATTTACTCTATAACTCTTCAATGAAGACGAGTTTGCCTGAACACTGAATTAGGAAACTCTCCTATCTCTTTATTTTGGTAACAATTTTCCTTATAACGTAAAGATGAGTTAGATTTACTCCAAAACTTTTCAGTGGAGACGAGTTTGTCTGAAAACAGAATTCGGAAACTTTTACATCTCTTCATTTTGTTACGAATCTCCATACAACGTAAAGGTGAGTTTCACACCATAACTCTTCAATGAAGACAAGTTTACCTAGATACTGGAATCGGGAATTCTCCGATTTTCCCATTTTGGTTCGTTCATACGAGAATTGAAAAATATCTTTTGCTTTTATTTATGTTATGTAACGTATTTACTTCACATAACGTAATGTTACGCATCGTATTTACCTCATGTGAATTCCAAAGTATAAATGCCAAGTTACGTTACGTAACTTTGCATGTGGAACCTGTATAAATTGACCACCCTCGGGACAAAGCCAAATGATCATTATATAGAGGTGGTCACTTTATAAAGACTCTTTAAAAAGGACTCTTTAAATAAAACTTGTAGAAAATGATCATCTTACTCAGGTGTTCACATTACCCAGGTGGTCACTTTTACAGGTTCCATTGTACATTCATTTCACAGTATTGTTATTCTATGCAGCTTTTTTAAATTCAAAAAGTTTTTTTTAAAACATATTTTAGGTGAAACCTTCTTTAATTTTACTACATCATTCATTTTAAGAAGGATTGAAATACATTCCATTACAAATGAAAACCTTTTGCCACATCCGGAACAAACTAATAACACAACAGATTTAAAGGAAACAGTTTCTTTTCCATTCAATAAGTTTAGATCCTTCGAATGAAATAATAATTTCAACAAAACACTAAATTGGATTATTCCAAAACATTTGGAAGAATTTGTTATACCAAAAACACCTTAAAAAAGCAATTAAAATATTTTAATTTTCCACAAAAGTTCTCATTGGCTTAGGTAGCGAGGAAAAAAAAGCAATTTCCTTATAGATAATGTATAACAAAAACATACAAAAAAGGATTTCCGAGAAAAATAACTCATAATATGCAAATACTCCAAGCTCTTCCCTCGCAAGATTCAATCTCTCTTCACAGTTAGTTAAAAGGTTTTCCTTGAATCATTCGATTCGTATTCTTTTTGATTTCGAACTTTACCTGCACCAGTCAAATGCAAATCGCACCTTTCAAATAGCGTCGCACAGCGCAAACTGCAGCGAAGACAAAGGATTGCACCTTTTTGGCGAGCATCCCATCTTTTGTGAATGTATTTGCAAGCGAACAAAATAGAACTAAGCATTCTTTTCTCTCTCCCATACTTTTCAATGTAATATTTCCTCGCCTAGAATCCAAAGTTGATTAATTTTTGTCATTTTTATTCTTTTCGTCAATCAAATAAAACTTACCCGGCATAATTCTGGGGGCGAAAATTAAATCAGCAAACAGTGTTAGCATTACAAAATGTATCAAAAGAGAAAGAAAAAAAATGGCGGAATACAATTGAAAGCACAAAATAAACGGTGGTTTCGGCGTGTTTAACCAAATACTACCTGTAGTTCCTTTTGTTATGAGCACGTTTGTGTATTTATTTGTTCTAAGACAGAATTTTCGAGACAGATGCGTTTTCCGATTCATTCGATCTTTCAATAAAGAAAGTTTCATAAGTTTGTTTGCTAAAATTCTAAGTTACATCTCGACAGAAAGTTAATGGTTAATTAAAGATCGCCAAGGCGAAAAAATACATGAGTAAATTTCATGCCTCAGTGACCATGAATTGCGCCAAAATACTGTTCTTAATGCATGTTTTAAACAAGTTTCGAAGGTATTGTTATCATCAACGAAGAACAAATAATATTATTCAATCAAAAATTAAAATTATTTTAATTGTCATTGAAATGCATCCTTAAATACAAATATATATTAAGATGACAATAACGTCTTATCAATACAATTCAAACAATGAATACTTAAAACTTAGAACAAACTTAAAAGAACTAAAATCTTTACTTACATCGGTATGATCAAATATGATATTAGACATAACAACAAGCATACATAATAAAATTTTAAAATTGATGCAAAATTAGATAGAATTCTTCCAAGTGTTGCATCAGTTTCATACATAAATTAATCTGATCATTCGATAAAATGCTTAAGAACATTTTGTATTATGAGATGTTTTAAATTTTTATCATAAAACGCTATAAAATACAACAGTTAGTTTAAAGATTTAAAGTAACTCAAAATTGATTTCTCTTTGATTTATTTTAAAACGAAATACATGAAACGAAAACAGAAAATAATCATTTGTGTATTGTTTGCAATATGAATATATTTTCAATGAAATGTTATGTAATAAAAATTTTAATTCACACAATTAAAATTCATACAATTAATCTTTATCCATTATTTATAAAGAAAGAAGAGCTGTCGTTGGCATTATGTCTGATTATTTGGTACTAGTATATACAAAGTAGAATTATCCTAATAATTATTCACATTACACAACAAAGTACCGATGCATTTTTTTTGCTGATATTTGTAGATAATTTTAAGTAAAATATAATAACTTAAAAGCATGCAATAAGTACCACCAATTAATAATATTCGCAATCACTTTTACAAGTTTGACAATACAGCCATGTTCAATAACTTTATTTATAAATAACGGGGTAAGCTTTATAACGCAAAGAAATGTTTTTAACTGGTGATATATTACAGTACAAAACTGTAGTCTCGTCAAATAATAAGATAAAAAATATCCTCTACGGCAGTAGTTTTAAGTTTAATAATTTTATACACAATTAAAGATTTATATCGCAGAAACTTGCCTTTGACTGATGATATATTACAGTGCAAAACAGTAGTCTCAATAATAAGCTAAAAAATATGACTAGCACAGCATAAACAACCCTTAAATGCCACTTCCCGAATTCGAACGACCACTGGAAATTAAATAAATTCGTTTGCAATATAGATCAACCTCATCTTTCAAAACTTCCCTCTTAACCAGTCTGTTCTATCTCAATTCTTATCTATTCCAGTAAACCGCGATTGAAAATTTAAACCACCCAACATTTAAACCCGCAACTGTTGAAATTCGCATTGTAAATTATCGCTCGCCGACTTAATCATGCTCGAAATAGGCGGGGGTGGGGAGTAAACCCCCCTTCTCCAGCCACAACACCCCGACATCATTCCGAAACCGAAATAATAATTGCAACGGCAACAAATCAGCATCTAAGCCCCTCTTTCTCTCCATTCCGAAAGTTCTCGTTCACTCTCCAATTGAGATTATGGTGATCATTGGGATGCTGGAAGATGCGAAGGAGCAAAGCGTTATCAATCTCCCGATCACTAAAGCTGAGATCCCCATCCTCCGCATCCTTTACTCTAATGCATTGATTTCGTTCACTTGCTTTGATGCGGTCAGTGGACGAAGGGCTTTGCTGTTTGGAAAACGTCAATTGTCCCGTTTTGGAAACGGGTGGTTTTGATTTGTGGTAGATATTAGTTTGATGTATAGATGTTTCTGGGGGCCCTTCTAATTGCAGTCCTTGTTGGTTTCTGGTTGACTTGATGAACGGTCGGAGGGCGTCACCCACGATGGTTGTCTCCGGGAAAACGATTGATACTTTTCGTTCCAGAAATCGAACCGATGGGATGGCACGGAAGAGAATCGAACAGACAACCCGCCTAATGAATGTGATTTATTCACTCATCCGCAGAAATGGTATTTGAGAGGTTTCCATAAATCTGGCAACTCTATTGTCGAAAGTTTGGGGCCGTTTGCCTTGAAGGCAGTTGTCCGGCAGAACGATTCTTCATTAAATTATTTCAGAATGGGTTCATGTGGTTGACCATAAGTATAGAGCAAATCAACTAGAATTCGACGCATTATCTTAAGACGAAAATGCGGAGTTGCCATTTTCAGGAATATCATACTTATTGGCTAGATCCCAACTTCTTTTAGCTACGGAACCCTAAATAATCGAACTTTTTTTGGCGGAACCCCGACTTTTATAAAATGTTCATTAGCAGGTGTCAATAAATTAATTCAATAAATGAATATTTAATGTGAATGAAATTTTTTCATTGTTTCATCATTAAGTCTTTAAAATTAGGATTTATATTAGGCAGAATACACTTAATGTTCGTTCGTGAAATTTGAATTCGCTAGTTTCAGCGGATTCTTATGTGCTGTATAAGTATAGTTTTTGCCGCATAAGTTGAAATTGAATAAAATAAGCTCAATTATGGTTTTTGAAAAAGAATTGTTAAAAACTGTTAGACTGGTTGTCAGAGAAAATTAATTCTTATTCTTGGATTTGCTTATTTTATTTTGAATTTCAAAGTTCGATGGGAAATACTGATGATAATCATTTGTAAATTCACATTTTTTTTAGAAATTTTTTCAATATATTGGTATTCGAGAAAAAAATATTTCGGAAACTTACTATTTCTTTTTTATTGCAACTTTACACAAATAATTTCATAAAAATAACCTTAATATTAAGCAAATAATGGAATATTGGTTGGATACAAATGTATTACAAGTTTCAAAAATCACTATTGGTTAAAAAAAAAAAATCCCAATTTACAGAATCCCCGACTTTTCAACCGAACCCTAGGGGTCCGCGGAACAAAATTTGGGAACCGCTGGACTAGATGGCTTCCTTGATTGTGTAATATTTTATCTGGAGAAATAGAAATATCTCATTTTCATTGCGTTCATTGATGGACCCGCGAAGATTCGTACCCATCAAATTCGAAAAATTTTATTTTATTTTATAACCGTCGTTGAACAGCCGACCCAATTTTATTGGTTTACGACTACTAATGTTCAACTCCGTAGCCTTGTAATTTTGAACCCAATCCAGAAGACAAGGAAACTCCTGGATCAGTACCCCCAGAGGTATTGATTTGTTATGGGAACATGGAGGACTTCGCGACTTGACAATATATTAACGTGTATCAGTCACCATTTACTACACGGGAAGTCTTCGGCCGGTGGGGATCGAACCCACGAACACTTGGACATGGGCCCAGCGCCCTAACGACCAGGCACCAATTCGAAATATTAGTTACGCAAGAGCCGTGTTTCTTCACTAAACTAAGGTTAAAAGTACTTACCAGTAATCGCTACAAAATACTGTTTTTTATTATCGCCCTATTCAATACACTACTTTTTTTAATAACGTAGCACACTACACTACAAACTACGAAAAAAAGTAGAGACTATAGTAGTTTCACTACTTGCAGTGCGCAACTTCCGACCACTTCAAAATTGGGGCAATAGGCTTTATTAACGCTCCAGGTCTAAGCAACTTCGTACTACATCTTGTGTTTATTACTTTTATGAATAAAAATATACATTAACTTCTATGGGATGTACATTTTAGTCAATATTTTTATTTCTGACTGCAGTATAGATAACAACCTTATTTTGCAGAATATAAAACATCACGATTTCTTACACAATATTTGCTAGTTTGGAAACTTTTGCTCTACAAGTTTATGTTTTATAGAAATTTTAATGTTTAACTTATGTATGATTGATTATCCAACACATCAATACAAGGAAAAAAAAAGGGCTAATATTAAAGCATGCTTATAGTAAACTTTTCGTACTCCAGCGTTTCAACAGAACAATAAATTTCCTACAATTTAATTAATACCTTGTACATAAGAACAAAGCAAATGCTTTCAAAATGTTTTTCTCTCTCTAGTGTAGTTTTCAGACAAAGCTAAACATAAAAAAATAAAAGGAAACAATCCTTTGAATTAACTTTGTTTTATTAGACAAACCATATCCCTATTTTTATACATTTAAAAAAAAAAAAGATAACGCTATTATTATTTTTTTAAACTCCATTTCTACTTATTTTTTAAAGCAAATTCATATAAATAAATTTCATTAACAAATGAGAACGGGACAGTTAAGGTGTCCAAAAATTTTACTTTGCTTTAGGCTAATGTACTTATAAATCAAGCTTTGACTGTTCTTTGAAAGTGAGTCTTAAATGCTTATTCTAGTCTAGCTGGTGTTGCATTTAACGCTAGAAGGCAGTTAAAAAATATTAGAAACGCGATCTCTATTTTACCCGAACATCCATTTATAAATCTCAGACCTATACTTGCTCGGTTTAAAGTTTTTGAAATACTTCGAAGCAAAATTGCTAAATGAAAAAGGAAAATTGCCCCAAAATAATTAAATGGGCAACAAAAAAGAATTAAATCGGATTGAAAAATGATCAGGTGACTTGTCCAACGGCCTCACATCCATTAGTTGTCCCACGCCCCTGGAACACAATCAAAAACTTTGTCCCATTCAAGAGAAAGCACAGAGCTAACGACATCGAAGCATTGTTCTGAGACGGCGATTTTAAACAAAATGGCGCAAAGTGAAATAATACCCATGCACGTAAAAAAAAATAAAATAAATAATAATAAGCAAAAGGAAGCTCTTTGAAGCTTATCAATTTCGAAGAAGCAATAACAAAAACGCCGTCTCGAATAGGTGAGAAAAATAAATAAATAAACAACAAAAAAAAATGAGTCGTTAGCGTATTTGTTTGCGAAAAATTTAGGGGGCATAGCTGAAGGCTTTAGAATCTCGTTCGATCAGACATCCAAGCCTTATTCACAACTCCTTGCCATTCAATATTCAATACCTGTTTGCCCTTAGGGCATTTCGTTTTTAATTAAAATTTTCGAAGAGGGGGTTGCCGAAGATAGATTTTTATAATGAGAGACAAGCTTGCGGCACTACAAAACACTGTCATTTGCTTAAGTCGTTATCTATTGGAAAGCATTCCATTTAAGAAAGAGGGTGGTGCGAGAAGGAACTCTTTTTTTTAACAAACGACGTTCCTTAATGTACAGTCATCAAAACCAACTCCCTCTATAACACACCACCTTTGAGATAACGTCCTTGTCACTTTTCCATACCATGTCAAAAAGGTTCTGTACTAGTGGGACAGATTCGTGGCCAACGCATGCGCAGATGTGGTAATTTGTCAGTTATCTCGTTTCATGTCCTCCCGGCCATGTCATTGTTGGCTAAACTAATAACTCCAGTCATTAGTGAACTCAGTTGTGTTGAGTTTGGCGTTCTTTTTCCAGAAGGATCTTTTATTACGTATACGTGTGTTTTTCCCTTTCTTTTTATCTTCTTGTCTCCTTTTTTCCTCTTTTGTCGCCAAGTTCGACGTTTCTCTGTCTCAAATCTATTTAAACGCCCCCTGATTGGTTCAAAAGGTTCCTTTGGCAAATATGTATTCCTATCGCAAAGTTGCCTCGGGTGGTAGGTCTTCTATCCAATGACGAAAGAGGAGCTTTTCCTTTGTTTACCCGCACGTCGCATTATTTTATGACATAATTATGATCACTTCACGCGGCAGTTAGGGAAAACGAGTCGACATCTTCTTTTTAGGGCGGCCTCTGTCGTTTTGGGGCAAAGACAAAGATTACCTTAATCAGCGGGAAAACTGGCAGCTTTAACAGGAATCCTGACTCAAAAAGATTTAGCCTGTTTTGCTTGTCATGGCTAACTGATTTTCTTGAACTGGACAACGAGATGACATAAAACACTTTGTAATTGACAGGATAAATATTGAACCGTAAATTAATTCAATAACTTATTTTCCAAGCGAGTATTATTTTCTTATAAATAAAAGATGGTTTTAAGTAAGCTGCCGAAAAACTTCCTGATAAGTGCAGTTGAAGAATTTGAATAGGTGCGTTAATATTTTTCTTCACACGTGACTCTAATGCAAAGATTATAAATAAATTAAGTTCCGTTTAGTAGTATCGTTAATGTTGCAAAATTTTACTATCTTGTTTACCTTTTTTCTGTAAGACACGGTTCTCAAAATTGCCCTACAATTACAATACATAAGTTAAACGTTTTATACGATGCATTTCATACCGAATAATAGTAATTGAAGCAAGCATAGTTCCATCAGCATGGTGATGTAATAATAACTACTAACACTAACTAGAAATGTCAGATTTAGGAGCTCAAAAAAGGGTGATTTGCTACAGCGTGAAACCACTTTAGGGTTAATTTTTTTAAAAAATTATAATTATAAAAACAGTTAAAAGCAATCAAGTGACATTATAGCGAAAAGGAAAAGAAAGACGAGTTAATATTTTGTGAAATTCATTCTATGAAAAATAATACTAAGTCCATAAAAATCAAGAAATTAGTTACGCAAAAATGACTTCCCCCTCTGAAATAAAAACCCCTCTCTTTTGGACTTCGTATCGAACAAGGCCATGTCTACACAAATCAAGAAGTGTGTAAATGTCTTTTAAGAAAGTTACTGCTGTATCAAGTTCTTAATATCTTAAGCGTATCGAACGCGTAAGTTAAGCGTATCAAACAGTACCAAGTCCGCAAAAATTTTCAGAAGTGATAAGCATTAAATAACCTTTCCGAAGTTTCCCTTGTATCATTTTCTTAACACATGAGATAGCACGTATCAAGAAGTTCACACAAATCATGAAGTGAGTAAACGCTCTTTAAAAAAAAATCTCCTGTATCGCATTCTTAATATTTAAAACGAAACGTTATCAAACTCTCAAAAATTAAACATCAAATCAAAAAGTCCATAACATGCCAAAATGTTCCTTAGGAAATTGCTCCACACCAGTTTCCACTTTCAAAAATTTTATGGCTTTAAAATCTATCGTAATAATCAGCATGGAAGAAGGAAACCTTTCTCCCTATTACCTCAACTATGAAGATTTAGCAAGCTTTAATAATACGTAATTAACAATTACATGCTTAACTATCTTTCGATAATAAACAGCTCAAAAATGCTAATCCTGATGTTGTTCTAGCAAGAATTTAAAGCAACAGATGTTGATGTAAATAATACACAAGAAAGCCTCATCAGAATGTTATCCAGTTAGAGATAAACAAGAAGCTTTTTTCCCACAGAATGACATCCTTAAGACATAAATCTACATGTCTTGTTCTACTAGTATTTTTGAGCACAAAAAATGCGAAAAGAAAGAAGAAAAAAAAGAATGAAGGGCAGTTTCACCAATATCTATATTTTACTGGTCGTCAAACGTAAATCCGGGTTTTAAATTACCACTCAATGGGCACAATGACACCTTTTTTCCCCTTCTTTCGACTTCTCTAAAGGAGGGAGGGAATTTTTTCGTGGGAGAATATCTGGAATAAGAGGAATCGTGTTTTTGCAGCTACCTAGTGAGCCATAAATCCTCAACATCGTTTCGTACGTCAAACTGAGAGAAATAATCATGAATAAGATATGACGTCAGACATTTTCCCCTATTTTTAGGGAAAAAGTCATCACTAATGCTACTTAGTAGGAATTTTTAGACTGAAACATAAAATGTTAGCAAAATGATGTACAATGAAAACAAGAATTTAAAAAAAAAAAAAGCATCAATGGTATCTGTAAAATGAAAACGCACCGCGTCTTTAGTACATTGAATAGAACATCATTTCATTTAGTCATACAACATTTTTCGCTGGTTTATGGTAATTTTTAATCTTATATAAGTGTACGCTTAAACCTTACAAATATGTATTTTGTTCGATCAAATAGCAGTTTATCAATTTTTTAAATCTTTTTTTTAATCGTGTCCATATACAATTAAATGGCCACGTGTGCCTTCAAAACTGCACCCACAAGCTCCAATACATCATTACTGTAGAGGAGCTCAGGAAGTTCTGAAGCCAGTGGTACCATACCTAGTTGTAAAACATATGGGGTAAGAGCTGGGCACTCGAGAATGTGATCAGGGGTAAGTTGGATATCGGTGCAGTTCTTGCAGGGAATATAAGTTCTTTTTCAATTAAACTCAAGTCCAATTAAATTTAAGTTCAAGTTTATCAATTAAACTTGGATATCAAATAATAGCTAAACAATTAAAAAGAGTCTAAAGTCTAAGAAATTATTTTGATTTGTCTTTAGGACAAAATTTTATTTCTAGACTGATCGTAAAGATACGGTTCCCAGGAGAACACCGAAGTCAAGCCTCACTGGTTGTGGTCAGTAAGCGGGATGACCACTTCGCTCAGTCTGCGTTAGGGACTGAGGGTGAGCGGTACTGGTCCTCGTTAAACTGATCTACCGTAAAGTACTAGACTTCACGCGCAGGATCCCCTCTGCAGAGAATCAAAATTGTGATGGCATGTCTTCGGATCATTCTTAGGAATGTTTCCCAGACCGTCACCAAAACCCTTTGTGCAGCTCTGGTGCGTAAATAAAATACCTACCGATTAAAGATATTGATTTCACAAAAAAGGCTAATCTTGGACAAATTTCCAATAAACAAAAGTTTGTTTATGGTAAATCAGTTACTGCATAATATATTACCGGTGTCTAACAGTACTACCAAATATTATACAATTGAGGGTTTACACCAAATATTATGCAATTAATTGCATCCTATTTGTTAAGATCTAGTTTTCCAACTTCAGCACACAAGGAAATAAAATCACAACCTTAGGTGAAGTTTTTAAAACAACGCTGAATTTAAATGAAAATAAATTTAAAAAAAATAGCAAATCAGACGTTAACACAGTAGTAATTGCACTGTGCTATCTTTGTGAAAGGGTGATATTCAATCTCGGGGGTAATGAGCACCAACAAATTTTGCAGTGTGCTAAGTTGACTACATTACCACTATCAGGCGAATTAAGGAGCCTTTATCTCTATAACTCCCATTGCCGACAAACTGTCTGATGAACTAGCACTTTATTTTTGTTACTTCTATTATATCGCCAAGGATGAAATGTATAGGTTGGATAAGGTTTTTCCTTTTTGTTGTTTCCATTAGGTCATCAAAGATGAAATTTGTATGGTTTTGCATATTTGTTGCTTCCATGAGGTCATCACGGATGAAATTTGTAGGTTGGATAAGGTTTTGTATTTTTGTAACTTCTATTAAATCATCAAGGATAAAAATTGTACGCTGGATAAGGTTTTGCATTTTTGTTACATCTATTGCGTCGTCAAAGATGAAATTTGTAGGTTGGATAAGATTTTGCATTTTTGTAGCCTCTATTAGGCTATCAAGGATAAAATTTGTAGGTTGGATAAGATTTTCCATTATTGTTGCTTCTATTAGGTCGTCAAGCATGAAATTTGTAAGTTGGATAAGACAACTTTAATTGCTTTTTAAATGCCTTAATATTCCAGTTTTTTTTTCATTTGTTAAAAAATTACTTACCTCACTTACTTAAAAAAATCAACGTAAGCTTTAAATATATTTAAAGAATTTTTTTCAAGAAAATCAATTTTGTTGAAAAGAGAAGTCGGAAATTCGAATCAAAAAGTAAGAACTCTTAAGTGAAACTAAGACATCGCAGACTACACAAAACATTAATAGTGTATATATTTGGCTCTAGTGTTAGGTCAGATGAACAAGAATGAATTAACAAATCTTATTCCGAAGAGTAATATTCACCCAAAATGGTTGATGGTGCGTGTTTAGTGCTCTAACCAAGAGTGATCCATTATGTATTTATGAAACATGGCGCATCGGCCACAATAGAAATTAAATGCAATCGATTAGACGAAACGATACAAAAACTTAAAAGAAAAATAGCCTAGATTGGTTGACAGATAGTCTTCAGACTTATTGCCCGGTATTGTAAAACCGAAGGAATTATAACTGAAACTTCTTCATCATCCTCTATATTCACTAGAACACTGACTACTCTACTTCTTCAAAAATTTAATTAGCTTTTTAATATGAAAATAATTTAATTTTCGAAAATGCTGTCAAACTAGCCTTACCCGGAATTCGTTGTTTTTATCCCACTTGCCTGAATAGTCTGTCGCTTGAATTCTTGATGAATGTAATAGTTTCTTATATTTGTAAATAATCAATCAACTGTGTTTTTTTTTTATCAACAAATTTCATAATTGGTGATCTAATACCGAGTCAATTAATTTGGAAGCTTTCACTTGAGTGCTGAATAATTACAAAAATAATTCGTTTTAAAAGTTGGAAAAATTAAATAAATATGGACAAATAATTAATGTAATGTCTATCAACAATTTAAATCCAATCAAATTTGCATTTTCCAAGTAGGCATAGTTTGACAACACCTTAGCCGTTTCGTCATATCCCACCCTGATATTTTAAAATCAATTTCTCCAAGCGACAAATGACTTTCGGGACATCAACTAAAGATTGAAGAAAAGAAAAATTTTAAAGAAGGAAAATGGGGAGGAGGTGGAAAGAAAATGGAAAAGACATTCCGTCAGCTGGGCAATAACCTGGATAAGATTGTCTGTTGGACGGACAAAGGATGTGACTCAGAAGACAGGAGGTGAAAAGTGAGAGGTTGTTCGAGCCATAAGTCACCATCTTGAGTCGATGCATTATTCAAGGGAAAAAACTGAGGGAAAAAAAAGGGAAAAGGTGATAGATATAAAGACAGAGCAATGATGAGAAGACAACGACGTCGACATGGAAGTTGGAGAAATTTCTTGGCGCCGTCCTGCGGAGAGATTGGCTCATATTTCTGCCACATTCGTGTATTTGTAGGTAGAAGCATATAGAATTGGTAATTCTGATGATGTCCCGTGGTTCCTGGTACCTGTTCCTTCCTTTCTTTCTTCGAGATTTATTTCCAAAAAGCAGCATTTGTTCCTGCTCCTTTGTTCTTTGAAATTGACACGATCGTGTAATTCTTCTCCCCTTTCAAATAAAATGTAATATGTGTTGTTTATAAGGGTTATGCATTAGCATGATTATACATGGCAGGAATTCGATAGAGACTGTTCTTTACGACAACCAGTTTACGACGCTCGAAACTGACGTACTGTTTGAAATGTATTCTGAGAAAAAAAGCACTCCATGGAAAAAAAAAGTACTAGCAAAGTACTTAAAATAACAGAACAAAATTTTATCAAATTTTTTTTTTGTTGCTTTACCCTATAATTATCTTACATTTACATTACACTAAAATAATTGAAGAGACTTTTACAGTTTTCAAGATTCTTGCAAATTTCTCAAGAAATATTTAGTGATTATTTTCTAACTTTAGAGACGTTTACCAAATTTTTTTTTCCGCATTACCCTATAATTATCTTACATTTACATTACACTAAAGTAATTGAAGAGACTTATACAGTTTTCAAGATTCTTGCAAATTTCTCAAGAAATATTTAGTGATTATTTTCTAACTTTAGAGAAGTTTACCAAATTTTTTTTTTTTTTGCATTACCCTATAATTATCTTACATTTACATTACACTAAAGTAATTGAAGAGATTTATACAGTTTTCAAGATTCTTGCAAATTTCTCAAGAAATATTTAGTGATTATTTTCTAACTTTAGAGACGTTTACCAAATTTTTTTTTTGCATTACCCTATAATTATCTTACATTTACATTACACTAAAATAATTGAAGAGACTTATACAGTTTTCAAGATTCTTGCAAATTTCTCAAGAAATATTTAGTGATTATTTTCTAACTTTAGAGACGTTTACCAAATTTTTTTTTTCCGCATTACTCTATAATTATCTTACATTTACATTACACTAAAGTAATTGAAGAGACTTATACAGTTTTCAAGATTCTTGCAAATTTCTCAAGAAATATTTAGTGATTATTTTCTAACTTTAGAGACGTTTACCAAATTTTTTTTTTCCGCGTTACCCTATAATTATCTTACATTTACACTAAAATAATTGAAGAGACTTTTACAGTTTTCAAGATTCTTGCAAATTTCTCAAGAAATATTTAGTGATTATTTTCTAACCTTAGAGACGTTTACCAAATTTTTTTTTTTTGCATTACCCTATAATTATCTTACATTTACATTACACTAAAGTAATTGAAGAGACTTATACAGTTTTCAAGATTCTTGCAAATTTCTCAAGAAATATTTAGTGATTATTTTCTAACTTTAGAGATGTTTATGTGCTAGATGTTATTTTTCACACTTATGAATAAAGCTTAAAGCTCTCAATAAACTACAATAATATATAACTACAATAAACTACAATCGAAGTAAACTAAATATAATACCTAAATAAACTTCAATAAACTACAATCGAAAAATAGTGTTTTTAAACACCCTATGACATGAAATATATCAATAAACTTGTATCGATTACTTTGGTTACTACATGCAATAATTGCATGAAATTTCGTCAGCCTTTCTTAATTATTGGAGATACAGACATTTTTATAAAAAAAAAATTTTTTTTGTTTAACGTTTTTTGCTATAACTTTAAAAATATTCTTCTAACTGAAACAAAATTTTTGACGCAATTTCAATCAAAATTGTCATTTTAAAATTTGAAAAAAAAAATCGTTAAAAATTGCGCAAACTTTGAGCATTTAAAGTAATTATTTCATATTGCTTTGAAGCGGAAAAAGAAATTAAAAAAAACTTTTTTATATATAATTTTGTAGCTAATCGTATTAAGCAACAAATGAAAAATGTCCGATTTGAAAATTTTAAAATGTTAAAGCAATTTTCTAAGCAGCTTTTGAAAATTTTGAAGGAAAAAAAAAAGAAGCTCTAAATAGTTAAAAATAACTATTAAGAGCGAATGTCTAAATAGTTACGAAGATTAATTAAGATTGTATGTTTAAGAAATTATGTTCCAGTATTTAATTCTAATTAACTACTAAAAGTTGACTAACAAAGCTTTCGTTCGTTATAAGGTGCGATTTAAAACAAATTTGACAGAACCATGGCGTGCAACGACTAATAAGATGAATTTGATTGTTTACCGAATCCAACACTACACGTGCCACACGTTCTGTGCCACTTTCAGAGCTCTATCAACGTCGAAAACATAAAGAGTTTAAGCAAAGAACTTGATCATGTGCCAGACCACCCATGCGACGGTTTTTCACCATGACGATTAAGCTAATATAAATCATCAAAAATAAAGTAAGATTCTTCATTAGCCTTGATTGGTATTTATGTCGTTCCAACATCGTTTGCAAACCCTGTACCTAAACCTAAACCTGTACTTAAACCTAAATTTCTATCTTAGGAAATTTTAAATGCAAGTGATATATTGTAACGTTACAGTTTCCTACTTTATAACTTTTTTTGAGACTTGTAATACTGTTCTAGTTAAAAAAAATTTTTGTTTCTATATTTGTGTAAATGTATTGCTTTTCCAACAACTGTGAACACGCCAATCGAACAAAATCTACATCGCCAAATAACAGCCCAAATGACATGCAGTAATAAAAGATAATTCTAACGACGATATTTAAGTTTTAGAGTATTATGATGCTTACAAATTTATTTTCTACTGAATAACCAAATGCTTGTTACATATACTAGATGAATTTTTTTAAATTCCATATCCGAGTACATGATACTTACAGATAAGTTTTCCACTCCATATCTGAGAACATGATACATATATTCTACTCATCCAAATGCATGATACCAATAAATTTATTTTCCGCACCATATCCGGAGTTAATGGTACGAATAGATTAATTTACTACTCCTTACTTCGCTAAAGGAGGCATTAAGATTAAATTTCTATTCCATATCTGAGTTCTTGATACAAATAAATTAATGATATACTCCATACCCAAGTACATGATACATTAAAATTAATTTTATTTATATTCCAGTACGTGATACACGTGGATTATTTTTCCATTCCATATTCAAGCATGTGATACATCAGGGTTATTTTTTCTACTCCGTATCCGACTACAATATACATATAGGTTAATTTCGTACCGTATGAATACATATTTCCTTATAAACTAATTTCCATTCCACACTCATAGTAACTTAACTCTTAGTAAGATTAATAAATTTTTACTTCATATTTTAGTATATGGCGATATATATTATCAATCAGTTTTTAATGATCATACCATGTTTGTTTAATCATTCAAAATTACATATTCTGCAATAATGATAACGTTTCAACAGTGCATCACAGTGTACGTCAGGAATAAGGCTGCATTACTTCAAAGAACTTCCACTTCGAACAGATCTTAGCCACACAATAGTTATTCTACAGAATTCTACAGGGACAAACCTCATTTACAATTACAAATGCCAGCTTTATAGAAGTAGAATTCTCTTTAAAGGTCATTTCTTGAAAAGTAAGGTTTGGGGGACATAATTTATCTGGGCTCTAGACTGGCTATCTATAAAGGATCCAGAGCCTCAACTGTTTGGGCAAAGGAAGGCTTTATAAGCCAGGGCCTTCATATAAAGTGAACGAATGACTGACGAGGCATTACTCCAGAAAAGATGGAGGGAATAAAACTGGAAAAGGGGTGCTTCGGGTGGGACAGGAGGACACCGGATACATCCCATAATTCAGAGCGAGAATGGCGGAAATAAATCTGGCTTCTGGGCAGGTCTTCATTAACTGTGTCTTGAGGATGCGTTGGCTGCTGCTGATTCAGTGGGATCTGTATCTTCCTGCTGTCTTTTGATCCATCTTGGGTTGGAAAGATTGCTTGATGTGCTTCTTACCAAGGTGATCTCTAGGGTTGCCATAGTGCTGTTGATGACACCGGACGAAGGGTTGGAATGTATATGAACAATACGTGCTACGAAATAAGCCAACGCCAAACATAAGCTATACTTGAATGGAAAAAATAACAATACGAAGAGAAGTAGCGTCAGGGAAATAAATACGTCATTTTTATATTTTTTGCAATTTTATACATTTATATATTTTTTGAATTAAAAACACCTAATAGAGTTTGCACAAATTGACTGATTTTTTTGTTTTTGGATTCATTTATTTAGATTCTTGCAAGTGAAAATGAAGATACAAACTAAAAAATAGTTTAGAACAGTCACAGAAAGAAAATGATAAAAATATCTTTTCGAATTTTTTTCTAAAAAAAAAAAAAACAATGCAAATTTAAATTCGTGTGCATGTTTTATTTTTTTTTCTGCTAAAAAAAGTTAGCCAAATATTATTTTTTTTCTTTACGGAATCATGATGTTCTTATTATAAAGGGTTCGGGGGGATAAAATGATAAGCCGCATTTTTCTCCAATGACAATCTTTTTACATCATAACTGCCCCCTAATTTTGTTTCCTGACAGGTACTTAACAATTTTCTGAAACTTCCTCTGAATAGCAACATAATGCATGGTAAGAATCTGTTACCTGCATATAAATCGTAATGCAATTTCCTAAAAAAACGGTCTTAAAAATGCCTTCTGGAACAAATTGGAAATGTGGCTTATTATATTTCCCAAACCTCTTCATATGCAATCATCTTAAGCCTTAAATAGTGATTATTTTTTTCTATAGAATTTCGAACATTTTATGCCTTAAATTGCGTTCCGTAAGTGCGTACAGATAGATGTTTATCGAAACTTGTCAATGATGTTCTGTCATACTCTTAAAAACTAAAAAAAGATTTTTTTTTTTCTTTCATTGCTCTTTATTGATTTGCAGCTAAATAAAATAAAACAGACATCAACTTAAACATTAATTCGATATTGCACACCTATTCCAGAATAAATAAATGAATTCGAGGCTCTATAGTCAAGCTGCAATGTTAGAAACTTCATCTCCCTAAGTTATAAATCTCCGTAAAAGTATTTTAATTATTTTAATCAATATAATGATACTTTTACACATAATTCTACAGATTTCAAATTAGCTCAACAAATGAAAAAAAGTACGAAAATTAAAACTTTAGAAAAATAATCTCCATTATTACCTTCTGTCTAAAAATGTAATAAAAGACAAAACAAAATTCCCATTAAACAAATCTATTAACAATTAAAAATATATATGAATAACATCAAAAAAACTGTAGGTATTAAATTATTTATATATAAAAAAAGGGAGAAGCAGATAAACATTTATGTACGTACGTGGTAAGGAAAGATAGACAGAAGTAGCTGATTTATGGAAATGCCGACCGTTTCGGCTGTCCAGGCCAAAGAGTAGTTTCACCAATAAAAACTACATAAATAAATAGCAGCGGCGCTATTTTAGTGAGGGCGATCCAAGCATACAGCCCCCTTATTCCTTTCGCTGAGCAACGTTTATTCTTGCTGGGAGAATATTGCGCTTAGAATTTTTCGGCACTCCTCTTGCGGTTCACGTCCGTCATTGCCTGACAAGTGTCTCCCTGTTTTCCGCACTGCTTTTCTCCTCTTCCGCATCCCTCTTCCCCATCTCTGCTTAACTACCGCTCAGTCAAGCAGGCGGGGGTCGTTCACATAGTGCGCATTTGAATCTCGTGGTGTTC
The DNA here is from genome assembly GCF_982258835.1 of Parasteatoda tepidariorum. Lineage (NCBI taxonomy): Eukaryota > Metazoa > Arthropoda > Arachnida > Araneae > Theridiidae > Parasteatoda > Parasteatoda tepidariorum. The sequence goes on from NC_141755.1 coordinate 79,191,173, forward strand.
CCATTACGTAAAACACTCCACGTAACATGTAACTGGAAGGTAATTAAGGTTTGAAACATTGTTACAGAAACTGAACAAATATTAAATATGTTTGTTTTATTTATTTAGTTTTAATTTTAAACAAAGAAAAACGAATTAAAAAAGTTCCTTTTATTATTTAGTTTAAAACGATTTCTACGAAGCTATACGTACTTTCACACTTTAATCTGTATCATCTTTACATGCCTGTAAATTAAACAAATAATGTGCGCAATGGAAGATTTAAGTACACTATCTGTGCAATCTCAACAAGAAATTTATTCAAATAGAAACAACAGGGTAAGGTCGAAATTGTACATTCAACTATGAGGTCTGTATTGAAACATGAATCAATTTATATATGCCCAATTTATTTTTTTCTCTCACTACAAATTACTCCGCCCGGTTCTGACTCCCGATGGCAGAGTGGTAGCGCTTCACGCTGTCGTGCCACTGGTCCTTGGTTCGATTCTTGGGCCGGGCAAGGTTGACTCAGCCTTTCATGCCTTCAGTGGGTCGATAAAATAAGTACCAAGCATGCTTGGGAACTAAACACTGGGAGTTCCAAGTCGGGCTAACCACCCAAACAGAACATCTGCTCTTGCAGCCCAGAGTCCGAAGGTCAAAAAAACTGAGATGGGCACAGTAGGCCGGCCCTCTATGGGCTGTCGGGCCACTGAGTTTAGTATACAAATTACTCTATTGTTTAGTTAAATAAGATAGTTCAATGCCAATTTTTGCTAAAAACGCGTCACTTAGAATTTTCTTCTACAAATATTAATCTCATAAATTCTTTATCTTTCCGTTAGAATTTTTCATGGAATGTTTAGAACAAATACGCGAAAAGGCAGCAATAATAATCGAAATCGGCAAACCAAAATTTGTGACTCTTCCCCAGAATTTTCTCTTTTTTTCCAACGCCCCTCACCTCCCCTTCAAAACAAACACACCCCACAGAGAATGGCAATGGACTCTGCAATTCCTTCTCTCATCTCGAGTCCAGTCTAAGCGCCCTAAAATATCTACCTCAGAAATGACAGGCGAAAGTTGCTGGACATTACAGAGATATATAGAAATCGCCTGTTAGTGCTCACGTTCTCAGAATACAAAAGGATCCCCTCTTTGGCTACTCTTTTAGTTTTGGCAATTTATTTATAGCCCAGAAGAAAGAAATATATATAGCCCATAATGCCAAGGAAAGTACAAAATATGCTTTTCTATAAATTAACTTCACGTTGAAAGAGAACAAAGTAACTTAAGGTCACATAAAAATTAGCACAATGATAATTTTTACACATATAGAAATTAACTGGAATCATTACTAGAGCAGGGTGCAGTAGCCAGATTTTCTAACAAAAAATAAGCACAAAAAATAAGTACTTTTTAAGCACTCACAAAATATTTTTTATCACTTTCACCTCTCAAAAAAATAATAATTAAGATCTGTGGTGTAATAAAAATTATTTTTTTCCATCTTTAAATATTCATAATTTATAAACATAAAAATAAATAAAATTCAAAAATATTTTCAAAAACTTTTAGATAATCTTGATAAAATAACTAGTTTCTGACAAATATTGCGGTAATATATGTAATCTTGTAACTTAGAACTACAATCGACACGGCAAAGAAAAAAAAAATCTCTTTTTAAAAGATAGAAAACTAAGCACTTTTTACGAACCCCAAATAAAATAAGGGCTTTTAAGAAATGTGAATAAAAAATAAGCACCTTTAAGCACTTTCTAAAAACGGTGAGCACTCTGTAGAGGTTAGTTAGTGGTTGACGTATATTATTTAAAATGCGTCAACTAGTAATTTCGATGCATTAAGGGAAACCAGAGTTAGTTAACTAAAGGAAAATAAATAAAAAAAAATTTTCTCCTTGCTATTCATGAGAAAAGAGAACATTAATTTCATGAAGAAAAAAGTCCAAACCAGAATATTATGCAATCACACGGAAGTCAGCATTAAAGTAATTTTTGAAAACACAGAAATGAATTCGAATCAATATTAGCAGGTGATTACACATTATTCAATTATTATTGATTAGTTACAGATTATTTAAATAGTTTCACTTTAAATTGGTAGCTGATGATGTGTTTTTCAAAATATGATTTTCAGAAGAGAAAATCTTTCGATCGAGAGAAGGGTCGGAGTTAGTTAACACAAAATAAATAAATCTTATCCTTCCTATTCATGAGAAAAGAGAACATTAACTTCACAAGGAAAAAAAGTCCAAACCTGAATGTTATAAAATCACATAGAAATTAGCATTAAAATAATTTTTAAAAACAGAAGTGAATTGGAATCAATATTAGCAGTTGATTACACATTATTTAATTAGTATCGATTAATTACATGTAATTTAAATAGTTTTAGTCTTAATTAGTAGCTGACGACGTGTTATTATTATGATTTTCAGAAGAGAAAATCGTTCAACCGAGACACGGGTCGGTTGCAAGGAAAAAAATTATTTGTTTTCTTTCTAACTTCATGTGAAAGAGAATATATCTGTACTTTAGACGAAATTTAGTATCAAATTCATACGTTACATATATGTAGGATTAGCATTAGGGGTAAAATTCGCGATGAGTAGTGACCCTTTGCTCTGTGTTATAATTTAGTTATATAAGTTATAATTTAGTTAGTTTTCTGTTATTTTTATAATTATTGTAGTTTTCTGTTTTTTTAATAATTATTGTAGTTTTCTGTTATTTTTATAATTATTGTAGTTTTTTGTTATTTTTATAATTATTGTAGTTTTCTGTTATTTTTATAATTATTGTAGTTTTCCGTTATTTTTATAATTATTGTAGTTTTCTGTTATTTTTATAATTATTGTAGTTTTCCGTTATTTTTATAATTATTGTAGTTTTCTGTTATTTTTATAATTATTGTAGTTTTCCGTTATTTTTATAATTATTGTAGTTTTCCGTTATTTTTATAATTATTGTAGTTTTCTGTTATTTTTATAATTATTGTAGTTTTCTGTTATTTTTATAATTATTGTAGTTTTCTGTTATTTTTATAATTATTGTAGTTTTCCGTTATTTTTATAATTATTGTTTTCTTTACATAACTTTGTCATCGCACTCCAGAATCCATCCTTTAAAATCGTCATTTACATATTTAATGACAAAAACTAATAAATAAAATTGATAAAATAATACTAATTCAAAAGTTATTAAAAATAAGGAATTGAAAAAAAAAAAAAAACTACATAATCAGATTGATTTCATCTGTCGCAAAAGGTTTTAATTAATTTCAGAATTCTGGAGCAAACAAATCCAGAACTATATCATTACCTTCATTTGCTTTACAAACTCGAAACAAAAACTCAAGAAGAAAAAAAAAAGACAAAACATATAAGTAGATATCAAAGAAACAGAAACAAACGCAGAAGTAATTAACGCACAAAATTAAAAATATTCTACAAAAGAAGAAAACAGGGAAAGAAATTGATTATACATATTTAATTCGGGTATCGCATTTCAAGATATCAGTAGCCATTTCAAATCGCAAATCTCAAATATTTTTCAACAGGGAAAAAGCCTGGAAAAAAAGCGGGACATGTTATTTGAATCCAGAATATTTAATGAGAAAAATGGAAAGTGCACACGTGTTTTAACTCCACTCCGAATTTTTTTTTCCCTCTAGAAAGGGAAAAGGGGGTAGAAAGAGGGATTTTATTTCATTAATAAACTCAATTGCTCATGTATAATAAAGTTATGGAAAATAAGCAGATTTTTATGCATATTTTTTTCAGCTATTGCGTTATCTTTTTCGAGATTTGCGTTTTCAAAATTAAAGAAAACATTGATGAATACATCAACTCCCTCAAACGAAAGTATCACAGAAACGTCACTAATTAATGGATTAGAATTCGGGGAAAGCGCCAAAAAAATATTTTTAGATTCACAGCGAAAAAGAAAACTTGAAAGAAAATACGAGCAAAAACGGTGCAAGTTGTTTTTCCCCCTAAACAAAACGCACCTTTGAATAAATACTTATCGTTAATACTATTATCTCTTCATACAGTTTCATTTTGAATATAATCATTATGAATACTATTACTATTATCTCTTCATAAAGCTTCATTTACAAATTGACGAAATTAAGTTCAACAATCGATGCTCTGTTTAATAAAAATAATTTTGACACACATATAAAACTTGATATTGCCAATAGTTTCAGGGATAAATTGAAATAGAATATACGTAATAATATTGAAGAACTAAGTGGATGAAGGTTCAAGTGATAATTTGAAAAATTCATGTGAATTTGCGGAAAGAAAGTATGAGAACAAAAAGGCCAAGATCTTTAAATATAATCATTATTAATAGTATTACTATTATCTCTTCATAAAGCTTCATTTACAAATTGACGAAATTAGGTTCAACAATCGATGCTCTGTTTAATAAAAATAATTTTGACACACATATAAAACTAGATATTGCAAATAGTTTCAGGGATAAATTGAAATAGAATAAACGTAATAATATTGAAGAACTAAGTGGATAAAGGTTTAAGTGATATTTTAGAAAATTCATGTAATTTTAAGGAAAGAAAATATGAGCAAAAACGGCCCTAGATCTTTGAATATAATCATTATTAATAGTATTACTATTATCTCTTCATAAAGTTTCATTTACAAATTGACGATATTAAGTTCAACAATCGATGCTCTGTTCAATAAAAATAATTTTGATACGAATAAGAAAAGTTGATATTTTTAATGAATTATAAATTTAACTAGAACAAATATAATCACAGTTAAACAGCAAAGTGGACGAAGATTAAGTGATATTTTATAAAATTTATCTGAGACATAGCACTGCAATAAAAAAAAGGGGGGAAACTTCAGGTATTTATTAATGACAGTTTAAGAAGAATCTTACCTATCAAGTGGTTCCATAAAATTTGTAAAGCAGAAATCCTTACAAAATCAATGTGGAGAAAAACCATAGTATTGGAAAAAGAAAAAGCGTTTGTGGTTTAATTTTTTAACATATTTAAAAACTTATTCCGATGCTGCATTATCTGGGCTCATTAAAATTTGCAAAAACGGGGAATAAGGCATTGATTTTGATAATTTTCATCTAGGTGGAAAAATGTCGCCAAATTGACGATTTTTCAAAAAAAGTTAAATAACTTTTAAAATATTTTAGCTATTTGTTCATTCTAAAACCCAGATAATTCTTTACTGCAAGATGGCATATACAGTATAAAATTATAACTTTACTTCCAGTGTAAGGCGCTTAAATTAGGGCTTTTTTTATTTATCTTGGCGAAAGTTTATTTCGAAAAATCTTGTTAAAGAACGGTTCTTCCCAACAAAAGAGAAAAAAGTAGCAAAACAGGTAGTTCCTAAATGCTATTTATTTCGAAGAAGCAAGAGAGTTGTATTTATAGTATCACATTAATACGATAAATATTTGGGTCTGAAATCAAAGGAAAAGACTTTTTTAAAGGCTAAGTATCAGAAAGGAAACTTCACTTGGTATAAATAAATATGTAGTAAATTTTTTTTTTTTTATTTAGACGTTTTTCATAAATAGACTTCTTTAAAAAGTTAGTCATTAATGGATTGAGTATGTTCACAAATTTTAAGTCAAAGTGTTAAGTTCAAAAGTGTATAATTATGATTTTTAATTAAAAATAAAAATATGCATAATATTAAGAAGTGTTTGAAATAAGAATACAGAAACCTTCACACCAAATTCAGTTATTATATATTTTCGCTGGAATAAGTAATGGTAACCGAACTCAGGACAAGTGCGTGCGAAATTTTTACCATCACCAAAGAATGGAGTTAAAGAGATTATTGTTCTTTTCCATCTATTATTTCTTGAATATTCAAATAAGGAAAATCATTACAAAAGTTATTAACAGTTTATGATTTTTAGTATGACCCCATTAAAGCAAACCTTCCATTTTAATGAATGACCCACAAAGTCCCGCTTTTCTATTCCATTGCTTCAATGGAGAGTTGAAATATCATTGCTTCAATGATATTTCAACTCTCATTAGAGCGTACACATTGAATCTTTAATTCCAATATAGCAAAAGAAATTTAGACATAGCAAAAGTATCAAAAATATTATTGAAACCATTAATAATTTTTGATGTCATTGCACATTGAATGCGAAACAGCTCAAATTTCTATGGACTGAAGGAAGAGTCACATGACCCTTTAGATTCTTTAGCTATGTATAAATATTAGTGCTTTTTTCTGCATTCACAATATAAAGATCTCGCATTATAACGTATGTTGTCTCCTGAATAATAGAGGTCGTTATATTGAGCGTCGACTGTATTTAATAAGTTTTCGTACGTTTAAAGACATACATACAGTGTAAACGTGTTCAATATTTTGACTAAAGTTAAAATATTTTATGAAAAAAAAGTTTAAAACAGTAATCTAACTACATTTGTATTAAATTTGAAACCAACTTGATAGAAATATAAACAATTTTACAGTTAATGTTAAATTATCTTTTTCGCTAAAAAGAATATTTTTACATAAAATTTCAACATCTAACTACATTTGTATTAAATTTGAAACAAACTTGATGGAAATATAAATAATTTTACATTTAATGTTAAATTATCTCTTTCACTAAAAAGAATATTTTTACAAAAACTTTTCATAAAGGTGTACATAATTCCGAAGAAAAAAAACAAACAATCTATTTATTTATTCCGATCTAATTTATGGAAAAATTATCCTAATTTTAAAAATCCTTAATTAAAAAATGATTTATATCATATGCGCTAATATTTTTGATTAGCATAATGTGAGTTTTTAAAATAAATCACTGATTTTAAGGAGTAGGAATATATGATAAAATTTTATTTACCGGACAAAATAATATTTTCTCCCACGAAAATTAACCAAAAATTATTTTTAAATTTATATAACTATGCATTTTATTATTTGTTATTAAATACTATTAATTGTTATTAATTTCACGTATTAGTTATTTAAAAACCAACTATTTTATTCAGAACAAAACAGTAAATTGTGAACATAATTATATTTGAAATATTTCGAAATATTTCGATTATATTTGAAATATAACTATATTTGAATTATATTTGAAATAATAACTATAATGAAATTATAAATTAAACATCATAGAAATATTGGCGATTGTTTATTTCTATGAAAATGGCCGTAATGATTTCTACGTTTCAAGTTATTTTTTACAATTACAGTTTAATATGAAGGCAATAATTTTCACATTTAACATTCAATATAAATTTACCTTTAACTTAGAAATTACTTACAATTAACTTACAATAGAAAACCATTGGCAAAATTAAGATGACAAATCATTGGTAAAATTAAATATTGATAAATAACTTATAGTCTTAGCGGAAACTGCGTTACGATTTTTATGTAAAAAATACCATCTATAAACTATGTGTTTCGTAGAAATTTTAAAAATAAATAACGAATTTTGCGTAATTATAATGTAAATCTAAATTATTAAAGTTCCAGAAGAAAAAATTATAAAGTACTAGCACTTTGGGTGCATCATCCGTAAATTCCATTTTTATCGAAAAATATTATACTGTAATTTTTACAATGATATTTATTTAAGTATAGTGATTCAGTGATTTTACGGTAATTGCATTAAAAATTACGGTATATCAGATATTTTTTGTTCCGTAGCACGTTTCGGTAAAAAATGGTTATTTACAGTATGAAGTACCGGCACTTTTTACCGTAATTTAATTCGGAATTTTTAACAGAGTAGTTTTCCAAAATAAATATTCCTTACTGCAAATGTTAATAAACGTACTATAAACGCTGAACTACACCCAACTTTTGCATAACTATTCAATCTGGTTAATAATATTAAATTAATTATAGTTTTAATAAGTTGCAATTAGAGATTCGTAATTCAAGAATTGAAGACAATACCTTGTTTTAATCGAACACATAAAATTATGAGACCAAATTTTCATATCTTTAAACACAATTTTCGTATTCGGATTCACCTCACTTTTCCCTAAATCGAGGGATAAATTAATCCAAATGGGGAAAGGGAGGAGAAATAATAATGGAAAATATTTCTGACATTTCGATTTGAAGTAAAATGCGTAACTTCGACTGTGACTGATACCTCGTAATGCGAATGGGGTAGGGGAAGAGAGAAAAGGGTAAAAAAAATGCAAATAAGTCTTAAGATTTAAATATTAAATAAAGGAAAGAAAAAAATGCATACATTATTTTCTTACAAATGCACTCGCAAATCTTTACCCTCACCGAATTCCATTAAAAAAAGTTTCATGCTTTAATTAAGAACGAAGACATGTAAAGTTCTAAATAATGAATTTAATCAGAGAGAAAGGTTCTTTTAAATATTCTTATAAGAATATTAATTATTATGTGTCATGCATTAAAAATTATTCTGATTTAATTTTTTTTTTTCTACGGGCGACTCTCTTGTAAGAGGTACGCAAATGCAAACTTCTTTACATGAATTAAAAGAAATGGATTTATTTACAAGTTTGTGCCACTTTTAGCTTTTAGAGAACGAGAAGTTAGACAGATAAGAAATAGATTAAAAGATTTTTCTCCAACTGAGTCTAAATTTTAGCTTCTTTTTTTTTTTTTTTTTTTTTTTTTTTGCAAGCATGCTACATAAAAAAAAAATTACCTGAATGTCGTTAAGTATAAAAAGAGAAAGGAAGGTTTGACTTAATTTAGGGACTTGTTGAAACTATGTAATATCTGCTCAAATAAACTACTGAGATCTTGTTTATTCAACTCAACAACTAAAATTAGCCAGAATTATAAATTCAAGAAAGATTTTTAATTAGTTTTTGTTATTTTTTTGTAAAATAATAAAAAGGCAAATGTTTTATATCTGGATTCATACAATTTATTTTAAACTACCATTAATTTTGCAAATTATTTTGCTAACTTTGGAAAACTTTTCAACGGTTAAAGAAAAAATCTTTTTGAACAAAACAAACTAGCGGCTCTATTTCCTTTAAATATATTAATTTTTAAATTAAAATAATAATAAAAATTTTAAAAAAATGACAGAATTAATAAGCAAGAATAAAAATGTCCATTATTCCGATTATACAGATCAGAAATAAAATAAAAGATGTTTTTCCAAATGAATCAGATAAGAGTTCTTTTATACAAATATATAATCTTCTCTAACGAATAATCTTCTATAGATCATGCCATATTTAATTCTTTTGGAAATATTTAGCACTGATATAGACAAGACAACTACATATAACATTTAAAATAAAAAAAAATAAAAATAAAAAAATAAAACAATTTTCTGAATATCGTAAAGTATAAAAAGAGTAAACTAGGTTTGACTTAAATTAGCAATTGTAGAAAGCATTTAATAACAAAGACTCAAACTCGAATAAACTACTGAGATTTTGTTTTGAAAAAATTCAACTCAACAACTAAAATTTTTTAGAATTATAATAATTTTATCTTTGAATTATTACAATTTATTCAATACGCCTAAAAAATATTAATCTAGCAAACTATTTAATAAAATTGGGAAAACTTTTTAACAACTAAAAGAAAAATATTTTTATATAAGTACTAATTTATTTGCGGTTTAATTTTAAAAACTATTTTTCTTTTACATAAAAAAGTTATCGTAACTTAAAAATTGAAAGAATTAATAAATATACAAAATTTCCCAATACATATTTAAAAAAAAAAAAATAAAAAAAAAAAAAAAAAAAACCTCCCGTAGACGTTATAAAATATACCCATAAGTTTCATATTTTTAATATAAATAAGACACTTAAAAGTGCTAAGCTTTGAGAAATGATAGTTAAAACAACATAAAACACCTAAACTATATTAATTTAGCAACATTTACATTAATTTCGCAACCTATTTTGTAAAACTCGGAGAATTTAAAAGCTAAAAGAAAAATGTTTTTATAAAAGTACTAACTTGTGTCTTAATTTAAAAAAAAATTTATTCTTAAATAAAATAAAATCAATTACAAATTAAAAATTGGAAAGAATTAATAATTTGTGGCTTAATTTTAAAAAAACAACATATTAATAAATATGAAAGAATTTAAAAATATGAATGGAATTTTTCAATACACATCAAAATAGCTCCCGCAGACGTCATAAAAAATATAGTTTCATATTTTTAATATAAATAAGCACTAAAACGAACTAAGCTCAGAGAAATGATAGTTAAAACAACATTTATCAAATCACGAGATAACAGTTACAATTATTCATCTCCAAAAATAACAGGTACGGTCAAAATGTATCACAAATTTGTGTTGTTAATGTAGATAAGCATATACACAAAAGAACCGGAAAGCAAAGGGAAAAAAAAATAATCTGAGGAATCATCATTCTGCTGAGAGATATTAATCACAAGTAGAAAATACGCTGCAAGTCAGAAACACAAACGTTGGATTATCATTGGTTGTACCGAAGCCTTATCACGTGACAGATACATCTAGGATGTCACAGCACAAAGTATCCCATACTATGGATTTGTTCTTGGAGCTTGGGCCAGACACCATTTCTCAACTGTCATTCGGTCAGTCAGAAGAGATGTCCTAATCTATCATACGACTGTTTCGGCAACGTTACATGTATATATCATTCTTGGTTTTTGTCTTTTGCCAAAAATACATCGAGAAGGACGTCCTATAACGCTACAAAATCAGGACGACGAGACGGTTAATAGTTAAAGGGGGCAACTGGATGAAGGAAGTGTGTAACATTTAAAAAAAAAATTTGAATTATAGTCGCAATTAAATGAGGTTTACGTTGGGTTTAGTACTTATAAGTAAATTGATAAAAACTGTTAACCCTTTCACTTTGACGCAGATGGGACACCGGTGTCCCTCATATATATATTTTTTCTGACGCTCAAATTACAAGTAGAACTTTATTATTTTGATATTTTATAATTATAAAAAAATAATCTAATAATTATTTTTAAAAAATCTATTAGATAATCGGAATAATATTTGTACAGAAATATAAAATACAAAAAGAAAAAAAATAGTTTGAAATTTTTGTATGATATAAGAGTATATATAAATATGAAATATATATGAGAGGGACACCGGTGTCCCTCTCATATATATTTTTTTCTGGCTCCCTAATTACAAGTAAAACTTTATTTTTGGTATTTTATAATTATAAAAAAATAATCTAGTAATTATTATTAGAAAAAATCTATAAGATAATCGGAATAATATTTGTACAAAAAAATAAATTACAAAAAGAAAAAAAAAATAGTTTGAAATGAGAATAGTTTGAAATATAGTTTGATAGAAAAAATATAGTTTGTATAGTATAGTTTGATAGAAAAAATAGTTTGAAATATATATGAGAGGGACACCGGTGCCCCTCTCATATATATTTTCGGTGTCCCTCTCATATATATTTTTTCTGGTTCCCTAATTACAAGTAAAACTTTATTTTTGGTATTTTATAATTATAAAAAAATAATCTAATAATTATTATTAAAAAAAATTATCAGATAATCGGAATAATATTTGTACAAAAATATAAAATACAAAAAGGAAAAAAAAATAGTTTGAAATTTTTTTCAAATCGAAAATTTATCAACTTTATTTATCAATCAAAAATTTATCAATAATTAATTTTGTGAAGTAAAGAAATTTCACCGAGAAATAACTATTTCTTTTAAATCTAAATAACTGCTAAGAAATGCAAATTCGAAAAATTATTGTTTGGAAGCGAGCCGTGTTTGGAAGAAAAAGCCAGAAAAAGACATCGGCGGTTTATGCTGTAATTCATAACCATATAACCATAAATTGTCAAAATGCTAAACGTAATATTTTTTATTTTTTACTTATTTTGATCTAAATTAATAGAAAAGAAGGAAAAACTTAAGAAAAATATGCTTAATAAAAATTCTGCATCAACGGGTTAAAAGAGTATCGGGTTAAAAAAGTATAAAGAGGTTAAAAGAGTATAAAGAAGGGCTTCGATGGATTTTAAAAATTTGGATTTCATAAGAATTATCACAACTAAAATATTTTGCAACAACTTTATCTTAAGCGTTCCTTTACAAAGAAGTCTTAAACACAGCTTAAGTTTAATAAACATGAGCATTTAATAACTTTATTTTTGGTATTTTTATTAACAGTTTAAGGTATTTTTAGAAATGATAATTATACCAGGAATAACGTACAAAGTCAACTTTAAAAAAAAAAAAACGAAAAAGGAAAGAATCCAGAATTTTGCGGAAATGGAGTAGTAAACTCAATTAATGTATAGATAACACTTCATTGTAATAATATCTTAGGGATATTTAAAAAAAAAATCTATTGTTTTAATATTATTATAATAATTTGTTGCTTCTAATTACTAAGCATTATAATTGCATTTGATTGTAGCTAAAGCGATTGATGTAGTTATGTGACTTTGTTGTAAAATCATAATAATACTAAAAAACGAACTATTGTCTTAATGATATTACAATTATTTTATAACGATAGCTTTAGAATAAACATATTGGCAAACAATTCTCAAAATATCTCATTTTAAAAGGTTTATTAACTTAAATTAAGGGCATTTACTGCCTTTTTAAAAGCTATTTTAAAAATACGAAAAGTAAATACAATTACGAAAAGCGATAAACAAACGCAAATAGATTTTTTTCTTTTAAAAAAGAGTTGGGCATCAGCGCTTTTGAAGAAAAACAAAGCTGCAGCATTAGGTAATACTCTAATTAAACATAGTAAATCTCACATTAACAAAAACCTTTTTTTGTTTTTGTTTTAAACATGCAAACTTTCACTAAATAATAACAAATAAATACCTTAGTTGAATCCAATTCAAAAGACTTTTCAAAGAAGCAACGTTCCATTAATGTTGCTCAGACGATTTCTAATGAGGAAGGTAGAACTGTGTTTTGGTAAAGTATTGAAGCAAGCCAACCGAAACTATGGCTTTCAAAAAATAGTATTAATTTCAGACATTATCATCTTGACATGAAGAAAACAATTTTTTTGTTTTGTTTAACAGAAGAAGAAAAAAAATCAGTTTCCGTTTGTACTCAGTTTTTTCTTAGTTTAGTCACAGCTGTTTAAAACCTGTTGTCACTATCTTAAATAATCGATTTCAAGTAAAATTCACATATACCTCACCCAGCAGGTGTTGACCCTTTATATTTCCTGACGATTTCTCAATTCGTTCTTTGTGTCTTCATTAACAGAAATTTTTTTTTCCCGTTCGAAATATATGAACTCATTTGTCAACTGCCAAACGAAAGATCAGTTTTTATGATTGAATCGAAATGAAATGAAGAAAAAATTGCATTACGAAACACTTCCCAAAAACAAAACTAGCTGACGAGTGTTGACAGAACAAAAGATTTTTAAAATGTGCTACCATTTCAACTACTGTCATTTTTATATTCATAAATTAACTGTACTAATATAACTAAATTGCTTCTTTAAAATAAATGGAATAATTCTAATACCACTTATTCCATTAATTTTTTTAACAATTCAATTTATTAATTCATTCCAATTATTCCACAGTTCCACTTATTCCACAAATACTTATTTCATTCGCATTACCTTGCCAGAATATAATTAGGAATTGGATTTTAACGAAATAATGGTGGTAATTATAGTAAAATAATGGTGGAACCACCATTATATAGAGATAAAACCTTTATGTTATTATTTCAAAAAAATAAATAAATAAATAAATAAAAAATACGTAAAAGAAAATATCAAAGAAAAATATTGATATAAATACATAAATATAGTCATATTTTTCTCTGATTAATCAAAGCAGTATTACTTGAAATTCAAACAAAATTTTTTTTTTAATTTTCAGATTTAATTTCATAAATATTAAAGTAAAATAAGAATATGTTTGAAAAATTGTGATTGATACAAAATTATGATGGAGATGTTAACACAAATTTTAACATTATATAGTTTACATTGTATAGTTAACATTATATAGTTTTAACATTATATTTATATAGTTTAACCCGTTTTTTAAAACTAAATTGAGCTTTTACAACCAATTAATATTATTCAACACTTTAAGAACGATAATGGCTTTAAACTACTTGATATTAACTACACGCAGAACTTATGAGTAAAAAATAAAGTAATGAAGTAAATAAAAAAAAGTAGAATTTGAACAAATTTCAACGAAGCACAAATAGATGGCAAAGAATTAATAATTTTGAGAAAAATCAAACACTTAATCATGAGTGTTCGTTAAACTATCGTCAAACTCAAAACAAATTCAGAATTTATTACGGCACTCAAATTTTATCGATAAATAAAAAAAAAAAAAAACTAAACACAATCAAAACCATCTGCAAGAGTTCTATCGCAAAGCAATCACAAGCAAATTCAAATTAATTAAATCAAATTAAATTAAATCAATTTCCAGCGTTTAAGCTTAGAATTGTTTTTCTTCTTAACACAACTCCCCAAGTTCAATTTTTAATTTAAGCGAAAAAGTGACCACATCGACATAAAATAAAAGAGATCTGTAACACCTGGGTCTAAAAGACCGAAATGGAACAAAAGAAATCAATTGGCGAGCACAAATAATGGTCCATCACGCCAAACACTCACAATTCAAAATAATAATTACCGAAAAACTTAACTCAAGCTTCAAAATAGCGGAAGATGAAAATGTGGATAATAATTACTCTTATTATTTATTTTTACATGTCCCCAAATCCGATACAAGCAAGAATCATTATTGTCGTATTTTTCCCTATCCTAATTGTTATTTTTTCCCCTTCCGCACCAAAGCAAGAATTACCAAATATCGCTTTTATAAGCACACACCAAATATGAAGATTCTGCTCTACCGAAAAGCTCAATAATCGGGGGTAGCTAAAAGCGGCAAGAATTCATTATCGTAGGGCCGGCCTGATTAGCCGGTCGCCTATTAAAACGCCTGGCGCAAATAAATAGATTATAAGCTGCCTGATTAACTTGTCCACAATTACAAACAGTTCGATCTCTTGAAAGCAGGGATTTGAAGGGAGGAAAAAGAACATTCGATTTCTCTCCCCTCGCACACCCCTTTCTTGCCAATACTCCCCCCTTGACGTTAGAGATGTGGTTTTATTTTATTGGGGTATCGGGGAATCTCACTCCAGAGCGATTGTGAAAACTCTCTCTTGGAAAAGGGGTTGCCATTACGTAATGCAATATCATCACAAGATTATCAGATATCAGTGATTGAAATGATGCCAAGAGAGATTAACGCCAAGGAAATGGGAATGAGCACAAGGAGCAAGAGCATCCATCTCTGAGGATTATAGGAAGAAGGTGAAATATGTCCTCGCCCTCTTCCTCCACTCCTACTAAAGATTATGAACATACGGGTTCATCAATTCGAATTTTTCTTTCCCGTCCAAATCACATCGATTACTGGTTCATATCGTTTTGGAAGATGTCGTGCGGGGTTTGCTAATGAAATTTAGGATAAAAAAAAACACAAATCGTTATTAGTTTTACAGATAAAAGCCTACCATAACTATAAAAAGTGATTTCTTAAAAAAAAGTAGCTTTTATATTTATGTTTAATTTGATCTAAATAGAACACCTAATGGCATTTAATTTTTAGCTAAATAATAAAATATAAAGTAATGCACTTTTATAAAGCTAAGAAGAAAATTTATGAAGAACTAATTCAAATAATGAAGAACTAATTTATTCACAGATAATTGTTGTTTCGATGCTATAAATAAAGATTATCTATCATCGATGACAAAACAAAGAATGAAACAAACGAGAGCAATTAATGTGCAAAATAATGCAATCGCAGAAACATAATTAATTTATTAGCAGAATTAAATTTCATAAAAAGTCACCTTTATATTCATATTAAATTTTGTTCGAACACAACATCGATTGGCATTACAATATTTTGTTTATTGTCACCGCTTTTAAGCATTTCCAAGGGTGGTAAATCAAATATAAAGGCTAAGCATAAACGCACGAATTTGAGCACAAATATCTATTTCGAAGTTACAAACAAAGGTTATCTATCATCGATGACAAAACAAAGAATGAAACTAAACCAAAGATCGGATAGAGCAATTAATATGCGCAAAATTGAATAGCAGAAATATAATTAATTTAATTAGCAGATTTTTTTTTTAAATATTAAAGTTGCAGCGGCTGCTGCGTTTGAGCCAATTTCAAGCTAAACGCCGAAATGTGGCAAACTTACGTCGCCAGTTGGCGATACGGACAATCACGATTGCAGACCTAACTGCACCTGTTTTTCTCCTCAGTTCGGTCTGTGACGACGCCTGTGTATGTTACTGGGACAACCTGTCCGCCACGATGTTTAATCTAGAACTTAACTTGTAACCTTAATTGTTATCCTTTTATTAAATTTATTATTATTTAATTATGGCTGGCATTCTGTTAATTGTTTCTATTCTTCAATCAACTTAATTATTCATTATATGTTTTTATTTTAGGAGTCGCGTTAACCTCCACGTGTCTCCTCACTGGTGACCCGGCTTTGAATCTATGCAATCTTTCTAAATTTATGCGAAGACCAGCTTAAAGTTTTAATAACTTTTGCTCCTTTAGAACTAAATTTAAAATTTAGCGTTATTTTTTGAAATTTTTTTTTTTATTTTATTTACAAATTTGTGATCGCAAGGAGATATGGATGGATGGACACATGGATATTTTAAGGGTATGTTATCGAATTTCTGCTGTCTTTTTGTGATTGGTCAATTCGAAATTACTGTTGCTTTAATATGTTTAAATTAATGTATTAATTTAACTTACTGCTAGTATCTTTGATTTAAACTTACTGTTAGTATTGATCTACGGCATGTACGGAGTCTGCTATCATACTGCATTATCTTCCGAAATGTTTGAAAATCACTTTCATTTGCAATAATTATTTAAACCTTTTACCATTTTTAGTAAATGTATTTGCATTATTTTCGAGTTTAATTTGATCTTTGCGCTTATCACTACATCATACAAATTGTTTAATTTTATTTGCTGCCCTAACACTTTAAAATAATGCCGAATGTGGTGGAGCAGGTTAATGATGCAGATAATGCTGCACGTTCTTCAAATGCATCTCAGGTCTCCCATCTTTCAGTAAAAATTCCCCCGTTATGGAAATCAAAAATTAAACTATGGTTTATTCAGGTAGAGAGTAATTTTGAGCTAGCTAAAATCGCTAATGATTTAACGAAATATAATTACCTCGTTTCATCAATAGATCCTGAAACTTTATCCTCAGTGTCCGATATTTTATTTGCGCCACCTGCTGCGGATAGATACAACACTTTGAAAGACCGGTTAATAGCCGAATTCTCTGCTTCGGAAAACGAACAAATTCGCCAATTAATTTCTGAATTGCATCTTGGAGACGTTAAGCCGTCCCATTTATTGAGAAAAATGCGCGAATTAGGGGGTAAAAGCGTCAACGATGATTTTTTGAAAACTTTATGGTTTCAGAGACTGCCTCAAGAAATTCAAACAATCTTATCAATTAGCTCTGAATCTTTGGACAATTTAGCCAAAATGGCTGACAAAATTTCAGAAGTCCGTACGACTCCGACAGAAACTGGCGTGTTTGCTATTGGGCAACACACTACGGAAAGCTCACAGCGCAATCCTCCGTCTGAAATAAGCGTTTTGCGAAACGAGATAGCTTCGTTGAGTGCAGAAGTTAAGAGATTATCTCGCGAGCGTAGTAGAGATCAGTCTCGATCACGATATAACAAATCTCCCCACCGACATCAAACTCCTTCAAGATCGCGAAGCGACCCAAAATTTTGCTTTTACCATAACAGATTTGGCGCTCGTGCAAAACATTGTAGAGAGCCTTGTGCTTATAATCAAACTAAAAACCCGGAAAACTAGATTCGGCTATCGAAAAACAAGTGTCTGCGACTGCAATCCCGATAGCCAAAAACTCATGTCGCCTTTATGTTTACGACAAACGTTCTCATTTAAAATTTTTAGTTGATTCAGGATCCGATGTATCTTGTATCCCCGCGCCTAAGGTATCTAAAAAGTTAAGACCTGAGCCTTTGGAATTATACGCTGCAAATAACACGAAAATTAAAACTTTTGGCTCAAAATTAATCAATGTTGATCTGGGTATTCGACGAAATTTTAAATGGCATTTTTTAATTGCAACTATTCCAACACCCATTATAGGTGCTGATTTTTTAGAGAATTTTGGCCTCTTAGTTGATTTAAAACGTCGAAAACTTGTTGACAGTGTAACTAAGTTAGAAATACAGGGTATGTTTGCCCAACCTAAACCTATTAGTTCAATTAAACTCATCTCCGGAGAATCAGAGTATCATAAAATGTTAAAAGAATTCCCAGATTTAACTAAATTGTCATTAAAACTAAAAGATTCTAACCATAGTACTGTGCATTATATAGAAACCACCGGACCGCCCGTTCATTGTAAGCCTAGGCGATTAAACCCTAGATTATACGATTCCGTTAAAAAAGAATTCCAATTCATGATGGAGCAGGGAATTTGTCGACCATCCAAGTCACCGTGGTCTTCTCCGCTCCACGTGGTTCCGAAAAGTTCCGGTAGTATTCGTGTTGTAGGAGATTATCGCAGATTAAATACGTGTACAACTCCTGATCGTTACCCAATCCCGCACATACAGGACTTTTCAAACTCTCTCTATGGTGCGAAAATTTTCTCAAAACTCGATATTGTGAGAGCATATTTTCATATACCAGTGCACCCGGAACATGTACAGAAAACCGCGGTATGTACACCATTTGGCCTTTTTGAGTTTCCCTATTTGAACTTCGGTCTTTGTGGAGCAGCTCAAACGTTCCAAAGATTTATGAATGAAATTCTTGGTGACTTTTCCTTTTGCTACGTTTATCTCGACGATATTTTAATTTTCAGTGAAACTGAAGAAAAGCATAGAAAACACGTACGTTTGGTTTTTGATCGTTTGAACAAGTATGGATTAACTATACAAACTTCCAAATGTGTTTTCGGTGTACCTGAAATTTCATTTTTAGGACACCTTATTTCTCAAGATGGTACAAAACCATTACCCGACAAAATCAAACCAATTTTAAATTATCCCCAACCTCAAACCGTTAATGAACTTCAAAGATTTCTAGGAATTTTAAATTTTTTCCGTAGATTTTTACCGAATATAGCACAAAATCAAATACACTTGACGGCGTATTTAAAAGGAGCCAAAAAGAAAGACAAAACGAAACTTGAATGGACAGATCAAGCTAATAATGATTTTAAACAGTGTAAGGAATTAATTGCAAACGCTGTGCTGTTGTCGCACCCTAAACCGAATGCCAAATTAATTTTACACGTGGATGCGTCGGATTTCGCAATAGGAGGGGCTTTAGCGCAAATAGTTAACAATGATGCACAACCACTTGCTTTTTTCTCTCGAAAACTTTCCCCAACTGAAAAAATTTATAGCGCATACGATAGAGAATTATTGGCAGCTTATGCGGCAATCAAACATTTCAGACATATGCTTGAAGCGCGAGAATTTTCTCTTTTCACAGATCATAAGCCTCTAACTTTTGCATTCCGAAAGCGCTCTGATAATTGTTCTCCACGACAAGCGAGACAATTAGATTACATATCTCAGTTTACGACCGATATTCATCATATAAAAGGATCAGATAATGTTTTGGCAGACGCACTATCGAGAATCGAAGCAATATCTATGCCCAACACAATCGACTATAACGAAATTGCACAGGCACAAACAACCGACGAAGAACTAAATGATTTATTGACAAATTCTGACGTCTTAAAATTTAAAGCAATAACCTTGCCTGATTGTAGTAAATCAATTTATTGTGATTTATCAACTGGCACAGCTCGGCCATACATTCCTGAAATATTTCGTAAAAAAGTTTTTACTACTTTACATAATTTATCCCATCCTGGGATTCGCGCTTCCTCAAAATTGATGCGATCTAGATTTGTTTGGCCGTCCATACGTAAAGATTGTGCAGAATGGGCTAGACAATGTGTCCCATGCCAAAGATCAAAAGTAACTCGCCACACAAAATCTGCAGTAAGTAATTTTTTAGACCAGTCACAAAGATTCGAGCATGTACACCTGGATCTTGTGGGTCCTCTTCCACCATCCAACGGGAATTACTATTGTTTAACTATGATCGACAGATTTACTCGGTGGCCAGAGGCTGTCCCTATTCCTGACATAACTGCACACACAGTTGCAAAGACCTTTTTTACTCATTGGATTTCCAGATTTGGCTGTCCTGTCCGTGTTACTACTGACCAAGGCAGGCAGTTCGAAAGCTCACTTTTCGTGGCCCTGTCACAACTCCTAGGCATCAAACGCATCAGGACTTCTCCGTATCATCCTCAGGGAAATGGCTTGATCGAGGAGTTTCATCGTCCGCTAAAGGCAGCCCTGAAGGCCTATAATACCGAGCAGTGGTCTTCAGCTCTACCTACATTGCTACTAGGTTTCCGTGCAGTCTTTAAAGAGGATCTAGGAGCCACAACTGCCGAATTGGTCTATGGAAGACCTCTCAGACTACCAGGCGAACTCTTCGTTCCTTCACCGACCAGTGCTTCCCAAAATCAACTTATCCTGGACTTGCAATCCCACTTCGAAAATGTGAGACCAGCCCCGATGTCTCGTCATGGACACAGAACAATTTTTGTTCACCCACATTTGAAGGACTGCTCACATGTATTTGTCAGACACGACGCTGTTAGAAAGCCACTCCAAGCTCCGTACGATGGTCCGTATAGAGTTCTGCAAAGAAGTAACAAACTTTTCGACATCGAACTTAAGGGGAAAAAGTATACCATTTCCATAGACAGGCTTAAACCAGCTTTCCTGCCCAAAGAGACTAATCAACATACTTATCCTTCTCCAGTCGAGTCGATTGAATCAACCGTTCCTGCAAAAAACTCAGAGACAGTGAAACCGATTGATCCAGCCAATACAACTCGTACCGGTAGAACAATTCGTAGACCTCAACGGTATGTCCATTTTTAACCGTTACACTGCGGAGGGAGTATGCAGCGGCTGCTGCGTTTGAGCCAATTTCAAGCTAAACGCCGAAATGTGGCAAACTTACGTCGCCAGTTGGCGATACGGACAATCACGATTGCAGACCTAACTGCACCTGTTTTTCTCCTCAGTTCGGTCTGTGACGACGCCTGTGTATGTTACTGGGACAACCTGTCCGCCACGATGTTTAATCTAGAACTTAACTTGTAACCTTAATTGTTATCCTTTTATTAAATTTATTATTATTTAATTATGGCTGGCATTCTGTTAATTGTTTCTATTCTTCAATCAACTTAATTATTCATTATATGTTTTTATTTTAGGAGTCGCGTTAACCTCCACGTGTCTCCTCAAAGTCGCCTTTACATTCATATGAAATTTTATCTAATCATCGACTGATATTAACATAAGATTTTATTTATTGTAACTGCTTTTACTCACTTTTTGAGTGGTAGGTCAAATATGTATGAGATTATCTATCATTCCTGACAAAACAAAGAATGAAATAAAACCAAAAGTTAAATCGGAAGAAACCATTTTGCTAACTATCGAATCCCAGCATTATATCGATTCCAGTGATAATCCTGACCTTAATCGTTTTATATCCTGTTTCCACTGTTTATAATGTTTCTCAATAGCATTGTCTTGACCATGCATTGACTTAAGGATAAAAAATTCTTTAACTTCGGGAAACCTCACCAACTTTTCCTCATTTCTTATTAAAATTTATAATTATAAGCTGGGTATTTTTTTTCCTGGTGCAAAATAAATAAATAATTTTTTAATTAAAATATATAAATATATAAAACAAGAAATATTTTTCGCAGTGAAATAATTTAACAGATACAAAAAACTAACAAGAACAGAGTTTTGGGACTCCATGCGAATAGCACCAAATATTCGAATGAATATTTGGTGTTATTCGTATTCGCTAAATGCTATTAGTATTCGCTAAATAATATATAACGAGGAAATACAATAAAGTTTATAAATAACAGCTTATAGCAATAACGTTCCGTATTCTTGCAAGTTTACATACGCATTTTCTGGCATATACGAGTATAATACAATTTTTACGCTATGAAAACGTTAACTGGACAAGAAAAATGAAAAACAGCAGCTAATTAAAATTATAGTAGAATTACCTTACATCGAAGTCTCCCTACAGCGACAAAAATTTTTCAACGAAACGTTAAGTAACATTTATAATAATCTCCATATAACGAAGTATTTGATCATAACAAATTTTTCAGACTTAAATCTTTTCGATTTTCGCCATTTTTTGAATTTTCAGTTGCTTTTCTCTTTAATTTTGAAGAAAGTTGCAACCGATTCGAGCCTGTCTGGAACTAAACGTATTATTTACTCCACTAATAACTTCAATAACAATAAAACTTTATGTGATACAAACTTCTCACCTCACTATTACGAACTTCTCTCTGTAACAAATAATTCAAATGAGTCCAAGCTATTTCGCTGTAGGGAAGTCCAAATAATTTGGAAACTCCTCAATATCAATCGCTAAAAAACTAACTCTGATAAAACGTGAACTCAGAGAACTTCATGAAATATGTGTTGGTATCACGCAAGTACTATACAGCTTGATATAGGTATTAATACCGCGTAATTGACAAAAGTGTAATAACGCGTATTTCGTGACAGAGGCTAAACTGCACTTAAATAAGTTTCTTCGATAATCCTTAGGACATAATTTTTCACTACGCAAAAGTATGGCCTTTGTTTCAAAGTAACCCATGATATTAACACATGTAATATAGACTATGATATGATATAGATTCATGGGATAAACATAATGTTTGGGGATAAAATAATCGGAGATATACCCAGCAGCTAGGATTTAACGCAATATCGAATATTTATGCTAAATAATAATATTTTATTTTTATCGAAAATCCACCCAAGGATTCTAGCTTGCAATCAGTATCCTTCATATGTGAGTTTGAACCTTATCGCACAAGACAAAGGAGCTACTTGGTAACTTAATCAAGTAGTCAAGACAGACTCTAAATATAGAGAATATCAATGGAATTTAGATAATTATAAGTTTATCGTTTAGAATATTTTAGATCTACACAGTCCAGAAAAAACCCTTTGATATAAACTGTCATAGCCAGGATTTAAGCTAGGATCACCCATGTCTGAAGTAAGAATTCATAAGCCACTAGAGGATATGATGGACAACTAGTCAATCTGCATAGCAGAAATTCAAGTTTTGACACAAAATTCTAAGATCTTGCAATTTTAAATGAAACTCAGAAGACAAAGAAACTCCTATATAGTATATAATTAAAAAGTATCTACACTGTGAAGGGAAACTCGTAAATGGATTTCAGAAAGTGGGATTCTACATCCATGTCGTAGGTTCATCCGTAGGAAGGAAAAATCCAGCTCTTTGCCAGCGCCAGGCTAAATTGGAAAAGTCTTCAGTCTTTCTTAATCACCTGCTGCTTTTTAGGCTAAAGACAATCAACTATATGTAGACAAAGAATTATTGAATCAGTCGGAATTTGCTTAGGCTTATTTCAATAAGCCCTTAATAAGGCTATTTGCAATAAAACTTGCCGATTCTGAGTTCATTGCAAACAGCAGCCTAAAATAAATCAGCCTAACTATGCAATGTATGATAAATTTTATAATTAACCAAATAATAAGTGACCTAACTGCAATAAGCCTAAAAAGTGTCAGGCTAAATAAAAAATACGCTAGTCATTTCGAAATAGTCATACAAAATGACGGCGATGGTTGGCAGAGAGCTGAATCATTTATTAAGCCTACGACAAACATATTTTTTTAAAATCTTATTTCATATTTTTAATTAGCAGTGATCAGCCTATGTTGCACATATAGGATCTAACTCTGACGACAAGCAAACTGAGAATAATTAGTAAACTTAATAATTAGATCAAATAAGATAAATTATTGCTTACGATAGAAAGTTACAGATCGAATCATATATTTTGCAAGCTTCCAATAATAATAGAGGGGAAAAAAACGGTAGATTTGTATCGATATTTCGCCAAATCGAGCGCTAAACATAAGAAACATGTAAAAGCATCCAAGTGGCAAGAACCGAAAATTACAGCTATCGTTGATCCTTGATCGTGCCAAAGATAGATAAAATAGGAAAGATGCGCCGCTCCGATTGGCGAGTCCAACTTGTCTTCTCCACCTGCCAATATAATAAATCGAGAGGCATTGTCTAGTGTGTAGCCAAGTTTATCAATCCTGCCAATACAACCAGCTCCCATTTTTTGATTTCTTCGACTATTCCTCCCCCCTCTATTTTCCTTTTTATAATCCCTTTTCGAAAGATATACACGCAAGACTGCAAGTAAAATAATTACTAAACTTTAATACTTCATCGTTTTGACACTTAACGTACACTTTTTTTTATTTTTTATTGTCGTATCTTGAATTTCTAGAAATGGTGAGCGAGTTAGGTTTCGAGCATAGTGACTGATGAAGTTTGAATTCGTATGTATTTATTATTTTTTTTCCTTCTTGCTAAAAGGACAATTGATTTCTTGGAAAAGATTTTTGAAGGTTCGTTTTTTTTTATTTTTATTGCTCTAAATTGGAGATGAGTTTTGTTTTGATGGGTTGTCTTATATGTTATTGATTAACTGTAAAATAAGGCGGAAAAGTCGGATGAAATATTGTATCGAAAACGAATGACAGAGGCAAGCGAGTGTTTAGAAAGATAAATTTGTAGTTGGCAATCAAATGCTATATTTGAAAAAAAATGGCCGGTGATTATGACAATTAGAGAGGGGGGAAAGAAGGACTTCTTTCCCCATGATTTTGGTCTGTGCAGTAATTTTTTAATTAAAGAATAGAAGAAAACAAATTGCATGAAAAATTTTTTTTTCTTTTTTACAGAGACAACCCTAGATTGATTTTCTTGGACAGCATCATATTATGTATAAATTAGTAACATGATTGTTGTAGCCACGTATGTAATTGCTGGCACAATATATCCAAGTAGATAATGAACCACGGATTGTTGTTGCTGTAGTTCATTTACGTCACACTAGAGCTGCACAATGGGCTAGTGGCGACGGTTCGGGAAACATCCCTGAGGAAGATCCGAAGACATGCCATCACAATTTTGATCCTCTGTAGAGGAGATGGCATTCCTCCTTCGGTAGCCCGACGACCTGCACGCAAAGTCGAGCACTTTACGGTAGAACAGTTTAACGAGGACCAATACCGCACACCCTCGGTTCTAAGCAGACTAATCCAAGTGGCTACCCACCCGCATACTGACCGCAGCCAGTGATGCTTGACTTTGGTGACCTGCTGCAAAACGTGCCTTAACGATCAGTTCACTGCGGGACACGGGTTGTTGCACAATCGCGTTGGTAAAATCATAGGATATTTTCGTGGTTTCCCCAACAAGTAACTCAAATGTAGGTTGATTTTACTCAAAAATTAAAAACATTACTCTACAGAAGATAGTTGTTCGCAATACACGACTCAGGCATGATCGACGATGAGAGCGCTTCGGTAGCGCAGTGCTGATAACACCACTGCTGAAGAGCTGGAGGTTGTGAGTTCGATTTTAGGCAACCGACGCATATACTCAGCAATGTTAAATCTGTAGTGGCTGAAGGTTCAATTGCTGGTAGTGGAGTGGAAGTCTTTATAGAGGAGTCTTTATAGCTCAGGCGCTATCCACGTCGTTTGACCAGAGTCTAAATTGCGTGATCATGACTGCTAAAAAATCTTGAAATGGGCTTGAGCATGGCCATGGTAGGGCGTTGAGAAGATGACAGAGTTGGGCAAACGTCCAGCTTTGTTCTGCAGTTAAGATATGGGATTTCACTACAGTTTGTGCTTGTGAGGAACTACCGGCAATCAATAAAATTTTAGCTTGGTCATTGCACTAAGTAATTCATTAATTGATTTTTATATGCATTTTTTTAAATGCCTTATCTACAACAAAAAAAAATTGATGCATTCAAAAATTGATTTTTAAATGCATTATCTGCGCAAATCAAGTTCATTTCAAATGATTCAGGTGCAGAAGAACATTTTTCGTGAACAGCACCACAATTTCCATATAGGTAGCTCCAGGCCAAGATAGCTTGGTCGGTAGGGAGCTGGGCCCATGTCCAAGAGTTCGTGGGTTCGATCGCCGCCGGGCGAAGACTCCCCGTGTAGTAAATGGTGACTGATGAACGTTAAATCTGTCGAGTCGCAAAGTCCTCCATGTTCCTATAACAAATAAATACCTCTGGGGATACTGATGAACTCGGAATCCACGGAACATCTAGGAGTTTCCTTGTCTTCTGGATTGGGTTCAAAATTACAAGGCTACGGAGTTGAACATGAGTAGTCGCAAACCCGAAAATTGGGTCGGCTGTTCAACGACGGATACATATAGGTAGCTCCATATATGTAATAAGAAGCTGCGGTAGCACAGAGGATAGAACTTCCGCCTCCCAATGAGGTGAACCAAGTTCAAATCCCAGAGGTGGTTGGTAGATACGACTTCTGCACCCGGCTCACACCGACCACAGTGCTGACATAAGACAACCTCAGTATTACACGGATAGCGGGTTAGAATTCTCCGCGGTTGGGCAAATCATGGGAGGTTTTCCCCTCCATGTAACGAAAATGCGGATAAGTCCTCCATGAAGGCTAGATTGTCTTGATGATTGAACTAAAAGTTCCCTTGTCCTCAGGGTTGGACACAAAATTGCAAGGCTATGGAGTTGAACATTGATAGTCGTATCGGGTCGGCTGCTCAACGTCGGTTATAAAATAAAAAAAATATGGGTAATAAGATGTTTCAGAGTATTGTGTTGCTATCTAGAGATATAACTAGCTGGCCTATCGTGTGGCCCACATTTAATCCAAATTTTTATTTATATCTACCGAAGATATAAAGCTCCAAAAAAATTATTTTTTTTTTGAAAGCTAGTGGTTCACAGGTGAAGATTAATAAAAAATTTAAAAAAATAAGTAATAATTTGAAGTTTAAAAATATTGAAAACATTTTTTTTTTATAGATTGAAAAATTAAAGAACATTATTAACAAATCTAAATCCAAGACCAAACCAAGTTATTTCCTCATCTTCCGAAGAATCTCACGAGTCTGATTGTAGTTCCAAGTCTAAAGGAATTTTATAAGATACTTCTCGGGAAACAAAACTAAATAACAGCTTCATGAAAAAAATTTCAATGGAAAAAAACATGACTGTTTACTATATTGCTCAAATCCCATTAAATGAAGAAATGCAAATGAAATCCAATTAGATTGAATTCATAAGTATCCAAACCAGCATATTACAAAAACGCTTTTTTCCAAAACAATGATATTTAAGCATTCCATTTATTCATCAGTTAATTTAATCTACTTTATTTAATCTATTTCCAAACAATAAAAGCCTATTAAAAGCCAGGACACTGAACTGGTGCATAACTTCCCGGAAATATTTTACGGACGCAAATTAAACAAAATAAACTCATTCAGAAACTTTTTCCGACTAGAACAACGTGAAAGTAATAAAATTTGAAGTAAATATTTTTATAATTAATTAACTTCTAATAAAGTTGAGCAAGTTTGAAAAATAGAGCCATCGAAATATGATTCAATGGACTCTGAATCACGACGTCTGGACTAGATGTGGACGCAATTATGTTTTATGATTAATTTTTGTAGTCTTCGTGACAAAGGGTGCCTTATTAACCCGAATTATTATGCAATAAAACAAGAGGAAAAGCTTTAAAACATTATTTCCTATAGACCGAAAAAATGCTTTTTCCAGAAATCACCGTGTGTGGTAAATTTTACAATATAACAATTATACTTAGATTGATTGACTATATGAAATGCTATGTCGTATGGTTGTAATAATTTTTAATAAAAGCTTTAATTGCTTGCAAATCAAATCATCATTATATTTTTTTTTATAAAGAGTAATTAAATAAGAGTTATATTCAAAAAATTTCAAGTAGGTTAACTGAATTATGTAAAGAAAGAAATAAGTACAAACCGAGTCCAAATTATCTGAACCTGACAAAATGCACAGTAATGCAATCAGGAATTCAAACTTGCAATTTTAACTTCACGATTTGAATTGTTTCAAAATTAAAATTAAATTAATAAAAGGTATTGTTTACCTGTCAATAATTGATCCCCCATATAAAGATTTTTTTTAAAAATTCTGTTTCATCATTTTTTATTTTTTAAAAATTTTATTCTGTTCGTTGTGACCTTTATATTTATGGTTGTGACATATGAAACCAAGAATTTCCCCCATTGGTCAGCAATAGGGACGTATATTTCCTCTGCTGGGGACGTATATTTCCTTGAGTTTTCCAGGTATATCGGGTAAATTTCAATGAAAATCTAGAGCATATTTATTCAGAGTGCGTAGCCAAATCTTTCAACAAAAAATAAGCACCTTTTAAGTGCTTTTTAAGCACTTAAAAGAATATTTTTAAGCACTACATACAATAACAAAATGCAAAATAGTTTTCAAAGACTTCACATGATCATGATAAAATAAATAGTTTCTGATTAAAAAAAACAAACTCTTTTCTTGATTATATTAGCCACCATAAAAAGATCGAGAGATAAGTAAGTTCGATTTCAGAGGGTGGAATATGAAGCCCGAAATTGAGAATATCTTGCAAAATGCAGCAGAGTTGCACATGAGAGTGCAAGAATCTTACCGAACACA
Source organism: Parasteatoda tepidariorum (assembly GCF_982258835.1). Lineage (NCBI taxonomy): Eukaryota > Metazoa > Arthropoda > Arachnida > Araneae > Theridiidae > Parasteatoda > Parasteatoda tepidariorum. The sequence continues at coordinate 79,219,958 of NC_141755.1, forward strand.
GCTCAGTAGACGCACATACGAACCCGTAAGTATTTCATCAAACATGTAAAATGATTGGCGCTTTCATTCGCTGCGTACAGACTGTACGGCGAAATGCATTGCCTTTGAATGAATTGTGAAAACGCTGAAAAGAACAATGCGAAAACCAAGCTTTTGCATAATACGTGGCGAAAATCGACATGGTAAAAAAAAAACTTATTTTCGAAAAGGAAAAATTAAGCACATTTTAAAAACATCCAATAAAAAAACACCTATAAGGACTTTTAAAAAACGAAAATAAGCACCTTTAAGTACTTTTTAAAAACGCTACGCACCATGGTAAGGGATGATTTGGTAGCAGTTTTCATCAAGAAAATGTTTAAACTTGCTTGAAACAGTAATTTTTTTTTTTATTTATTTATTTTTTTTTAAGATTTCAGGCATACAAAATTATTTATTCTTTTTAATTCTAAATTTAAATACACAAATATGGAGTGAAAAATTTTAATTCTAGAAGGGGCCGCGTCATTTCATTTATAAAATGTGAGGGGGCTAAGGCCCCCTTCCCTGTTCCACTGTTTGTATGCCTTTACAAATCGATTGTCTGAGTAAAACCATAATTATTTGTACTCTTGTTGATGGGAATATATACTTGCAAAGAAAAATTACAAGAAAGGTAAGAACTTTGATTCGAGTATAATTTTATTGGAAAATTTCATGGCAATTAAATTTCTTATTGTTTAAGTTTAGTGGATTTTGCTTCATAACCAAAATGTGAAGAAATACATTGTAAGAAAAAATCTTACAACACGTAAAAAATACTAAAAAGGAAATATATTACTTTTTTTATGAAATAATTAAGAACTTTAAAAATAATAATTAAATTTAATTCATTGAAATATTTTTTTAAAATTTTTTATCGCAATTTTGAGTTTACTTTCTTCTAATCTAAATATTAAGTAAGTACCGCATATTTTGCAGAATTTAAAACTCGTATATCAGAAGGACATGATTTCCAGTTGAACCAATTAAAAAAAAATTTTTCACAAAATTTAAAGGAAAAAAAAAAATAGTATAAATAAAGGATTATTGCATAAACGTCTTTTTTTTATGCTAGTATTTACTCTTGTATATTTAAAGAATTTTAACTTAAAAATTTTAAGATAAACTTTACCATCGAAGAAGTTTTTGTCACATATTTTTTATGCAGGTTTTATTCTTTATTGAAATTTCTAAAAATATATTTTATCGATGCGTAATTTCTATTGTTCTCCAAATTTACTTATTTTTTCTAAAAAAGAAGAAAAGAATGAAATTTGCCTTGCGAAAAACATATTTTGGCAAATTTAAATATTAATTAGCAAGTGCATAAAAATACGATTTCCTTAAGTATAGGAATCGTTCAAACAGTGTAAAAAAGCCGTTTCAATTTATATTCTTATCATTTTTACAGCATGTTTTTATGTTATTAACTTGGATTATGAGTATATTTAAACAAAATTTAAAATCATAATAAGTAAAATATATCAAACACTGTAAAAAAAATTCCTTTGTATAATTAATATTGTATAACGCAACAGAAAATATACAAACAATTATAATAACACAGTGGGAATTGAGAATTACAAGCATGCATTTAACTGCGATTAACGATTGCAATTACGCAATTAGGGGAAAATCGCAATTGAAAAATAAGGAAGAAAATAAATAAATAAATATCATACCCAGCTTAAGGGAGAAAATTAACTGAAGCACGTATTTAGCAAAACAATAAAATTAGTACTAAAATTAGTACTAAGTAGTAAGATAAACAGATTAATATACATTTTGAGCAAATGTGAATCGAATTTACGAAAAAAAATTATTTTTAAAAAATAATAAATCATATTTAAGAAGAAAAAGCAGTAATATAATATTTTCTGTGGAAATAGTAATAAAATTATTGCAATTGAAAGTGAAGAACTTTATTCACTATATGCTGCCTCAGTAATGGCAATGAAAGAACCCCCCTCCCCCTCTCTATTTAAATGTCAATTGCTATTAAATTACTAGACTGATTTATATATTTTTTTAAAATTACAATTGTAGAATCATTTGCTTGATTAAAAATGGCGACAATGGCGGCAAACCAAGGAGGATGGCAGATGAAGAAGAGGAACGATGACGTCATGAAACGGACCCTAAGGCGAAATCCACGAGATGGCGCTGTGGCAGAAGCTGTCAATCATGTGACGTGGATCACTCAAAATGGCTGCTTGGCTCAGCTACCGTTGCCCCTTCAAGTGCATAATCAATATTTTTCAGCCATTTTGCTGGCGTCTTCTCGTCTCTCGCGAGTGATGGGATGTCTTCCATGTTGGTTTTCGATTTAGAATGGCGGTTGATGAAAATGATAATTTGGAAATCAATTAAATTCATCCAAATTTTATGATTTATTTTTTTTACTGATTTTAGAATTGTGGAAAAAAAATTCTCACACAGAGCCAATTACAATGAATAATAATTTTATAATATTCACTTATTTAATTAATTTCCTAATTGAAAATTGAGGTTTTTAAATTTCCTCAACAAACTGAATATAAAATCAAAATAAAATATTTTAAATGCATTTAAAATCGAATGAATATGTTAATATAATGCAGAAATAAATATTTAGAAATATAACTAAAATGTTTACAGAATTTTTTTTTCCTTCCAGAAAAGTTTCAACTGAAATAAATTTTATTCAAGACTTAAAAAAAAAAAAAATTAAAAAAAATAATAAAGTGATGTGAATTCTTTAAATCTAACTGATCTAAAATGATTAAAATATAAATATTTTTTTTCTCTTTATTTAAACAACAAAGCTATTCATTATAAGTAAATGTTCCTTTCAAATTTTTCGTAACCTTTGTTAGCAAATAATAAACAATCAAATATTCATTTTACCAATTTTAGAATCAGTATCATAAAATTTGAAGAAATAACTTCAATTTCTTCTTTAATAAATATCATTATCACACAAATGCTGAAAATGCATAAAAGCAAGGAATAATAAATATGCTCTAAAAAAATAATAACGCAATTTAAAAAAACTCGACAAATTTTGCATCTTGCCTCATTATTAGTTAAATAGCAAACATTAATTTTAAAGATAGAATTACAAAAATTGTGCACAATCTTAATATGATTCGCGCACCAGAACAAAAATTTTAATTTAATGTTCACCCTCTAATAGTTCGAAATCGAAGAACTATTCAGCAGACGATACTTCTCGACGTAATAGTCTTTTGTGTGTAGCAAAATTAAGGCAAGATTTTGTTGCATACCATAATCCCGCTTGAAATTATTCCGGCGAAGAAATTCGGAAGGAAATAAAAAAAATAAACAAAAGCTGCATTAAAAGAGTCAATTAAGGGCTTATTATGAAAAAATCTCGCATTAAAATTCCAGCTACGACTTTTTGTGGAACTTTTTTTATTCAACAAAACGCGCGGATATTTTTACCTAGACATTTCGTCCGTGGTCCGTAATTTAAGGAATTAGTAAAGGAATTTTAATGTTATCGCGGTAAGTTCTTAATTGCATTATTTTGAAATTGTTTCAAAACCTAAGGAAGTTTATACATTTTAGCTCCCCATAACTTTGCAGTAAGTAACTCAATTGAAGTATATTTTAAAGGAAACAAAATGAATCAATAACAAAATATTTGAAAAAAATATATCGTTTGATTTTGAAATAACGGCATTAACAGTCGAATATAGTTGGAGTTTTGTATTTCAATTACGCAGAACTTTAAAGTAGCTCAATTTAAATCAGTTTCAGAGAAAAATTAATTTACATAAATCAATAGTATTATATTTCATATTAATATATTTTGAATTTGAAATTTAATGGTTATTTAAAAAATATAAACCAATGGCAATAAAATTCAAATGATTCTACTTTAAATCTAAAATGAGCATATTAAATTATTATTACCAAAATATAAAATAATAGTAATTGATTTCAGACGATTTAGTGATTTAATGATCAGACGATTTCAATAATTATTTAAAATATATAAACCGATGGGGTTATAGATTTTATATGGTTCTATTTTATTTTTAAGATGTTATAACAAATGATTATTTTGAAAGTATAAATCAACGGTAATATATTACGGTAATATTTTTAATTTCAAATGATAATAGTAAATAGTTACAACAGAGATAAAATAACACAACATTAAATAAATCTTTTTAAATGAGGGAATGAGTTAAGAGAGGGATTTAAAATAAGATATTTAATTCAATTAAGTTTTCGATTTTTTTTTTTCAATATTTATTTTTACTACTTATAACTGTTGAGTAAGTAAAGTTGAAAGAGAGATTTTGAAGAGGAAAAAAAATATATAAAGGCAAACTTTTTACATCTGTACTTGTCTTACCTTGTATCTCTTCGATCCCAAAGATTAATGTTTTATTCATAAAATATAATATTTTTTATTATTTGACCAATAAATATTTTATTTTAGAAATTGAAACTATGTTTGTTTAAAATACATAAACTAATTATTTAATCCGAAGCTCAACACCAGTTGATTGCGGCGCTATGGGCATAGTAAACTTTAATTTTTATATTGTCTAAACAGGCTCTAATTAACACTAAATTGCACAAGGAAGTCAATTTGACTGCTTTTTAATTTCAATTAGAAAAACAATTATGTATATAATGACACGATTTCTTAGAATTTTCTGACTTTTTGTACAACATATAATTTTTTTTATTGTTAATATTTACTAATAACTTGTTATATAACTGTACATAATATAAAAAAATATTAAAAATTAGTTTTAAACAAATTTCTCTACACATTAGTTATTCTTTCACAATCCAGCCATTTTGACTGCTTTTGGGCAATATAGGTATATAACTAAGTTTCAGTCTTTCTAGTGTTAATATTATTCATATTCAATATAGTTTAAAATGAATAATTTTTGCCCTATATGGCACAATTTCTAAAAAAAACTTCAATGGCGAATAAATTGCTTTTAACGATAGTTTAAAACTTTACTCTATCTTCTCCATAATAATTGATCTGTTTTAACAGTAAAATGGATAAGTCGTATACTAACTAGGTAATCCAGCTCTTTACAAATGTTGCCGGCCATTTGCATAGTGCTAGGCTGATAGGAAAAAACTCCTATGTTTCTATTCGGACCGGTAATTTTTAAGATCATTACAATCACTCCATATGCTTTTAGGCTAATTAGAAAATGTGCGAAAAATTACTCAATCAGCTTTCATTTGTTTATAAAAACAGTCAAACTGATTACGAAATAATGTAGAATATTAAAACAAAAACTACGGCAAATTAGATATATCTAATAATAAGTGACAGGATAAATGCTCTCTAAACTAAATAATTAAAAAAAAAGAAAAAGTTTTACGTCACTAAAATAACAGTTAAAATCTTCCTCCAAAAGTGTTTTAAGTTATTAGTAAGTAATGCAAGGAACAAAAGGTTTTGATAATGTGCCATTTAAAATATTTTTCATTGCGTAATAAATGTAACAAAAATGTAATGCCTGCAGAAATGTAAATTTGGAATTTGTGATTCATTACCAGGAATTACAGCCCGTAGTTGTTTTTTCACAGTAATGAAGCTATTTTTAATAATTTTCCTTAAATAGGCAAAGTCTTCATTCGAAAGGAAATTCTACTCACGATTACAATAGGCACTAAATAGCAAATTAAAAATTTAACTGGTATTTCACATAAAAGATTTTTACAAATGAGAAACAAAATTTCCGATATATTTAATCGTATACGGATAAAAAATTAATTTTTAAGAGTATACCAAAAATAAATATACGTTAATCCATACACAAAATAAATAAATAAATGTTTGTAACTACTGTAACTTAAAATCAGGAATCGTTCAAAAATCAAAAATAAATTTTTAAAAAAAAGTTGAAATTGAAAAAAAACGAGGCAAGTTTCTCCAAAGTTTTCCGTAATTCCGAAGAAAGTACTAAAATTCATGAAAACTACAGAAAATGCATGAAGGTTTAGGAACATAAACATGTTAAATATAAAAACTATTTTTAAGAAATATGAAGTAAAAACTATTCTATAATAAAATGCTTAAAATCTTATAAATTCATAGCCTTCTTATATTTAATTAATTAAATGCATGGCCATATAATTAATTAAATGACCGCACTAAAATTAGTTCCAAGCTATTGTCTTCTAGTTTTTAATTACAGACAGATTCGTGATGAAAATTTCATCAACAATCTTGATAATTATTGAAAAAATTTAATGGCAACTCTGAAATTCTAGTAAAAACAGAGTTTTTACTATTCTAAAGTTGCCTTGCTGCTTTCGACTGCAAATAATTAAGATTTAGCGTTTATTACAAAAAAATACATAAATACACTTATATAAAAATCGGCCCAATGTCAAACCATAATAGTGGTGTATATTCAACCTTAATACGAAGCCTTAATATGGTGATAAAATGAACCATATGAACCCTATTATCGCTTGTTACGAAGTACGGTAATGTGATCCAACTTAACCCCTCATTATGATAACACGCTCCCATATTTCAACACTGTTAGAATTTTCATTCTAAAAATACGGTAAAATAACTGGCAGCAGTCTGCCCATCCAAGCAACCGTAAAGTTTACGGTAAAGAACATTTTTTACCTTTACGGTTTTGAAACCGTTTACAACTTGTAAGGTTAAAAAACCATGAATACAAAACTATACGGTTTTTTCCATTTTCAACCTGTACGGCTTTAAAATCATAAAAAAGAAATTTTTAAAATCATAAAAAAATTTAACTGGACATTGGAGCTAGGCTTTTCATTAGATAATGGGCATTAGAATTAGGTGTGGTTGAGTTGTGTTTTATCAAACAAACTGTGGAATGTCATTTAATTAGTTTCTTTGATGATTGTTTTACACATCGTAAGAGATTGGAAATACTATACTTTTTTGTGTTAAGCAGCTTTATGGTGTTGCCATCTATTTGTGAATGAGAGTATATTATTTCAACAGTCCAGAGTCACAAATTGAGAAGGGCAGGACAGTTGAAACTCTCCATCTGTTAACGCAGGGACTCGAACCCACTTTCTGCCTGTCATTAGATTGACAAATTTGCCCTCTCGGCTATAATATGTACCCAACTGCAAGGAACTAAGCGGTTTCATAATATGGGACTAGTTGGTGATATAAAACTCTGGTTGTTTAACCATATTAGGTGAATGCAGTTAGTAAACGGTTTTACTCACAGTTAACAGTTTGAATACCATCTTTTATTACGGTTATTTGACTGTTTTGTTAGAATATGGTAAAATAACAATTAAATAAATCATTATTTAGTCATTTTTTCCCGAGAAATTTCTAACAATGTAACAATGTTGACAATTTATACTATAGTTTCGATTTGAATAAAAAAAATAACAATGGAAAACACTACTACTTAAAAAACAAAATAATACATATTGTTATCACTTTTAGGCATGTTTGTTTTACCCAAGCCTTATTTATCACAATGATTAAAGAACAAAGTTACAAAAAACAATAGATTTACACGCAACGAGACGAAAAACTCTTAGGATCGGAGCAAGGATTAAAACGAAATAAAAACCTCGCGGATATTGCGGCGAAACCAATCATTTTAAATTAAGATATTTTTCTACCTTCTAATGCGGAACGGATAAATAGAAATATATCACTTTCGAAATATACATTTGTCCTTGAAATGTCAAAAGCTATCACGTTATACAAGAAGAAAAACACGTCCATGATTACTTAAAATTCACATCAAGTTACGTACACAACAGCCACAAAGAACAATTAAGTTGACAAGTCAACTTATTCATTTGTTTTTGTAAGTTTTTATAGTGATTGAGAGAGTGGCTTTTACCAGAACAACGAAATTATACAAGCCTGGCGTAATGTTACATGTTTAGCTCAAGAGGAAAATTACTAGTTCATTCACATGACTACCCCCCTCCACCTTTTCACTTTTTTAAAGAAAAACAAGAATTTAAAGAGTATAAGCGTTTAAAGTAAAGAACGATTAGAGGTTAAGTAAGTTTTATTGGATTCTTAGAAAAGTGTAGGGAATAATTTTACTAAAATTTTACGTTTAATAAGGAAAAATGAGGAAAGGGGAAAAAAAACCGATGGAAAATGAAGTAAAACTCGAAAATTAAAGAAACAAAAATAAAATAAATTAAAATTGTCGTTCTAGGTAGTTAAAAGAAACAAAAACGTAGAAAAGAGTTAAAATGCTAAGTAAAAAATTAATCTACGAATACATAAATAACAATAAAAATCAGCCTAAGCCTGTGTGTGATACAGCTGAATAAGTTGTTGAAATGGTGCAAAAATGTGCTAAGAAACATTTCCATGTTTAATAAAAAATAAGGAAAATAGAAAACAAAATATTAACTTTAAAATTCGAATTTTGCGTTCGTGTTGAAAAAAATTATAAGCAATAAATTATAGAAGAGCTTTGTGTTTTCAAGAGCAAAGGGTAAATTGAAAGAAGAAATTCAAGATTAAAAAAAACTGCATGCTAAGTAAAACGTAATAGAAATATATTAAAATATCATTATTTAAAAGAAAAATATTTTGTTCCTAAGTCAATAAAAGTGCTAATGGTTTGGAAAAAAAACATCTCCTTCAATAAAATAAAATGTTTTCTAACATAAAAACTTTATTAGTAGTAACAACGGTATAGTTAGTTTTTTTCTTTTTGATTTAACTGTACTTTTAATAACGCAAAAATAATAAATAAATAATAATAGATACTTCACACAAATGACAAATAAAGCCTCGATTTGTAATTAACTCGTTGACCATGGCAATATATAATTGTATAATTAGATCAATGAATCTACGTCAGTTTTTTGACATATTTCATACATTAAATCAAATAAGCTGTAAGTTGATTAAAATATTATAATAATTGTCATGATAAAACTTCAATCGTAAGTAGGCCATGCTAATCTCGAGGCTAAATTTTAACAAATTAATAACATTAGGGCATATTCAATGTAAGTACGAATAATGCAAAAGAAAATCTTGTCAAGACAAAAAGTTCTATCACGTGTAAGCCATACAAATAAAAAATTGGTTTACTATTGAACTTAACAAGTATACAACCAGTTCAAAAATTTGCGTTTACTTATTAATAAATTGACAAATTTAATCTAAGTACATGTAAAGATAGTGAAAATTTTATTGTGATAAGACATCAATCATGCGTAAGCCAAGTCAAAATCTGCTCCAACTTTTTGACAAATTGGTGATATTGAAGCAAATTTATTGCAAATACTCGACAGATTGTGAAAATGTTATCGTGATGAAACTTCAATCAGATGTAAGTCACACGAAAATCTGCAATGAGTTTTTGACAAAGTGAATTGATTTTGACAAATTATCTATAAGTACATGAAAAGATTGCGCAAATGTTGTCATGATAAAATTTCAACTTTGAGCGTGCCAGACGAAAATCAGCATTAACTTTTTTGACAATTGATTACATTGGGACAAATGTATTACACTGTGACAAATGTATTGTACATACATGTGAAGATGGTGAAAATGCCGTAGTTATAAAACTTTAAAAATGTGTCGCCACGCAAATTCAGCGTGAGCTTTATGACAAATTGACTGCATTGCATCAAATGTTATGTAAAGATTTTGAAAATATCGCTGTTAAACTTCAATCAAGTGTATACCACACGAAAATCAGCATTAGCTTTTTGTCAATTAGTTATATTGGGACAAATTTACTGCATGTACAAGATCGTAAAAATAATATAGCGAAAAAAATGTCAGTCATGTGTAGCGAAACCCTGCGCCAGCTTTTGAGAAATTGATTGCATAGGAACAAATTTACTTAAGTACGCGTAAATATAGTGAATATGTTGTCTTGATAAAAGTTCAATCATGAGTAAGCCACGCGAAAATTAAATTGGTTAACTATTGAACAAAAATAAAAACAGTTCGGAAACTCAGAGCCAGTTATTTAACAAATTGTTAACAACAAATAAATAATCGAACGTCCCAAAGTAAAATTTTAATAAATACCGTAATTGTGAAAATGCGGTTACAAAACTTTAATAATGGGTAGCCAAGCGAAAAACAGCACCGGCTTTATGAGAAATTGATCGCATTGCGACAAATTTAGTGTAAGCATATGTAAAAATTGTGAAAATGTTATCATGACAAAACTTTAATCAGGTTTTGACCTGCGTCAAGTTTTGACAATTTGATTGCATAGGGACAAATTTGCTGTAAGTACATGTAGAAAGAGTGAATACGTTGTCTTAATAAAAGTTCAATCATGTGTAAGCCACGCGAATGTGAAATCGGTCAACGATTGAACTTTACAAAGATACAATCAGTGTGAGAAATCTGAGTCAGCTATTATCAGCTTTTTACAGAAGGTCCGAAAGTAAAATTTTAATAAATTTGACATAAGGACGAATTCACTTTAAGAATATACATGTTTAACCACAAATTATTTCTCAAGTTTGAGAAATATTGTTCGGTAAAGCGCATTTTCACTCCAAGAAACCAAGTGCTAAAATGTCTTAATATAACATTAAAAAAAAAACGTAATCAAAAAGGTAAGGCAGATGGTTAAATAAATTTATCTATTCGAAAACAAGAAAAAAGTGATAGATAGTGTTGCGGGGTGATCTTCCTTTTCGAGTTCCTTTTATGTCGAAACAAAATGGCGGCTGAAGATAAATGATTAGCGTTTCACCTGCCTGTTACCTCAGATGACGCCATATCATCATCATGTGATTAAATTAATCTATTCCAGGATGGTCATAATTCGTTCTATGATGACATGAGGCGAGGACATCCCAGAACAGGTTTCGATTCAATGTCTTCTTCGGAATTTTCCTTCGAAATACGGAAGTCGAGACGTGGGCGGACAACCACCTGTTCCTATAGGCTGGACCAAAATGTTTATATATATATATGTATGCAAATACAAACATGTATTTGTTGAGTCATATTGTAGATTGCAGTGTCATATTCAATTTGATGACAAATAAGATGCATATTTTAAATGTTTCTTAATCTTTCAGAGTTCTAATGAACAGCGGGAGACATCATAATATGCTTTCTGCGTTTTAATCATACGTCGTTTTCTGAGCTCATGCTATGGTTTATGGTAAAAATTATTTCTATTTGCGAAATAAATATTTGTACTTTAAATTAATAACATTCGTAACATTCAAACTAGAATCATTCAGTTAAAAAAACAAATAGGATGAAGAAAAGTAGTTTCGTTTGCTTTTTACTCATTAGAATTTGATGAATGGAAATAATAATTTGATAAACCTTTGCACTGATAGCAAAAAAGAATAGGTTTAATAATATTGTCGGATACAAGCACTGTTAGAAATTTTGGGGAAGGTTGAACCACAATATCGTTCAAATATACTGAAACTTTAATATGGTACCAAGTAGTAGAACCATACTATCGTATTTCATAAACTTGATCAGATGACATTATGGTTCAACTTTAAGGGAAATAAATTTTAATTTAAAACGCTATTAAGTTAGCAGTAAATCTGCACAATATTATGGTTCGTAGTACCGATATTTTTAGTTCATGTTTGAACATTTGAATAAATTTTTCTGAGAGTTCATAGGTTTGTGTTGAGTTATCGAAGCATAAGGTCGACGAGAGATCGTTTTGAGAGACAATTCATTCTAAATTTATTAACATTTCTTTATGGATGTATGTAAAATACCATTTTAAATAGTCGTTAATTACCGAACACAAATAAATGAGTACTTCTGCATAAATCACTAAACCTAATTTGCACATTAATTTTTGAACACCCTAACAAACAACCCTCAACGATTGGGTAATTATTTCTCCGAAAAGAAATTGAAAATGCGCCATAAGTATGAAAAGAGGTGCGGGCGACAAAGAATTCGAAAACTTTTAAAATTAAAGGAAAAGACTTAAAAATGTGTCAACCTACCCGGGTGTACCACAAATCCCAGGGTCCATTTATAAGGTGATCGAGCGTGGGGGTCCTCGAAGGTGATGTCGCACACTTTTAACTCCTGCCCTTCATTCTGGAGTATTCCCTTTCCCTGCTCCAATTTTACTTAATAATGATTTGCATTCTTCAAGACGTTCGACCTCCGGGTGGAGCACCCCTGCCAGAAAGTGTGGGATTCGCGCTGTCACACTGGTTGCAAGGTTTCTCTAGTCCCCTGGGTCATCAGCAAGCGGCTTGACTGATTTGGTGGCTTTAAAAATAGTTGCCAGACACTTATTTATTTCTCGAACGAAAAGAGAATGTTTTGACTTTCGAACAGAAAGGGGAGGTAAGGAGGATTAAAATTGGAATTCCCCGGGCATGTGTCGAATTCGGGGGACTCCTTCGAAATTCACTTATGAATTCAAAAAGCTCGAATAACCGAATCGAAAGACCGAATGAAAAATTAAGGAATAACTTGGTTCGAGTTAAAGAAGGAAGTGGTGAGGAGGGACAGACGGTAGAAGAACGTATCGAATGTTACTTACTCGGGCTTTCTTTAGAATAATGCCAATAACTCGCGTAACCCCAAAGGCTTAACTCATCGCGATTAATTTCATAATAAAGAATGTCAACACTTTAAAGCACTCATGCCCATAGGATAGGAAGGG